>NC_088359.1:8037500-8347500 GCF_036884655.1 Musa acuminata AAA Group
ACATATAAACCTCTAGTTAACAGACGTTAGTGTTTGCTTACGTTGCATGCTAACTCATAATAAATTATTAATATAATGATATATATAATTTAAGTTTAAAAAAAGATATCTATTCTAGCCCTTGTGGTTTTGATTATGGACAACTTAAGCCCTTATGGTTTTATTTATGTTTAAAATAACCTATACATTTTTAAAAAACGTAGCATATAAGCTCCTCCCGTCAAGTTTGAGTTAAGAAACGTTAAAGTATGCTTACATGGCATATTGACTCACAATAAATTATTAATATAATGACATGTGTAATTTAAGTTAAAAAAAATCTATCTTATCAAGAAAGAGGAAGCGACGGAGGCCATAGTAGCGAACAAAAGCGGAAAGGTAAAGGTAGGAGAAGTCGGAGGCAGAAGTGAGGAAAAGCTGGACCACCATATCGTAAACACGATAGGTGAAAGCATGGGAGAGGACGAAGTGAGAAGTGGTGGGGATGAAGATGCCCAGGAGAAAGAAGAGGGACCAGGATACCATTGTATAGCTAGCATCAGACTGATTAATGAACATCCACCTAAGGTAGGATCGGAAGCTCTTGAGCTTATCATTAGCGTGGGAGAGGCTACGTGCATACGACGCCCAACTAGGCAGTAGCAACTTAGTGTTGTTTCTAGTGAACGCTTCCATAATCATGCCTCCTCTCGTTATTGATGGTGGTCTCAATTTTTTTAATTTAAATTATATATATTATTATATTAATAATTTATTGTGAGTCAGTATATGACGTAAATATACTCTAATATCTGTTAACTCAAACTTGATAGGAAGGACTTATATGCTATGTTTTTTAAAATATAAAGGTTCTTTTAGACACGAGCAAAATCATAAGGGTATAAGTGGTCAATGATCAAAATCATAACTACTCAAATGGATCTTTTTTAATTTAAATTATGTATCATTATATTAATAGTTTATTATGAGTCAGCATGTTATGTTAGCAGATTCTAACATTGGTTAATTCAGACTTAATGGGAAGACCTTATATGTTATATTTTTAAAAATATAAGAATTATTTTAGACATGAGTAAACCATAAAGACTTAGTCAATGACCAAAACCTGCTAAAAAGAACTAAAATTAATATGTTCATGAACTAAAATTAAGTGGTCCATGACCTATAACATGTTCGAAAAAAAGATCAATCATTAATTGAACTAATCGGCTTATATGTATCAAATTAAGTGGTCCATGACCACTTAATTTTAGTCTTATGTAACCCATCTAACATAAGACTAAAATTAAAAAGACACATTCAATATATCTATAAATGTATATATATGCCTATATGTATCTAATCGGCTTTAGTCAAATTAAAATACCATTAATTGAACTTCGAAGGTTTTTGTCACTAAGCTCAAATAACAACGAAAAAAAGTATTTGGACAGCTATTATGTCATGATACTCTACCACAGCTATATGTCTACAGTTATGCTTGCAAATTATTATACTATTGCAAGAACTTTCATCTGAATTTGGTGGACCACAATCCATTCATTTAGATCAATAAAAAATACAAATCATTTATCTTGATATTCGGATAACCATTGCATTCCATTCATTCTCAAATGTTACTTGGCATAACCATTGCATTCATTCTCAAATGTTACTTGGCAGCTACTCAAGTTCCTTCCAAAACCATTGTTATTATTCGGATCGATCGATAGTCGATATGATTCTGATCTTATCCTAAAAGATACAAAATCATCTTAATAATCTGTATGACAATCTGACAAGATAATTCTTATGACATTAAGATGTTCGAGATGACTTTTCGCAATTGACGAACCACTCAGAATATTTTCTATCAATCAATATCCTAAAGAGAGATTTAATTTTATCATGCAATCTCATAAAACATATCATCAAATAATTGCTCAATCTCTAAGGTGCCATATTTGATTATTTTTTTAAAATTTAATTAATAATATATCATCATCATCATCATCATCAAGGAGATGACGTGGACCTGCGACACGTTCCCTCCTCAAGTTGGAGATAAGTAGGTCGACGGCACACTTGAAGAGGACAGAACGCCAGTAACTCCTCGCCGAACATATGCTATTATGCCTCGCCTGCAACCTCGATCCATTCGCCCACCGCAACTCCCATTCAGGCCGCGCGCCCGCCGACGGCGCGCTCGCCCTCGAGCCCCGCGAGGCTCTCCGCCTCCTCAGCCGAAGCGCCTCCACCACCCTGGGACATGTCAAGCTTACCCACGCCCGCATCTTCCGCTCCGGCCTGTACCACAACCCCGCCCTCCTCCCCTCCCTCCTCCGCCTCTACTCCTCCCACTGCCGTCTCGATCTCGCCGCCCGCCTCCTCGCCACCTTCCCCGACCCTCCCACCATCCCATGGAACCTCATGATCCGCGCCCACGCCGGCGCGGGCGCCCCCCTCGACGCCGTCCTTCTCTATAACCGCATGCTCTCCCGCGGCCTCCGACCTGATAAGTTCACCTTCCCCTTCGTCGTCAAGGCCTGTTCGATGCTCCTGGAGGTTAGTAAGGGCAAGGAGGTCCACGCCTTTGCTATCAAGTCTGGGTTCTGGCCTGACACGTTCCTGCGGAACGCCCTCATTCATCTCTACCTCTGCTGCGGCGACCCAGTGAGCGGGCGGAAGGTGTTCGACGAAATGCCAGTTAAAAGCGTCGTGTCGTGGACCGCTCTGCTTTCGGGACTCGTGGCGTGCGGCGAGGTAGAGGCCGCTAGAACCGTCTTCGACACCATGCCGATCCGAATCGTGGTGACTTGGACGGCGATGATCGACGGGTACGCGAGGAATGGGCGCCCAGATGAGGCGTTCAGGCTGTTCCGGAGGATGCAGGACGACGACGTGATGCCGAACGAGTTCACGGTGGTGGCGCTGTTGATCGCGTGCGCAGAGCTTGGGAGCCTGAGTGTGGGCCGTTGTGCATGAGTTTGCCCAAAAGAATGGCGGACTCGACAAGGTCGTCTTCGTGGGCACTGCGCTCATAGATATGTACAGCAAATGTGGAAGCTTGGAGGACGCGGTGAGAGTGTTTGATCATATGCCAGTCAAGAGCGTGGCAACTTGGAACTCCATGATCACTAGCTTCGGCGTTCATGGGCGGGGAAAGGAAGCGGTGGCTTTTTCATGGAAATGGAGAAGGCAAAGGTGCTGCCGGATGGAATCACCTTTGTGGGCGTCTTGAGCGCCTATGTGAGGGAGTGCATGGTGGAGGAGGCCTGCAGGTTCTTTGGGTCCATGGTCGAACGATATGGCATCGGCCCATGTCGCGAGCATTACGACTGTCTCGTGGAGCTCTTGAATCGTGCTGATGACTTAGATGAAGCAACCAAAATGGTTGATAATTCGCTGCTAAAGCTTGGCGTTGCTGCAAGACAAATGCTGAAGAAATTGTGCCAAACAAATGCCGACATGAGGCTCCAAAAAGTTAGTTGTTCATCCTCATGGATTCGAAAACCTTCAAAAGCCTTGAGCGTGAAGTAGAATAGTTTCAGCCTGGAAAACAAAGATGAGTGCTACCAAGACATGGCCGACAAGTTTATGCTAAGAATTGCAACTCTATTGCAGTGCTGGATCCTGGATTCCAGTCTCTGTAAACCTTACAGTTCAGTAGAAGAAGCTGGCTGTCTAAGATAAATGAAATGCGTGTTAGGCAAAACAGCAGAAAATGAACATTCAAACGGGAGTGTCTATTTCTTTGAAGCACTAGCGATCAGTTCCTCTCCCTCTTGGAAGTTCCGCTTTCTCCTCCCCTGGTACTACCTGACACAATTCCCTCTTCCTCTCT
This sequence comes from Musa acuminata AAA Group, assembly GCF_036884655.1. Classification (NCBI taxonomy): domain Eukaryota; kingdom Viridiplantae; phylum Streptophyta; class Magnoliopsida; order Zingiberales; family Musaceae; genus Musa; species Musa acuminata. The sequence goes on from NC_088359.1 coordinate 8,041,324, forward strand.
TGTTCATGGCAGCTGTGCTGCTATTCCCCCTGAAGCCCTCTTCGCCCCTATCTCGGATGGGTCTCGCCTCTACATGGCTTCAACCTCCCCCATCGTCTCGGGCAAATCTATTAACAAAAAAGCTAAAGGTGTTGCGGATGGGCAGATCGATCCCGTTCTTTAAAGGCAGTTCTTCCAGATTCAGTGCAAGTCCAACCTCAAGTTGGACCTATATGTCGATTAGTTTTCTTTCGCCTGTGATGGCTAGCAAACCAATCTATCTGACAAATTTTTGAGTAAAATTCTTTCACTTGACCTTATGAAATCTCTGTTTCCAAAGATTTGAAACCTGCCAGTTGGACGCGATATTATCCACCAAAGGTTTTTTTTTTCTTTTGATTTCACTTGTGGTGGAAATGAATCACGTCTTCTAGAGAGGACCCTAGTATTTCAAAATCAATCCCTCATCCTCGTCCTTTGAAAATTATATTTTTAGCTTTTATTGAAAAAAAAAAGCCCATCCCCACCTAGTTACAACTTTTGGGCCCTCTCTTGCAATTCCTTCTAACCCTAATTCCTCTCTCAAACATCTCTCAATAGTTTCTCAAAGTCAATCAAGCCACCTTATCCCTTGTCCATGACAATTTTACTTGGATTTGTGTTCTCTACAATCTTACTCAGTCAGCCCCAAGGAATTTGGATTCAAGTTGCCAATACAGTTTTTTCAAACCTCCCTAACATCTATTTTAGATGTGGGAAAAGCTTCCGATTACGAGTTTTCCCTTTAACCCATTCTATCTCCGGTTGCGGCCTTAGACATACATCTCAGGTTGATCATAGGGTTTCATCCCGAGTTTGAGGTGGACGATGAATTATTGTATGGGTCGTGGGTTCGAATCTAGAGAAGAACTAGATCCAAACCTTTTCTAGTTTGACAAGGGAAGAAACTAGTCTATGAACCTGTCAACTCTGATAGCTAGCTCCAACCTAATTCCTCTCTTTGCTTTAGCATCTTCAATACTCATTTTGGAGCCTTGCTTGCTCTCAAGACAGGTGAGGCAAACCTCTAAAGGACAAGTTGACAACTCATTATCATCATCCTCCATTAGGTCGAGACATACCCCTCGCACATGAGTTTAGTTGTGTCAAGATAAACCATCCCCCTCCCGTCCCATCAAATATTCCCCAAACTCTAACCCATCCCTACTACTAAATAACCCCATCGTCCCCCTCAACATCTACTAAATAACCCATCCCTCTCTTAGGTTTCTAATAATGCTCATTTATACTTCTCAACACAATCTAGAAATTCAAGAAATACTTTTTACCAACCTCTTTCATTTACTGCCCCCAGTAGTATGATTTTTTGGTAGAAAAAATAAATATTGCAGTCCAAAAAAAATAAATATTGCAGTCCAAAAACTTATTAATGAAGATGCCTTGATGAGCGACCCAAGCTTCCTTGAAGGTGAAATGGAAGAGTGGATTGCTCTGCCTATGAAAAAGAACTCTAAAGTCTAGCGCAGACTTATTTAGAAGAGTCTTAATTTGTCTTTAAAATATAGAAATAAAAAGAAAAAAAACTGAGGCTATTAAACCCCATGTTTTATCATAGTTTTTTATTGGATTCACTATTAACTCTTCCCATGATAATATTTCCTTGTGACTAAAGAGATTATCGTAAAATTTTATTTAGTTTGATTTATTCTTATAACTTAAACTTTATTGTGCTCTATGAAATACATACGCAGGAGACTTATTCCAAATCCTTCATTTAGTATATGGGGCAATAATAGCATGGAGAGTATATAGTAGCTTCAGGGAGATCAGGTAGAGTCCTAATTCTTTGTAAGCATGACAAATGTAAGGCTTCCCTCATTAGTTATAATTCTCAAACCCTAAATCCTAAACCTAATAATATTAAGGTAATCCTCCATGGCTCTTATTTGTTATTTATACTACTGATCTCACCCGTATTTGTAAGATGCTTTGGGATGAGTTTTTCTCAATTGATTCTCTTATAATTATTTTATATTTTCTATGTGGGAATTTTTTATTAATAACTTTTAGATTTTTTTATTCCATAATTTTTTGATCACCCATCTCCCTATATTACACTCTAACCATTCTCCCTTATTGATCAATGTTAGGTATAGCTCTCCTTAAACCAGATCTATAGGCCTTTTAAATTTGAGAATTATTAGATTGAGCATTGTGAGGTCCACTCCATTGTTCATGATCTGTTTGCTAACCCTGATTCAAGATTGTCCAATCTCATACTCTCTCTTCATCAGTGTTTATCTTCCTTTAGTGTCTCCATATCTTAGTGGAGAAGCAAGCACGACTATAATCTTGAAACCTCCATTAAGTAAACTTTTGTTGAGCTATCTTAACTAGAACTCAAAGAGGATTCTGGGTCCTCTCGAATCTTGAACATTTGCCTCTTCAAACCATACACAACAAACCGCTATCCTTAATCATCAACAACATCATAAGTAGTGGTCCCATACTAAAATCCAATGTATGGAGCAAAGAGATAAGAATATGAAATTCTTCCACAAGTTAGCCTCTTGTGTAAGCATAGGAAGAATTTTATTTCTCACATCAAAAAGGAGGATGGATCCTTTCTTTTTTTATCATATCTTAACTACTTTTTCCAACAGGTATACTAATCTTTGAGCTCCTACCTCCTTTAAACTCTTAATTGGGCCCTTTGCCTCTTCTTTTCTATTATTCATGAAGCTATTCTCTCTAGTCTATCTAAGAATTTACTATCATCGAAATTGAAATTGCCCTCCACCAAACGAGTCGAGGTAAGAGTCCAAGTCTTAATAGTTTTAATGTAGAATTCTATAAATCCTTTTAGGAGTTCTTAAGAATCTCATTCTCTAGTCTTCTTCGTTCATTTCTATAATCTCTTTCCTCTTATTGGGGAAGAATTCAGTTTATCTTTATTTCGAAAAAGGTCAATCCTTCCCTAATCAAAGACTTTCATATGATTGCTCTATGTAATGTTATTTTTAAGTTTCTTTCTAAAGTCTTCACCAATTGCATTAAATCTATTCTCCCTGATATGATTAGCTCAAAATAATTCACTTTTATATAATGTAGATCCATCTATGATAATATTCTTATATCTAACGAGTTGGTTCCCAATATATCCAAATCTAAGGGCAAGTCCCCTATCATCATTCTCAAGCTAGATTTAGAGAAAGTATTTGACTCATTTTCTTAGAATATTATCCTTAAATTTCTCTCATTGATGAACATTTCTCCTATTTTTACCAAGTGGGTTGCTACTTCCATTTTTTTGCTTTCCTTCTCCTATCTTATAAATAGTTCCTCCTTGGCCACTAGAGGAATAAGGTAAGGAGACCCCATATCTTCTTACATTTTCATCTTTGCTTAATAAATCCTCTCATCCCTAATCTCTACCTCGATTGAAAGGAAACATATTACTCCTTTTAACCTTAAAGGGATCAAATTAACTCATTTGATGTTTGATGATCTCCTTTTTGCTTAGGCCAACAATAAATCTTGTTCAAAGATATTGAAGATTCTTAACACTTTTTAGTAACTTATTAATCTCAAGGTTAACCTTCATAAATCATATATTAGAATTAAAGAAAGATTTTGACCTATTAAATATCTATGTTCATTTATATCTTTAGGTCACTTTATCCTCAGTCATCAAAATATCCTTATTGACAAAGCTTGATCGAAAGTTCAAAGCTAATATAAAGGTCTTCTATCCCAAGTGAAAAAATGATTTTAATTAATTCATTGGTGATTCCTACCCATTTTCTCTTTGACCATTGTATTTCAAACTCTATTTCAAACACATGACCAAAATGATTAAAAATTTCTTCTAAAGTTTTGATTCTTTTTACATTTAGGCTAAAACTCATAAGTAGGGATATTATTACTAAGCCTAAGGACTATAGTGAGCTTAGGTTGAGAGATGTACTCACTATTAAAAGATTCATATGTGTAAAACATATTCTATCACTCCTGAACGATATTGATATATTTTGGGTTTAAATCCTTAAAGCTAAGCATGGAGACCTTTATCGGTGTCAAATTTCTCCACCTTGTCTAATCTAAGAGAAACATTAATAAGTTTACTAAGCATATTAGACTTGGATTTAGGAGATTAATTAATGATGAAAAAATCATTAATATTTGGATAGAGTCTTGGTTTGATAATATTTCTATCAGTTTTTAGCCGGTTAACTTAGGAGTTATGATTTCTTTCTACCATGACATCTGATAGTCTATAATTATTGGAGCTTTTGAAGTTTGAATTATTTTTTCACCCTATCTTAATTGATAGGATTTTGATGATTCATGTTGTTTGACTTCTCAACTTTTTAAGTTTAAAACTAATTGGATAACACTTTCTTATTTCCCCGTCTTTCTCATAAATTCTCTCCTTGGCCATACGTGTTATGTCTATCATCTCTTTGAGAATTCTTCAACTCACATTTTTCTTAATTGTTCCTCTTCCCTCGTTTTTTTAAGCTTTCTTCAGAACCGAATAGGCCTCAAATTCAAATACTTTGATTCTTGGTCATTGTGCACCTGGCTGCGGAAGGGGAAGGGTATAACAAACCTATCTATAGCTAATTTCTAAGTCTTATTTTCTACTCTTTGGCTCAATAGGAACGGTGATGGATTTTTCAACCATTGTGTCAGTCCCTTTAACATAGTTTAAAAGGCTCTTATCCTCCTTAATGAAACTCTCAGCTCATAACCCCTATCTGAGGGGCCTAGCATATGGGTGTACTAACTATACTTTGAAGTGTGATGGATCTTTTCTTTCTCCTAATTTACCTACAGGTATCTAACATACTCTATAGGCTCCTAATGGCAGTGCTTTAGCAGTTGGTTTAGCAGTTGGTTGCTCAGTTTGCAAGGCCCACAATGCTCCTATGGTGAAAGTGATGGCCACATGCAGAATACGAGGGTTGGAAGAATTTTCTCCTTTAAATTGATGTGCAAACCATTGTCCACAGTGTTAATGGCTTCCAACACCCCCTCTTCCATGCAATCGTTTCATACATCCTCCGCTTAATGTCTAATCTCCTTGGCATTTGTTATATTTTCAGATCTTGGAACAGCAAGTCTCATCAGTTTGCTGCTTTTAGCAGAACCTCTGAGTTGTTAATTATTATTATTATTACCTTGGATGACTTAGAGAGCTCGTCCACCCCTTAAGCTCAGTTTTACTTACACAACAAAACTGGAAAAAACAGCAGAAAATGTTGCAACAGAAGCAATGCTGCCTCATCAACGAGAAAAGAACTCAAACCCATGGCTTAAGGATACAATCTGCAGCCTAAGCTGTCATCTCCTCTGGATTAGTTTCACTAGCAGATCACTCATACCGTGATTTCTTTTGTCTCTCTTCTTGGCTGTTCATCTTGTTGAACGAATCAATTTTGACCATGTTGGTATATCATCAGAAACACACATGACACGAATGGAGTATCTATGACTTGGTTCCTAAATATCCAGTCGGTGAATTAATGGGTATGAAGTAGTGAGTTTGTTTTTTAGGTGGCAAAGTGTTCTCTTGAATTTGCTCAGAGACTTTGGGGAAGTTCTTTGCTGCGTTCGTTACGGATCTATCACCGACTTTAATGCTTTTATTGTTGCCTTGCCCTATTAAATGTTCTCATTCCATGATAGCTTGTGGCTTTCACACACCCACACCGAAAGATTTTGTCTTGTAGAAGTTGGCGCCACTTTGTGTGCATTACGCACGAGAGAGGAATAGGTGACGTGATCCAAAGGAAGAATCTTAAAGGAGTGCCATTTTGTGTGCATTACGCACAAGTTGGTGCCACAGCATCCTTCAATCTCAAAGGAACACTCAACTCTCCCCTAACACGTTCGAGTTGGCTTCATGCTTTATTGGGTAGTGTAGTTTCGCGGAAATATCCCTAATAACTCCTTCAGATATATTCATCTGTTATGCATCCTCGGATCACTAATTGGTCCCAATGCTCCAATTAAACAGGTAATGACGTGGAAATGTTCCACGTTGCATGCTTATAAAGCACAGCCAAGTGATGGCGTTTTTAAGCTGCTTGGACTACCGAACACCACACCCACTTCCATGGCCACTAGAGAGAACAAGTGGGCGGTGAAGATTAGTGACCAGCCCATGGCCGCCGAAGAGAGAAGCTGGGCGGTGGAGATCGATGACCAACACAAGAACACCGGTAAGTCGGCCGAGAAGCAGCAAAGCCCGAAGCCATCCATATACATAGTTCCTCCTTACATCAGAAATTTGAACTGCCATGCCTACAAGCCACACATCGTCTCCTTTGGACCATACCACCATGGTGACCCCGACGTCATGCCGATGGAGGAGCACAAGGATCGGGCCCTCACCCGCTTCCTCAAGAGAGCCAATAAGTCTCTCCAAGACGTCATGACCGCCATAGAGGAGGTCGTGCAACAGCTACGGGGCGCTTATCAGAGCCTCGACGGGAAGTGGGCGGAGGACAAGAGGTTCATGCATCTGATGATCCTTGACGGGTGCTTCATGCTCGAGATAATTCGTGTCGCGACCAAGAAGCCGGATGACGGTGGCCATGGCTACGAAATGGATGAACCCATCTTTAGCGACCACGGGAATCTGTACACCGTGCCCTGCATAAAGCGAGATATGATGATGATCGAGAACCAGCTGCCCCTGCTTGTTTTGTACAAACTGGTTTTTGTTGAGGGTGGTAGAAATTGCGTGGTAATACTAACTTTTATTCTCTGTCTGTGTCTATAATTTCCCCTTAATTCTTGTCTCACTAATCTGCACACCAGAAGGTCGTGAACGAACTGGTGCTGAAATTCTGGGGCAAGCCGTCGACGGTGGAAGAAGAACACCTCCTCCTTGAAGAACGCCGCCACCTCCTTGACTTGCTCCGACTTAGCCGGTTGGTTAAGCGATCGTCAACGGACAATAGTCGTGGCCGGACAAACAGGCGAAAAGTCTCGAACATCCGGTCGGCTTTTGAGCTGCGCGAGGCTGGCATCCACTTCAGGAAGAGCAATTCCAACAGCCTCCTTGACATCGAGTTCAAGCACGGTGTCCTCAGCCTGCCGAATCTTACAGTCGACGACAACACGGAGTACATGTTTCTCAACCTCATGGCCTTCGAGCGCCTCAATGTCGGCACCGGCAACGAGGTCACTTCCTACGTCGTGTTCATGGACAGCATCATCGACTCCGCCAAGGACGTCAGCCTGCTGCAGTCCAAGGATATCATCGAGAACGCGTTCGGGAGCGATGAGGCCGCCGCCGAGCTGTTCAACCGCCTCTCCAAGGACGTGGTCATCCCCCCGCAAGGCATCCTTGGCGACGTGTATGGGGAGGTTAAATATTACTTCGGGAGGCGCCGGAACAGGTGGTGGGCCAACTTGAAGCACACTCACTTCAGCAGCCCTTGGAGCCTTCTCTCGCTTGTCGCCGCCATTGTGCTGCTGGTTCTCACGGTGTTGCAGACCATCTACACCTTGTTGCAATTCTACCACCCGCCGTCTGCTTAGCCATTCTAATCAGGCGCTTCATCTGCTTGGTTTTGTTTGTTTGTTTCTTCTTCTCCTTTCTAATTCGGGTATGATGTGAGTTTACGTATTCAAGTTTATGTATTCACTATTTGGGGGGGTTTATGTTTTTGGAGACAACTTTTGCAAGGTTTATTGGTGATATGTTGGCAGATGCAATTTACTTCTCTATGTAGCATTATTCTCTGTTCCACACAGCATGAGTATTAGGATCAAATGCATCAAGACAAAATTGATTACTTGTTTAGCGTCTAAATCATATTCTTTTACCATTTTGCGAACGAAAAGGTACATATATATATATATAGTCATTGAGATTTATAAAAGATGAAGTTATAAAAATATTTTTCTGGACTATAGAACTGATTCTGATGAAGATGATACATCAAACATTAAATGACGAATCATGTGAGCACTTGCATGCGCTCCAACTTTATACCATTGCGTACGGTGGCCATTAGTCATCACAAACAAATCAAAGATCCAATTATTATATTACAGACATCCAATCCTACATGAACCAACTTAGGTTCTCACTCACAATTTGTGATGTTCTTGACCCGAATTGTCTTAAACTTTCTTTAAAGCCTAAGCTTTTCTTTAGCTTAATTAGCCTCCTTTCTTCTCAGCTAGGTAGTGGCACTCTTCATGGCTACCGACAAAAGAAACCTTTGAAGGAGCCTTGGCGTAGGGTTTAGGGTTAGGGTAAGGGATGAAAGAACACGGAGGACACAACAAGAGGATGCATCTGAAAGTTCATTTGAGGTTGAGATCATTGCAGTTTCTTAGCCTTTTATAAAAGATTCCCACCAGTTCTTCTTGAACAACAAATAGTCAGTTCACGAGACACACTTTCCCTTCTGCAAATTAACTTCAGCCCAATTGCTTCCAAGCAATTGAATGAGCTCGGTGATACTGCGACGAACAGCCCATTAAGAGAGTATGGGATTCATGGTTCCTTTCCCTTCTAACGGTGTGCCTGTCATACTCTGTTGCAGGAACAGCAAAGCTTGAACAATCCATTGCCTCTATTCAAAATGATATCCTGGTTTAGAGACGGAGAATATTGGGACATTACATGTACTCGGAGTTTGGTATCCCTTTCTCATAGGATACAGCTTTACTGCTTTTGTTGTTTCCTTGGACCACTAAAAGCCTGTGGCTTTGATATATGCACAGCGATAGAGGGATGAAATTTTGTCTTGTAGAAGTTGCTGCCACTTTATGTGCATGAGGGAACAGCTCAGGTGATGTAAACCAAAGAAGCGGGGCGGAAGAGCATATTGGCAATTGCTTGCTACCACAGTAAGAGAAAAAAAAAGATAGAAAGATAAAAATTATTGAAGAAACCATGAAATGTATAAGATGTAATTGTCTAATTCATTTTGATAGTGAGCTCTTGATGGCTATTTATACATATTCAGTAGGGAGGTTATATACATTCAACATAGAGAATTTTTCTAACTGCCTTGAGGAAATCTTATCTGCTTATCATACCCCTGCAAGATTAAGCTTCCATCAAGGATGCCGATCTTGGACCGATGAGATAAAAAAATTTTGCAGGTGAAAGGCTTTGTGAGTGAGTCTGCTAGTTGATCAGTTATATGTACGTGAGAGTGAAAGTCGATGGCAATGTGTTTCATGCGGGAATGAAACACTAGATTAGCACATAAGTAGGTAGCTCCAATATTATCACAATATATTGTAGGAATAACTGTAGAGTTGACGTTGAGTTCGTTGAGCATATTTGTGACCCAATTGAGTTCAATAGTGGTAGTGGCGATGGTACGCTATTCAGTTTCAGTTGTAGATCGTGCAACCGTCTTTTATTTTTTAGAACTCCAACTGATTGGAGTAGCTCCTAGGAAGACAATGTATCCTGACATAGATGTTCTATCATTAAAGTTCCCTGCCCAATCAGCATCAGCAAAGGCATGGATATGGAGTGAAGTATTTTTGCGAAGAAAAATGTCATGATTAAGAGTCCCTTTAAGATACCGCAAAATTCGTTTGACCGCAGACCAATACGTAGTAGATGGCTGATGCATGAATTGCGATAATTTATTGACAACAAATGAAATATCTGGACGGGTGAGAGCTAAGTATTGTAAAGAGCCAAGGACTTATCGATATTGAGTCGAATCTGTAGCAGGACTTCCATCACATAATTTAAGTGATTCACTAGTAGAGAGAGGAGTTATAACCTCTTTCGCATCCTGCATGTTTGTTTTTTATAATAAATCCTGAATATACTTTCTTTGTGATAGGAAGAGACCTGAAGATGTAAATGTTACTTCCACTCCCAAAAAGTAGCTTAAAGTTCCTAGATTTTTGAGGGAGAATCGATTGGTCAAGTGCTTTAGAAATGTCTGAGTCTTCAAAGGATCATTTCCTATGACAATAATATCATCCACATATACTAAAAGATATATTATGCTTCCATTATGCTGGCAAATAAATAACGAGGTATCAGACTTGGAATTGATGAAGCCAATTGAGGTCAAAAACAAGCCAAGCTCGTTATACCAAGCCCTTGGAGCTTGACGAAGTCCATAAATAGCTTTTTGAAGTTTGCAGACATGCCTCAGATATTGAGGATGAACGAAACCAAGAGGTTGTTGCATAAAGACATCTTCAGTAAGTGTCCCCTGTAAAAAGGCATTGTTAATATCCAATTGTCGTATGTGCCAACCCTTTGAGATGGCCAAACTCAGGATAAGACAGATTGTTGTGGGTTTAACAATGGAACTAAATGTCTCTGTGAAGTCGACACCAGGTCGTTGATGAAACCCTTTGGCGACTAGACGTGCTTTATATCTAGCAACGGATCCGTCTGGGTTCCGCTTAATTCGAAAGACCCATTTATACCTGATGATATTTTGTGTGTGATGAAAGGGTACTAAGGTCCATGTAGAGTTATAGAGGAGAGTATCATATTCGTCACATATGGTTTTACGCCAGTGAGAAAATTTTTGAGCTTGAGTGATTATAGTGGGTTCACTGGCCTTAGTGGAGGAACCTGTTATAGCATGTAAGTCAAGGACTTGACGTGGTTTAAAAATACCACTTTTGGAGCGTGTTGTCATTGGATGTCTAAGGGGGATAGAAGTGGTAGATTGTGTTGATGGTATAGCCAAGGGCGAGTCACTGTCATGGACCGGGCCAACCGTCGGCACGACAATATCACTAGTTCTAGGAGAAGGTAAAGCCAGTGCCAATGTTGCCGAGGGTATTACTTCATTAATAGGGAAAACTTGTGAGGAAGGGAGTGGAGAAATAGAGGGAGTGAGAAGCTGTTGAATTGGAGTAATAGTAGTATGTGGATCTTGAGGGTAAGGACTGGATGGTGTCATTAGAGGTTCGTGTGATGAGATCGAAGGGATATTCCAGTGATGCATGTTTATCGGAGTAGCTTGCATGGTAGGATTATTTTGAAAAGGAAAGACAGACTCCAAAAAAATAACATGACGTGATATAAAGACTTTTTTAGTTTGGGGTTCATAGCATCGAAAAGCATTATGCTTAAGAGAGTAGCCTATAAAAGTGCAAGGCTTAGATCGTGGTATTAGCTTATGTGACGCATAGGGACGGAGCCATGGATAACATAAACAGCCAAAAACTTTGAGTTTATGAAGGTTTGGAAGCTTGTGGAATAATTTTTCAAATAGTGACTGGTATTGTAAGACTAGAGTGAGCATATGATTAATGAGATAAACTGCAATTTGAAAAGCTACTAACCAAAAAGGTGGTGGCATGGATACTTGATGTAGAAGGGATAGACCAGTTTCAACGATATGCCGATGTTTGCATTCGGTAGAGCCAACCAATTGGGGAGTATGTGGGGGTGACTTGAGGTGTTGTATACCACAAGCAGAGAGATAGGATGTGAGGGCTTGATATTCGCCTCCACTATCATAGTAAACTGTTTTAATGAAAGATTGAAAAAAATTCTCAACCAACTTTCGAAAGTTAGTAAATACTGTGGAAACATCAGACTTATGGTGGAGAGGATATAACCATGTGTACTTAGTAAAATATTCTACAAAAATGACATAAAAGCGAAACTTGTCAAACGAAGGAATTGGGGCAGGGCCCCACACGTCGGTATAAATGATTTTAAATGATTTAGAGCAAGAAATGTAGGTTGTCCCAAAAGGCAGTTTATGACTTTTATTGCAAAGACAAGCATCGCAATGATTGACAGTGCTATTGATTTTCAAGGTAGGAAGAGAATAACGAGAAAGTAATTTATGCTGGATTAAAGGGGAGGGATGACCAAGACGACGATGCCATACATCAACCGGAGCTGCGACTGAAGAGTGAGCAGTAGGAAGGGTAATTTGCGAAGTGGATGGCCACTCATAAATGTTGTCTTTGTTTTGGCCCTGGACCAAGGATGCCCCCGTGCTCAAATCCTTGACAAGAAAAAAGTTAGGAAAGAATTCAATTGAGGTATTATTTTGTTTACAGAATTGAGAAACGGAAATGAGGTTTCTTTTAATGTTAGGTGCACACAGAACATCATCGAGTGTAAAAGTTGTGGTAAGTGAACTAAATGTTGAGGAACCAGAATGAGTAATAAGAATTCTTTTACCATCACCGATGATGATATTTTCATTTCTGTCATAGTTATTGTGGATGGACAAGTTTTGAAGTTCAGAGGTGATGTAATGAGAAGCACCCAAGTCCACAATCCAATTAGGTTGGGTAGGAGTTGGAGTAGCCATGAAATTCGCCTAAGGCCACTGTGATGGAGCAGGGAGTTTGGGCCGAGACCGATAGACTTTCGTGGAGTGTCCGACTTTATCACATAGTTGGCAAACGACTCGTTAGTGGCTTGTGAAATCAGGACACGACAGCTGAGGATTATGAAAGTTACCACCTTGATATGGATAAGGGGGGTTTGGTCTGGGCCCCATAGGGCTAGGAGGCAGCTTAGCTAAATCGTTGTTGACGTGCTTATTGTATTGGTTGCTCTTTCTCTTGGATTTTTGATTGACCTGAACTGTAATAGGTGGTCCGGGCAACCTATCATCATGCTTCAAGTACGTATCATAGTCGATCAACTTATCATAAAGTTCTTCGAATGATATTGGTAAGCCGCGTGCCCAAAGTGTTGTTGTTAGTTCTTTGTACTCGCCTCCTAGACCATTGAGGGTATGGATTAGGACTTCTTCTGAGAGAATGACCTATCAAAGCTAAATCATTGATGATAACTTTGATATTTTGTAGATAATCAGCAATAGTACTTTCCTCTTGTTTCATTTTCATCAGATTGGAGAGAAGTCCGAGCATGTGAGTACGCGAGCGATTTGCCAAAGTTGTTTGTAACTTGCACCATACTTCTGCAACAGTCGTACATGAGGATATCAGTGGAGCAATGGATCCAGCAACGGAAGCTTGAATAGCTTGGAGGATAAGGCGACCTTGACGTAACCATAATTTGTGGGCTGGATTTGGCACTGGACTGGGTTCACTTGGGATGTTAATCATTTCAGGTGGACATTGGAGAGAGCCATCAATGTAACCTAAGAGATCATAGCTAAATAGAAGATTAGAAACTTGTGCCCGCCAAGTTATGTAGTTGTCGCCTTTGGATAATTTGAAGGGAATGAGTGCTGCAGCATTAATAGTGATAAGACTTTGAGAAGTGCTCAGAGTCCTTGCAGAAACAGGGACAGGAATATCGGAAGAGGAAAATGAAGACATCCTAGATATTTTGTGACGGTTTAAGTGATTTTTACAAAAGATGTAAAGATATAGGAGGGAGGGAGGAGGAGAAAAGCATATCGATGAACTGCAGAGGAGGCTACAACGATGCAGCGATGCACTGCAAAGGAGGCTGCAGGGATGGGCGAGGAAGCTGCAGAGGAGGCTGCAGTGATGCACTATAGAGGAGGCTGCAACGATGGGCGAGGAAGCTGCAGCGATGCACTATAGAAGAAGCTGCGCGATGAGTAAGAAATCTGCAGCGATTAGGTGAAAAGAAAAAAAAATCTGCAGCAGTTACAGTTGCAGAGAAATTGCTGCGGCAGAGGAAAGCGGCTGCAGATGGAAGCTGTAAAAACTGCAATCATTCCTGTTGCCGCAGGAAGGCAGTGATGGCTGTGACGGTAAAGATGGTGGCAGCAGCACTTCTCGCTCGAGTGAGATATGGGAACGAGGAGGAGAGGTCACTGGCCGGGGAGCAGTTACGAGGACACTGGCCACCACGGTAGTGTAGGCGAGGTTCTTGTGAGGGTAGGAGGTGGCCGAGCAGTCTCCGACTCCGGAACAGGAAGTAGCGACACCGGAGGAGAGGTAAGCAGCAGCACTGTCCTTTTCAACTGAACAGAAAAGAGGAGCAATAGAAGGCTTTGGCCGAGCTGCCTAAATCCGCGAGGAAGAATGCTATGATACCGAGGAGCACAAGCACAGAGCACTGCTCCACTTCCTCAAGAAAGCAAAGAAGCCTTTCCACGAGTTCATGGCCGCCACGGAGGCTGAGTTTGAGCGACTGCAAGAGGCTTATCAGAGCCTCGACGAGCGATGGAAGGATAAGGAACCGTTCCTGCGGCTGATGATCCTCGATGGCTGCTTCATGCTCGAGATAATGCGCGTCGCGACGCAGAAGTCCTCCGACCATGGCTACGCGTACGATGATCCCGTCTTTAGCGGAAGTGGCATTCACCACATCGTGCCCTACATAAAGCGAGATATGATGATGATCGAGAATCAACTGCCTCTGCTGGTTTTGGACCAACTGGTTCTCGTTGAGGGTCTTCATGGAACGGTAAGTGCAGCTTTACGCTTTCTTCTTTCGTTTTACCTGAATTATTACCTCGTCTTTCGACGTTGAACTATGCCACAGGCGGAGAAGTGCGTAGACGAGCTGATGCAAAGATTCTGGGAGTGGAATTCCACGGCGAGCCTGGGGCAGCGCCTCCACCCCCTTGGCGTGCTCCACAGCGTCCTGCTGAAACCCTGCAGGCAGAAGAACAAGGATATCAAGACGCCGAAGATGACACGATCATCCGGTCGGCAGTTGAGCTGCACGAGGCCGGCATCCGCTTCAAGACGAGCGAGTCCGACAGCCTCCTTGACATCTGGTTCGATAACGGTGTCCTCAGCCTGCCGAAGCTTACAGTCGACGACAACACCAAGTACATGTTCCTCAACCTCATGGCGTTCGAGGGCCTCCACGCCCGCGCCGGCAACGACGTCACCTCCTTCGTCTGCTTCATGGACCACATCATCGACTCCGCCAAGGACATCAACCTGCTGCACTACAAGGGGATCATCCTGAACGCGGTGGGAAGCGACGAGGCCGCCGCCGAGCTGTTCAACCGCCTGACCATGGACGTGTTGATGTTGATAGGAAGAGAGGATAGAGATATCAAATAGAGGAAGAGTATGACAAGCTTCAATCTTCTATATTTCTCTCAAGAAAATACTTTTACAATTTCAGAAACTCTATTACCCTTATGACCCAACATATGGGGTTTATATAGTCCCCAAAGATACATTATATTAATTGTATTCAAGATGAATCATTCTCTTTCAAGAAACCCTTTCAAGAATCAATAACCAATTTAACTTATCCTTCTATAGACTTTTAATCCATTTTTTCTTCTTGATGTAATGATTCTCCCACTTGATGCAATGAACCTTTTTTATGACACTTGAACAAGTTTAATTCCAACATTCTCCCCTCTTAAACTTGTTCCATCCAGCATGCCAAGTTTTCTTCGAAGTTGTTGAAATATTTCAAATTTAAGAGGTTTTGTGAGTATATCAGCCACTTGTTCACTTGTCTTGAGATGATGTATCTCCATTTCTTTATTTTTGATATGATCTCTTATGAAATAAAATCTTGTATCGATATGCTTCGATCTTTCATAATAGACTGGATTCTTGGCTAAGGCAATAGCTGATTTGTTATCAACATAAATCTTGGTTGACTTCTCGTGTGGAATATGAAGTTCTTGGAGTAATCTTCTTAGCCAGATTGCATGACAAACACAAGAAGAAGCTGCTATATATTCTGCTTCACAACTTGATAGAGCAACGATTCGTTGCTTTTTTGAAGACCAAGTGAATGTAGCTTCACCAAAATAAAATACAAATCCAGTTGTACTCTTTCGATCATCGTAGCTTCCGGCCCAATCACTGTCACTATATCCAATGAGCTCCAACTTTTTAAATGATGAATAGAACATTCCATACTCAATTGTTCCTTTAATATATCGCAAAATTCTTTTAGCGATATTTAAATGAGATGTCTTTAGAACTTCCATAAATCTACTTATTAAACCAACTCCAAATAGTATATCAGGTCGAGTGCATGTCAAATACCTTAAACATCCAACTAGACTTTTATAATAAGTTGGATTAATGTATTTACCTTCATCTTCCTTGGTCAACTTGGTGCCATATTCAACAGGTGTATTTGTAGGATGACAGTCTTCCATATAAAACTTCTTTAAAACCTCCTTTGCATAATTTTCTTGTGAGATAAAAATTCCTTCATTATCTTGTATAACTTCGATACCAAGGAAATAAGTCATTAAGCCCAAGTCGGTCATCTCAAACTCCTTTTTCATAGAATGCTTAAAATCTATAATCATGGAGCTACTATTGCTTGTAAATATTAAATCATCTACGTACAAGCATACAAACAAGATATCTCCATTAGAGTTAGATTTTGTATAGAGAGCATGTTCATGTGGACATTTAGAAAAACCATTTTGAATAAAATAAGTATATATTCGAGAATTCCATGCTCGTGGGGCTTGTTTAAGCCCATAAAGAGCTCTATTTAACTTATATATTTTGTTCTCTTGTTCTTGAATAATAAAACCAGGGGGTTGTTGAATATATACCTCTTCTTCAAGAACTCCATTAAGAAATGCTGATTTGACATCCATTTGTAAAATCTTCCATTTCATTTGAGCTACTAGAGAGATAAGTAATCTTACTATCTCCAATCGAGCAACTAGCGCAAATACTTCTTCATAATCAATCCCATATTGTTGTTTATATCCCTTCGCAACCAATCTGGCCTTGTATTTCTCCACCTCTCCTTTTGCATTTCTTTTTGTTTTGAAGATCCACTTAACACCGATAGCTTGGTGGTCTTCTGGAAGTGTAGTAAGCTCCCATGTATTATTTTTGTTAATGGCATGAATCTCTTCATTCATAGCTTGTCGCCATTTTTCATCTCTATAAGCTTCTTCAAAGGTTAATGGATCATATCCTGCAAAAAGATAAAATAAAGAAAGTTCATCATTGTTAGTATCAATCCTTCGAGTCACATCATATAGGTCCTGAGTCGGTCTTGTCCTTCTTATAATTGGACTTCTTGAATCATGTGACCTAGCTGATCTAGGTGATGATTTTGGCAAAGCCACTTCGGTGCTTGCTTGTATTGTATCATCTTCTTCTGAAGCTATAGCTTTCTTATGCTGCTCATCACTTTTCCAGTTCCAAATCTGTTGTTCATCAAACTCAACATCTCTTGACATCACAACTTTATTTGTGATAGGATTGTAGAGTTTGTAACCACTGGAATTCTCCGGATAACCTAGCAAAATGCATTTTTGACTTTTATCCTCCAATTTTGTTCTCTTCTCTTCTGGTATCTTAACAAATGCAACACTTCCAAAAATCCTCAAATGATCAACTCTTGGTTTTTGTAAGCTTCATGCTTCTTCTGGTGTAACATTACCAATTCGCTTTGTCGGAAACCTGTTAAGCAAATAAACTGCACAAGCAACAGCATCACCCCAAAATTCTTTCGGAATTTTTCTTTCCTTTAACATACATTGGACCATATTAAGGATAGTCCTATTTTTTCTTTCTGAGACACCATTTTATTGAGGTGTGTATGGCATGGTGAATTGATGTAGAATTCCATTATTTCTACAAAAACTTTCAAATTCATTTGATATATATTCACCACCCCTATCTGTTCTTAAACATTTAATCTTACAATAACTTTGTCTTTCAACCAAATCCTTAAATTCTTTGAATTTGCTTAAAACTTCTTTCTTTTCTTTTAACATATAAACCCAAGTTTTTCCACTATTATCATCAGTGAAGGTAAGAAAACACCTTCTTCCTCCAAGTGATATTGGATTGATAGGGCCACAAACATCTGAGTGTACCAGATCAAGTCGATTCCATGCTCTTTTTGTCCTTCTCACTTTGAAAGGCTTTCTTTCTTGCTTACCCATGACACATACTTCACACAATTTTGCTGGGCGATCAATTTTTGGCATTCCTGTCACCATATTATACTTCTCTAGAAGTTTCAAAGCCTCAAAATTTAAGTGAGCATATCTAAGATGCCAAAGTGTAGAGATATCCTCAATATCAGCTTTAAAATAATTTGATTGATCAAAAATACTTAAATGCAGAGGAAACATTCTATTCTGTGCCATTTTCACATATGATATCAGTGTTTTATTCTTATCACGAATTGAGAGAGTCATATCTTTCATCTCAATTTCATAACCATTTTCAAGTAATTGTCCCAAGCTTAAAATATTATTTTTCATATCAGGAACATAATAAACATCTGAAATGCATACTTCCTTGCCATTATTAAGTTCAAGGAGAATTTTACCTTTGCCTCTTGCTGGTCTTTGAGATAAATTGCCAAATGTAATGTTCCCGGAATAACTTGTATCTATTTCTGAAAATAGCTCTTTGATGCCACACATGTGATTTGAAGCTCCTGTATCTAGATACCATGTCATAGATTGATCCTCTTTCAAATTATCATAACTCATTAATAAAACTTGATTTACGTTCTTTTCTTCCTCAACAAAATTTGCCTTATCACCTTGATTGTTAGGATTATAATAACATTCATAAGAATAATGTCCATACCTTTTGCAAACATAACATTGTATTTCAGACCTTTTAGAGTTTCTACCACGTCCACGACCTCGGCCTCTTTGGCTAGAATTTTCTCCACCACCTTCAATGTTTAGAGATTCTTGATTGGTCTGATTTCTACCTCCTCTTCCTCTTTGTCCTCGTCCTCTTCCTCTTTGAGAATTTGATTCTCGTTTATTTTCAAGAGTAAGCTTCGTTTGTAATGCTTGCTCCATAGTTTTGTCTTCTCCTCTTTTTGTAATCCTTTGTTCATAAACTTGAAGGGAACCCATAAGTTATTCTAAAGATATTTTTTCCAAATCTTTAGATTCTTCGATTGCAACAGCAATAAAATCAAATTTTGGGTCTAGAGATCTTTTTACTCTGATCATTTACTTGTTCACCATTTCGTCTCATTTGTTGAATAATAGAAATGATTTTTGAGAAGTAATCAGAAATGGTTTCAGAAGTACCTTGTTGTAATTTCTCAAACTCGGCTCGTAAAACTTGTAGACGAAGTTTCTTTACCTTATCAACACCACCGAATGCTCTTTGAAGCATTTCCCAAGCCTCCTTTGAAGTATTTGCTGGAGCGATGATCTCGAACATTGTATCATCAAGGCCTTGGTAGATTGTGAACAAAGCCTTTTTCTCCTTCTTCCTTCTTTCTTTGAGTTGTTTTCTTCCTTCTGCATTCATTGCTCCTTCTTCTGCTGGACTTGGTTCAGCAAATCCATCTTCTACAAACTCCCATACATCTTGGGAGCCTAGAAGAACCTTCATTTGGATGCACCATATGTCATGATTTTCTTTTGTCAATCTGGGGATCTGGAGTTGGATGGCACTTGAGGAAGAAGTCATAGCTTAACCTATGCTCTGATACCAAATGTTGATGTTGATAGGAAGAGAGGATAGAGATATCAAATAAAGGAAGAGTATGACAAGCTTCAAGCTTCTATATTTCTCTCAAGAAAAATACTTTTATAATTTCAGAAACTCTATTACCCTCGTGACCCAACATATGGGGTTTATATAGTCCCCAAAGATACATTATATTAATTATATTCAAGATGAATCATTCTCTTTCAAGAAACCCTTTCAAGAATCAATAATCAATTTGACTTATCCTTCTATAGATTTTTAATCCATTTTTTCTTCTTGATTGAATGATTCTCCCACTTGATGCGATGAACCTTTTTTATGACACTTGAACAAATTTAATTCCAACAGGACGTGGTACTCGACCCCAGCAGCAGCCTCGGCAAGGTCCAAAACGACGTCAAGAATTATATCCAGAATGATTGGAGAAGGCATCGGGCCAACCTCAGACACACCTACTTCACGAGCCCATGGACCACCCTCTCACTCATGGCCGCCATCGTCTTGTTGATTCTCACGGTGCTGCAGACCATTTACACCATGTTGCAGTTCCACCTATGTGCATGATCTCTGTCGCCGTAATCTGTGATGCTCTGCTTGGTTTGATTTCTTTTCTTATTGCTACGTCTTTACATGGCTTGACCGATCTTTTGATTCAGTTGTGTTTTCCTCTCATATCTACGTACAAGTTTCAATTACCGATATTTGTTTGGTTCATTGGGATTGGTTTGTAACATATTGATGTTTTTTTCCTTACAAGTGACCAAACTGGATTGGTTTGTGTTAAATTAGTTTTTGGTTATCTGTATGTTGATTCGGAGCTAATAAAGGTTCATCTTTCACTCTTATCATTAGGTGATTTCAGTCGAATTATGTCAAATCCTTCCTATAAAGATACATCGAAAACACTCCCAATAAAATATCGAAATCTTCGATGTCTAAATTGTTAGAATAAAAATAAAAATAAATTAAATTAGTTTGAACTGAATTGATTTGATGTAAAACCTACTGCTCCAAACCAAAGGGCAACGCTGTACTTCTCTACCATTTATAAATTATTGTTACCTCAATTATTCTTATTCAAGGAATATATATCTATTCTACCGCGGCTGGACAATCGGATAGAATTTAGTGCATCATTAGGAAGGATCTCTCACCCTTCATCTCGTGAAGACGATCACAAGCGACTTCGTCAGCATCCATATCCACCACCTACAATCCCGATATAAATTCGAACAGAGAAAATTAGGCAAATGTTGCTGAGTTGATAGAGACGCCGACCCTCTTATGGCCCATACATCTCAAGCTTGGATCGCTTTCCAATCCAGTTTGCAAGTTTGTCTTCTCTTATGTTCCAGCTATGCTTAATCCTGTGGACACTTTGCTTCCAGCAAAGCTTAATGTTATGGACAAGCCAAGTGTAGTCTAAACGTGAGCACTCCATGTCCAACAAATGAACTTAATTCAATCATAATACTTGTCATCATCAACAGGAAGAACTTCAAGCAAATATAAAATCCAACATAAATTTGAGAAGGTGAAGTGGACGGAAGCTTTGCTCCTTCTCCCGAGAATCCTGTCACCATGTTATCACTGTCCAGTTTTCCTCCTTTTTGTATTCCTCGATTCCCCATCTTCCTCTCTCTCTCTCTCTCTCTCTCTTCCCTTACGATGACCTTATCTCCTCCTCTTCATCTGTCTCTAGTCATCACTTCTTCTCGGGCCCTCAGTTGCTGCACTGGCAGTGGATCATGGACAGGCTGCATCCCCCCAACCATCCTTAATGAACAACAGGAACTAAGAATGATTGCTTAGCTTCTAATTATTATTAGATTAGACCTGTAGCACCATTAAAAGCAGGCGAGCGGGGGTTCCTTTTCAGAGGCGGAATCCTGGGGGCTAAGAAAGCGCACCATCTTTTGTCTTGGGGAACATAGAAAGGTGGAGGAGGATGCGTTCAAGAAGATAACGACGGAAACTGAATCGTGTGGCCTACAACATCGATTAATTGATTCATCGAATTCTGCTTCGCAGTGGCGCCTAAAGAATTGATTTCGCTCTCCTTCGCTCTCCTGCACAAGTATTTTGTGACCAGGGGAAGCTTCTCACGTCTCGTACTGGTACACACATGGCGACGATGCAGGCACAGATCAAGGGTAAGTAGCTAGGAAGCATGAAAGAAAAAGGCACAAAGCACTTGTCGTTTGCCCAGGGCGAAAGAGACGGCTGATGCAGGCAATGGCAGAAAAGGGCGACGGCCCCGAGAGCAGTCATGCCATTTACTTGCTTCGGCCCGTCAAAGGTCTTCAGGTGCACTCTGGGGTTGGACGACTGTTAAGAGGAATGGGTCAGTGAGAAAGCCAGCAGCCACATGCAGTAGCAGTAACTCTTTCACAACACACACAAACTCACACAAGAAGAAGAAGAAGAAGAAGAAGAAGAAGAAGAAGAACAAAAACGATTCTTTCATGCCACACTCTTTTCGCCAAAATATTTTCTCTGCATACATACACTTCCACAGCAGAAGGTGGAAACCAACAGGAAAATGTAGTAGTAGATAAAATATAAAGATGAAAAGGTTTGAGCACACGCAGAAAACAGAGGTATACGTGTTTTGCTAGATTTCTACGGCAAGAAACGATGCATTACCGTCGAGTCTGCTCGCTTTGCTGTTGACCAACTTGTCGCTGGCGTTGGTCACCGGCGCAGCGGATGCAGTGTTGCTGATGGCATAAAGAGATTTAGAAGAGAAGTAAGGCCTAAAGGCTCTCACTGGGCTCGCGAGTGCCCAGCCCCAGCTCCTGGTCCGGCCGTGAGGCGAGCTTCTTCCTCGCACGGCAGTTGAGCCCGAGGCAGCCGGGGTTGTGGCCGATGTCCTGCTGCTGCTATCGTAGTCGTCGTCCGCAGCGGCGGCCGAAGAGAGCCAGTAGGCGGAGGACATCATCCCCAGTCCTCTGAAGAGCCCTCCGCACTTGACCCGTTCCTTTATCCTCGGCCGCCGCTGCTGCCCGTCGCCGTTGTCGTGGTCCAGGTGGAGGACGATCTTGGACTTGGGCTTGGCCTCGCGATGGGACTCGACTCTGCGGAGAGCGCAGTCGCCGAACCCCGTGGAGATGCGATCCAGGAAGTCCCCCGAGAAGCTCCTGCTGCCGCAGCCCACCGACCTGGATCTGGCCACCTTCCTGCCCAACGACGACGACGCCTGGCTGCCGCTCGGGCTCTCCGCATCCTTCTCACCATTCTCCCCTTGCCTGGGGCCGGCCACCGCTGCTTGCTTGTCCACCAAATTATATGGTGTACAAGTCTGCTGCTGCTGTTGCCGCTTGGCAATGTTTCTGTTCCCTCCGCCCGACGAGGATGAAGTGGATCTTCGCCTCATGATGTTGCTGCTGCTGCTGTTGTTGTTAGTGACTGAGGAAGATGACGTGGAGGTGGAAGAGGTGGACGAGATATAGATGATGGACCAAAAGCTCTTCTTCCGAGGGCTATCTGCCACCCCGATGCTCCCAACGCCACCACCCTGCGCCAGGCCTCCAGTAGTCCTCGTTGCCACCGATTTGGTCCTTCTAAGGACAACATCGTTGTCGTTGGCCGCCGACACGGTAGTCGTGGTGGCGACAGCAGCCATCACCTGCCTTGCGCCGTTTCCGTATCCTCCGCCACCGCTATTCTTCTTCTTCTTGCTGTGGGTGTCTGCCAGAAAGGGGAACATGGTCCTTGGACCACCGCCGTTGGCACTGGTCCGGGAGTGGTCGGAGGCGAGCGCGAATCCTAGTCCCCCACCTCCGTTGCCGGCGTCGGAGCTGAAGGAAGTAGGGGAGGACGAGGAGGAGGAGGAGGTGGAGCAAGGGGGAGGCTGGAAGGGAAAGAAAGGGCTAGAGTTGGAGGAGGAGACCAGCTTGCTTAACTTCTCATGCAGGCAGAAGGCGCACACTCCGCTGGCGTTACTGCGGTAAGGGTGGTCCATACAATGCATGCCCTCCCCAACTTCGTCTCCCCCTCTTCTTCTTCCTCCTCCTTCTCCTCTTACGACTCCCACCGCCACCCGTCTGTCACCCATCCTCCACCACCTTGTTTCCTGGATCACCGGTGTCAGCCCTTGCACGAGAGATAGGAGTCAAACACGTTGAGCGAGAGAGAGGAAGAAGATAGGAGCAGGAGAGGGACGATATCGTACGGGAAAGCAAGGGATATGAGATATGGAGTAGACAGGTGCTAACTATTATTATTATTCTTATTTATCATCGGTACCACTCAGAAACACGGGCCGCAGTCGCAGAGGCAGGTGGGGCCAACCTCTATGAATTCGACCTCGGGGTGTAGCTCTTGTCCTCTCCTCCGATGTGGTTCGACCGGACCACATGTGTTGATTTATTCTGCTATTATGTCCGTGCCCGACCTACGTCTCATCAGGCTTGATATTGTTGGGCTGATAGGAAACAGATCCAGGGGTTCCCGAATCTTGATGCGTGCGGAGATCCCACTTTCAAAATGCTTCTTTTCCCGCCCGTCTCTTTATTTGAGATAAAAAAGAGGTTTCCTTTGGTCTCTTTGGCCGAAGGCTTTTTTCTTCTCGCATTAGACGTCCTCTTCTTGATTTTTTTTATATTCACTTGAATTCTTTTGCTAAATTATTTTTATTAAGATTGATAAATATTTTATGATTTCTGAAGCAGTATCTTAGTGTAATAAGAAAATTTAGTATAAAAATTCTCGTAAATGAAAATAATATGATAATTAAGGTTTGATTCTTATATAAATATCTTATGTACTTTTTAAGTTTTGATGGAAGAAAAAAAAAAGATAGATGATTTTAGTGTTATTTGATTTCTCTTTAAAGTATCTCTAGAATTGTTATAAAGAGAAAAAAAAAAAAGGATAATTGTTTTGAAATTTATGTGAGAAGATTTATTGAAATAGGGCTAACTCAAGGTCATGTAATTAATCTCACATGGTAAAATTTTGATTTTCTGATGTAGAAAAGATTTATTGAATCACATTAATTTAACATTGATTTTTTGGTATGTTTTTTATTGTTGATCTCTAGATATTTATTTTTAGTTTAATTTTTTTTTTCTCTCTCCTCAACACTCTTTAGGTTTTTCTTCGATTTTCTTTGTCATGCTTTTCGTTTCATAGTTTTGATTGTAATAGGCTAAATCAAGAAAGCTGGCATGTTGAAGAACAAATTATGAGATATGTAGACGCACAAAACTATATGTGCATGAAAGTATTATGAATCATCATGGATATTGTATTAAATCTTAAAATTTAGAAGAAAAGAAATCAATATGCAAATCTTATAAGAACTAAGAGAAGATGAGATCTGTTGGTATTATTATCTGATATTTAATCTTGATAATCTTAGATCCATCTGAAGCCCTAATGGTATCGTTGTCATGATTTGAGTCTAATTGGCTAATTGACCTATCAACTTTATTAGATCTAAACCACTAATAAAAATATTTAAATTGATCAGTTACACTTTTATAAATTAATTTTAATTTTATCCATATATAGAACTAATTAAGGATGCTACAATCTCTCGTACTTAAGGATTTGACATCCTCATCAAGATTCATTATAGCTAAAATCAAATCATAGCATAGTGCATGCGAGACGTAACTCAGTAGTGGCTTCACATCGTGACGAGTCTAACTCCATCCACATATACTTTTTTTCTATTCAAGTCTTTTCACTATGTCCAAATACTAGGTCATACCAAATGTCACAACTCGAGTTTGATGATTTAACTAGCCTATTAATTTTATTTAGCTTAAATCACTGATTAAAATATTTAAATTAAAATTGATAATAATACACTGATGAAATCCTTATAAATTAATTTTAATATTATCCACGTTGTCGAAGTAATCTAATGTGATAATTATCATTTTCAACTATCTTTTTTGTTCTTATGACCTTTGGATATTGCACTTGACTTACACTCGAGAAGATGTGAAATTGTAGGTGCCTATTATATCCTTTTAATCCTGTTAAAAGACTTAATGTCTATTGGTTAAGGATAATGTCTCTGCCCGGCTTGATCTACCCTTCTCTCTTTACTATTTCAACTTCAAGCATTTATGTTTCCATTTCCTTTTTCAAATTTTAAATCAACCCCTAACTTTCCCTGTTTTACCTCTTGGCGTTTCAATTTTTTTTTTTTTTTTGTGTGTTACTGTCGTGTAGCTTTCTCGAATGCTACCAAAGTGGCAGTCTTTGATCGACCAGAAAACCTTTTTTTTTTAATTTTTAAACGTAATTCATAACTACATTGCTTTTTAACATCTCTTTTAAGCTACACTATCAATTGCTTTTATTTTTTATTTTTTATATTTATAAAACTAGTGTTGGACCAGTCTCCTGATTCTCTACAACAAGTACATAGGATAATCTATAACTTGATTATATTATGATCGATTTTCTTAACTTGGGATAATACCATATAGAGGAAATACATTTAGAATCGTAATTATGTGTCTATAGATTTTATTTTTAAATTTTTATTTTATTTTAAAATATTTTAATTATTTTAGTTTTAATTAGATATTAAAATTTTATTCCATGTGAATGCCCTGATCCTTAGAATAGTCAATGAATGGGTCTTCCTTAAACTTTAGTCCCATATATCACACATTGAAATGAACTAACGTGATCATATACTCAAATTTTTATGAGGCTACTCCAAACCTTTCCAACTCCTTCTAAAATCTCACAGATGTCTTATACTCAGTAACTATCTTCTCTTGATATCTTAGCACCTTGCCCCATTTAACCTCCAGCATCTCCCCAAGCTCTCGAGCTCGTTTTTCTACTACACCAGCCTTCTTCTCAAGCTTTGAATTGAGTATCTTTACCAAATCAAACTCTTGAGCCAACCCCAATAGCCTCTCTTCTATAACTAGGTTATTGTCTCGGATGCTTTCCAACTGTTTGACTAATGTAGTAAGCTCTTGTTAAGTTTCCTCCAACTTTTGAGCCAATTGATCATCCCGAGCTCTTGTCTCGACTAGAACAATAAGAGGAGGATCAACACTGGCATCCTAAGCCGGTCAAACAGGGTCGTCATATAATGATGGTGTTGCAAAATATGCAAAAGAGTAAAAAAATAAAAAAAATAATATGTCATGACTTGGCTTACCAATACTTCATGATGATAACTCTAATCAAGCAGTACCTTAGAAGGAGAGAGCTAGATTTGTTTTGCCTGACCCAAACAAAGAGATTCCCAGGTAATATTGCTCCAAGGTTTCATATTTATCTTGTACCTTCTGCCCCTCCTATAAACCTCTCCATCTTAGCTACAACAAAAAACCTAAAGTTAGAACTGGTAGATCGGCTATAGTCAAAGTAGCAAAATACCGAGATTTCCCCTTGCACAAATCAATCATGGCCCCTCTTCTCCTTGGCCCAAGGGAGACCCAGGGCCCTTTGGGACTCTCCACAAGCTCTAATGCTACCAAAATAGGACTCTCTATAGGCTCTAACGTTGTAAAAATAGGACTCTCCATAGGCTCCAACATTGCCAAAATAGGACTCTCATAGGCTCCAGGGTTGGCAAAACAAGGCTTCCGTTTACGACAGGCTCCTTGGACCTCCTCTGAAAAGATGAGGGACCCTCCTCACGACCACTTTATACCTCTTCTTGGGCCAGTCGATGCTTGTGTCTTGGCCCAACTAGGTCAAACCCAACTCTTCGGGCAGCACCTCATAGATAGGGGTCGAGATTGCTGAGGCGACAACTACACTAGAAGAATAGCCATGCCACTATTTCTTCAAGGAGTACAGTCCATGCATATAAAAAAGAAAGATCGATATTATGAAACTGTAGAAGATCGAAAGTATGCAACGATGAAGGGGATCGAGATATACCTTGAGAAGCCAAACTAAGAATTGCATCAACCAACCAATTCTCATCCATCTTTCAAATAGTCTCGAATGAGGAAAGAATATCCCTTAATTGAAGCATCTAGTCCCCTTTCTCGGCTAACAACATGGGAGAGGCACTATCAAAGGAGTGAGCTGACCAAGAATGGTTGAACCCTCAATCCTAACTAGATTTACCAAGAAAGAGCTTCTTCCGGTCCTTATTATTTAAAGGGGCACTAATGAATTTAAAACCTCCCCATGCGATTAGATGGTAGTTACTCTTCCTTTTATATAATCAAAAATAGAAAGCAAATAACTTGCGAGATGGTATGCATTCTTTTTTTCTCATTATATTATTTGATATTTTATCATTTTATATTACTTATTGCATGTGATGTTTATGGATTTGTGTAATGAGAATCAGATTGTGATAAGATCACGATAATGAGACTGATTCGCCTTTAAACACAGATCCTAAATAATCACGGTCATAGGCTACTCGAGAGGGACATCGATATAATCAAACAGACTAGTGTATTGTATACCCATACATATGATGGAGGCGGCTGATCTCATAGCTGCTCATGCGGGGATACTATGGCTACAGTGCAAGTGCTCATTGGAGAATGAGTTCATTGATTGATCCACTCACAGAATACTGGATGATTAATGATACCTCATTGTCAAACAATGATTCCATTGTCCTAGTGGTGTACCTGGTCCTTAGACTTGAGACACCAAGGATATCCTGTATGAGTACTTTATTCTTTGATATTGGACTTATAAGCTTGGATGTTTTAGATATAGCATAACCGATTATTAGGAGTGGCAACCAATCTTACGAGGACTATTGAGTGTCAATAGAGGATCATCCACTCTAGGTGTCATAAGAGAAATATCTCATATGTTCTTGCTCAGATAAATTCCTAGCTAGGATCATTCAGATTAAGAGAGAAAGAGTTCTCCGTGAGAATCCGATTAGAGCGAGACTTGAGTAAAAATCGTATGGGTTTAACAGCACCATGCCCGGTATACAGTCTTGATATTAGATGGATGAGGGACTATAAGTATATGATAACTAAAGATAGACAAGTCTAATAGATTGGATTCCCCTATATCGTTTGGGGACTACGACGTAGTGGCATAGTACGTCCGTAATTGATGAGTCGAGTGAATTATTATTGAGATAATAAATTACTAAGCCAGAAGGAGTTTTGATATGTATGACTCACTGTCATGACCTTAGCTGGAATTGCCTAAGGCGTGAGGCACCCTTGCGGCCAAAGATGCGAACTTAGCTTGCGTTGCCTAAGTCGCGAGTCACCCTTGTTGCAAAGACGCGAACTTAGCTTGCGTTGCCTAAGTTGCGCTTTGCCCTTGCGATATTGCTCCGTAAGGATCAGCCCACTTGTAACCTCTCGCAAGTCCCGAAGGACCTGTAAAAAGAGAAAGTTGATTAGTTCGAAAGAACGAGCGACGGACAAGTCCCGACGTCTCGCGAAAAGGGGAAGCTTTACAAGTAATTCAGCGAGTACCTTGAGTGCACAAGAGAAAAGAGGGAGAGGGGGAAAACATGAACGAATAGCTGCAAGCCCACAAACAACCGCTCACCTGGTCCCGGGCACGACAACAAGTTCTCGTCAAGGCAACGTGCGAACTTGCGAAAGAGTGTTCAACACCCGGTATATATCCGAAGCCCATCCAACCCTGTGCCACCCAGGGGGTTCAAAGGGGCTGAGATGGCTGATGTTTTGGTGAGCGAAGGCAGATTCTAGAAATCAGCCCGCGGCACGCGAAAACGGAGCTGTTTTGGGCTGTTTTGTTCGGTTCGGTGAGCGGTCGCTTTGTAACGCTGCAGCTTGTTTAAACTTAATTTTTACAAGAAAAATGACCCAAAACCAAGAGAAAACATGCTGTCAAGCAGCTGTACATGTAGGTGTGAGCGACGAACGGTTCGTTGAACGGAGTTGTTGCGAGTGCGCGACGACCGTTCGTGACATTCTCCCCCACTTAAACTGTCGATGCCCTCGTCGACGCTTGTTGGTAGTTGTTGATGATTTCTTCTTCATGTCGCAGGGCATCTTCAGGCTCCCAACTGGCTTCAGTTCAGGAAAGCTTTCGCCACTTCACCAAGTACTCTATCTACTCAGCTCCGTTGGGTAGCTTTATCTTGCGGTCCGCCAGAATGGTTTCAACTCACTTCTCGTAGAAGGTTGTGATAGGAGGTAGCCGAGTTGGAACACTTTGGGAAGCATCTTGCGGATCCGAGTGGTAGGCTTTTAGGTTGCTGACGTGAAGAATGTTGTGAATTTTGAACCACGTCGGCAACTGCAACTTGTAAGAGACGTTGCCTACCCTGCTGATAATTGGGAAGGGCCCTTTATACTTGCACACCAATCCTTTGTGGACTTTGTTCCTAAAGAATTGGAGTGATGCTGGTTGGAGCTTTACCAACACCAAATCGCCAACTTTGAACTCTTGCGGTCGCCTTCCCAAGTCTGCCTACTTCTTTATCCTTTTTGTCGCCTTCTCCAAGTAAGCCCGCGTAATATTTGCATTTCGATGCCACTCCTTTGTGAAATGGTAGGCTGACGGACTACTCCCAGTATACCCAATGGCCATGGTGTGCGGAGTCGACGGTTGTTGTCTAGTTATGATCTCGAAGGGGCTCTTGTTGGATGCAGAGCTCCGCTGCAAGTTGTAGGAGAATTGGGCAATGTCCAACAGCTTCACCCAATCTCGTTGGTTGGCACTCACATAGTGCCGAAGATATTGCTCCAGGAGTGAGTTTATCCTTTCAGTCTGGCCATCCGTTTGGGGGTGGAGGCTTGTAGAGAAGTATAACTTTGACCCCAACAATTTGAATAGCTCGGTCCAGAATCGTCCCAAGAACCGAGCGTCTCGATCACTAATGATATTATGCGGGACTCCCCAATACTTCACAACATCCTTCATCTTCAGCTTGGCCGCCTCCTCTGCTGAATAGTGTAGGGGAGCAGCAATGAAAGTTGTATACTTTGAAACCGATCGACCACCACGAGTATCGATCCGAGTCTCCCTACAAGTGGCAAGCTTGATATGAAGTCCAAGGAAATGCTCTCCCACGGCCTTTCTGGTATGGGCAACGGCTCCAAGAGTCCCACCGGCTTCCGCTACTCCATCTTGTCTTGTTGGCAAGTAAGGCATGTTCGAACATATTCCTCCACATCAGTCCCCATCTTCGGCCAGTAGAAGGCCCTCTCCATGAGAGCCAACGTTCTGTGAATGCTTGGGTGTCCAGCCCAAAGGGAATCGTGACACTCCTTTAAGAGTTCACGCCTCAAATTGTCCACTCGGGGAACATAAACTCTATTCCCTTTTGTGTAAACGAGTCCCTCCTGGACCCAAAATCGTCGTGTCTTGCCTTCTTTGATGAGCTGCATCAGGATAACTGCTTGGGGCTCACTATACAGTCCATCCCTGATTCGGGAAAGGAAGTTGGAGTGTAATTGACTTGCTTGGCCTCTACCCTCCAATTGTACGACATTCACGCATTCCACTTTCCGACTCAGCGCATCGGCCACGACATTTGCCTTCCCGGGCTTGTACTCCATTGCTATGTCAAATTCAGCCAGGAAGTCCTGCCATCGCGCCTGCTTTGGGGAGAGCTTCTTTTGAGTTTGGAAATAGCTCAGGGCGATGTTGTCCGTCCTTAGCACAAATCGCGACCCGAGGAGATAGTGTCGCCAAACTCGTAGATAGTGGATCACGACTATCATCTCCTTCTCATGCATTGGATACCGCCGCTCGGTCTCGTTGAGTTTGCGGCTCTCGTAGGCCACCGGATGACCCTCCTGCATGAGTACTCCCCCAATAGCGAAGTCCGAAGCATCTGTATGGACTTCAAAGGGCTCTCCATAGTCCGATAATTTGAGCACTGATTCTTCCAGAATAGCAGCCTTAAGATCTTGGAATGCTATTTCACATCTGTCAGACCACTTCCAAGGCTGCTCCTTCTTCAGCAACTCCGTCAGTGGAGTTGCCTGCTTCGAATATCCCGCTATAAAGCGTCGATAGTAATTGACGAAACCAAGGAAGGATCTCAACTATGGCACCTTCTTTGGAGTTCGCCATTCCGCAACTACTTGCACCTTCGACTTATCCATCCGAATGGAGCCATCACCAATTCGATGCCCCAAGAATAAGATCTCAGTTTGGGCAAAGTGGCATTTCTCCCTTTTCACGAACAAGGTGTTCTCCCTAAGAACCTTGAAAATTGTCCAAAGTTGTTTGACGTGCTTCTCGAGCATTTGATTGTA
Organism: Musa acuminata AAA Group; assembly: GCF_036884655.1. NCBI lineage: Eukaryota > Viridiplantae > Streptophyta > Magnoliopsida > Zingiberales > Musaceae > Musa > Musa acuminata. Next base: position 8,072,784 of record NC_088359.1, read on the forward strand.
GACGATGATATCGTCCAAGTAGACGACCATAAACTTATCCAAATACTCCTTGAATAGCTAGTTCATGAGAGTGCAGAACGTGGTCGAAGCATTAGTTAAGCCGAAGGGCATCACCAAGAACTCAAACGCTCCATACCTGGTCACACAAGTAGTCTTCGCTTCGTCGCCTTCAGCAATGCGTACCTGCCAATACCCCGACCGAAGGTCGAGCTTCGAGAAATACTTAGCTTTGCCCAACTGGTCGAACAAGTCCGCGATGAGCGGGATAGGATACTTGTTCTTCACTGTCACTTTGTTAAGGGCTCGGTAGTCGATGCATAATCGGAGGCTCCCATCTTGTTTCTTCTGGAAGAGAACTGGAGCTCCGAAAGGTGCTTTAGAGCTGCGAATGAGACCACCACTTAGCAGTTCACCTAACTGCTTTCTGAGTTTTGCCAACTCTGGCGGGGCCATGCGGTAGGGTGGTCTCGCTGGAGGCTTCACTCCTGGCTCCAGCTCAATTTTATGATCCACGCCCCTGCGTGGCGGAAGAGTCTTCGGCAACTCGGGTGGCATAACGTCAGTGAACTCTTTCAGGACATTCGCCACCACAGCAGGTTCATGATTGGCCTCCTTGTCGAGTGGCTCTAACTTCATAGCTGCCACGAATGTTAGTTCGCCTTTTCGTACCCCCTTCTTCAATTGCAATGCCGATATGTGTTGGGGCTCCTTGGTTCCTCTCCGAGAGACGGGAACCACACAGGGGTCGTCACCTCCCATCATACATAGGGAGTTCAAGAATGGCATTGGCACCAACTTCGCCGCGTGCATAAAATCCATTCCAAGAATCACTTGGAAGTCATCCAATGGCACGACCATCATGTTGGTGTTCCCGCTCTATGTCCCGAGTTTGATGGGAACTCCCTTCGCTAACCCGGAGATTCACTTGGCCTCCGAGTTCACCGCCTTAATTCGGCTTGGGCTCTTCTCCAAGATCAACCCAAGTCGCTGTGCTTCTCGATCGGCTATGAAGTTGTGGGTAGTGCCCGTGTCCACCATTGCACGGGTCGTTTGACCATTTAGCTTGATGTCCACATACATCAGCTGACTACTTCCTGCTTTTTATAACTTTGTCTTCATGTTCTCCCCCACTTGACCCCGCATAGCGTTCAACAAACGCATTGCTCCCATTCGGGGTCCTTGCGACTCCTCGTCGTCGCTGTTGGATTTAGAACTACTCGAACTAAGAGCAACAGCTTTGCCCTTATTCGATTGGGGGGGTGGATGGAAGCCGTCAAAGCATTGAGTGCCTATTTTTGTGGGCACTCCCTCACCATGTGCGGTCCTCCGCACAAGAAACATCCTCCAGGTTTTGAGGCCTTGTCTTTCGGGTTTGGCCCTTTGTGGGAACTCTTCTTCTTTTGCTCGCCCCCGAGCTCCTTCCCTCGAGAATGTTTTGAAGGGCGATTGCCTGAAGATTGTTTCCTTCTCCCTGGGTCTTCAGAGGAAACAAAGTCGGCGAGCTTTTCTGCAACAGCAATTGCCCCGACCACATCGGTAACATTCCTTCGATTTAGCTCCTGTTGAGCCCATGGCATCAAACCATCGAGGAAGTTGAACAACTTGTCCTTCTCGGACATGTCCTGTATGTCCAACATTAGTGCAGAAAATTGTTTCACATAGTCTCGGATGGTGGTACTCTCGCGGAGTTGTCTCAACTTTCTTCTTGCGACGAACTCTGTGTTCTCCAGTAGAAACTAAGTTCTCAACTCCCGTTTCAAGTCCTCCCATGTGTCGACTCGACACCGACCTTGTTGGATCTCCTCCCAACGGGTTCGCCACCAAAGTTTCGCATCTCCGTTCAGATACATTGTTGCTATAAAAACTTTGGTATCTTCATAATCGGGCCTCGTAGCTTGAAAGTATTGTTCCATGTCGAACAGAAAGTTCTCGAGCTCTTTGGCATCTCTAGCCCCTCCATATCCATAAGGCTCAAGTGCCCTCAAATTTTGTGGCGGTGCAATGCAGGTGTTGCTTCCTCCCGCATTTAGTGTTCTTGTGAGCATGGCCACCTTTGAAGTGAGTTCCGCCACAACATCTTGTAAGTGTTGCACGAAGTATTTGGTGTCATCAGACAGTCGGTCGACTAGGGCCTCGACCTTGTCGATCCTGGACTTTGCTTCCTCTTGCGAGCTCTTTACCCCAACAAGCCTTTGTTGGCCATGGTAGAGTTCCTCCATGCTCGCTTCAAGAACATCCAGGCGGGTTTCCGCCGTTGTGAGTATCTCCTTGTGACTTTTTTTCCTAGTTAGCACTCCAGATTGTGCTTCCTCCGGTCGCAAAGAGTAGCCAACTTCTCGCTCATTATGTTCGCTGTCGCGCTCCTCTTGAGTGGCTCCAACAGCATGAGAGCCAGTGTGCACATGCAGCCCACCTGCGGCTGCTTGGGGCAAGGGTCCGGCTTGCCCCGTCTTGCTTGATTCGCCACGATGCTTTGCCATGGCAAAGTTGCGAAGTTCATTTGTTGCTCGCTCGAAGTGCTTGCCTGCTCTAATACCACAATGTCACGGCCTTAGCTGGAATTGCCTAAGGCGTGAGGCACCCTTACGGCCAAAGACGCGAACTTAGCTTGCGTTGCCTAAGTCGCAAGTCACCCTTGCGGTAAAGACGTGAACTTAGCTTGCATTGCCTAAGTCGCGCTTCGCCCTTGCGATATTACTCCACAAGGATCAGCCCACTTGTAACCTCTCGCAGGTCCCGAAGGACCTGTAAAAAGAGAAAGTTGATTAGTTCGAAAGAACGAGAGACGGACAAGTCCCGACGTCTCACGAAAAGGGGAAGCTTTACAAGCAATTCAGCAAGTACCTTGCGTGCACAAGAGAAAAGAGGGAGAGGGGGAAAACAAGGGCTTTAGAAGGTTGAACGAACAGCTACAAGCCCACAAACAGCCGCTCACCTGGTCCCGGGCGCGACAACAAGTTCCCGTCAAGGCAACGTGCGAACTTGCGAAAGAGTGTTCAACGCCCGGTATATATCCAAAGCCCATCCAGCCCTGTGCCACCCGAGGGGTTCAAAGGGGCTGAGATGGCTGACGTTTTGGTGAGCGGAGGCAGATTCCAGAAATCAGCCCGCGGCATGCGAAAACGGAGCTGTTTTGCTCGGTTCGGTGAGCGGTCGCTTTGTAACGCTGCAGTTTGTTCGAACTTACATTTTTACAAGCAAAATGACCCAAAAACAAGAGAAAACATACTGTCAAGCAGTTGTACATGTAGGTGTGAGCGACGAACGGTTCGTTGAACGGAGTTGTTGCGAGTGCACGACGACCGTTCGTGATATCACAGCTAGCTCGATGTTGGGCCTAGATGGTCACACATATATGGTAGACATTACGACGAGTAGAGGTTCGAATATGAAATATTCGTTGGAGCCCCTATCTTATTGGATATCCAATAAGCCCCTGAATTATTAAATCCTATGGATGAGATTCAATAAGAGCCAATGAGAGATCATTGGATAGAGATCTAATCTAAAATATTTGGATAGTTGGATGGAGATCCAGTACCCAATGGAGATCCATTAAGGTAAAGTTAACAAGGGACATCTACAAATATAAGGGAACCAAATGCTCATAGGCTATAGGATTTTGGTTGCCATCTCCTATTCTCCTCTTCCCAACTCCTCCTCAGATAGTAAGCCTAGAGATTTGAGGAGCGTCGTTATAGCCCTGCTGTGTGGATCATCGCTAGAGATGAGGGTGCTTGACCTCCTTCACCCTCTCCTATAAATATGTAGGGATTTAGAGATATACAATCTCCCTAGGTAACATAATTTTTCATATACATAGTTTTTAATTTTATGAATTTTTGCTTTTTGTTTTTCTGTTACACATGTGATGTTGCCCCCAGAATTCCCTACAATGTCGACACACTTGTATTTCTTAATGAACACTATTAGATAATGCCAGGAGATAGGGGCCATCCGGGGGGGGGGGGGGGTGGGGGTGGGGCGTGGGGTGGGGTTAGAGTCTCGCCTTGAGGGCATCACAAGATAAAGATAAGGATCTTGACACTAAACTAAATGGATACTAGTTAAGATGGGGAGCCTACAACTTAAACTCGATCGAGATAGAGTATTTGATTCACAATCACTCAAAGAGTGGAACGCCCACTACTAAGTTACATTCATGTGCACTCTTCATCAGTCCTAAATCTCATATAATCCTATGGTCCATGGGAGTTACCCCCCTTGAGGAGGAAGAGGCTAGGGCTCCTCTCGATCTTGGATTATGACAACGTGTGAACTTGACTGATTGATATCGATAGATTGAGAGGAACTTGCCCGAGAAGGAAGAGACATTCTGACCTAAGTTATAGGACTGAGTGATGGATGATGTGAGGATGGACTCACCTCTTTTGGAACCAAAGCCAAGAAACACAACATCTCTGCTTCTAATAATCTTCTTGTTCACTAGATCCCATAATCTGTACCCAAACTCTTCATGACCATATCCCAAGAAGATACATGCTTTTGCCTTATTATCAAGCTTGGACCTCTCATCTTTGGGAATATGAACAAATGCTTTACACCCAAAGACTCTCAAATGATTATAAGATATATCCTTTCCTCTCCATACTCTCTCTGGAATATCACCTAGCAGAGGAACTGATGGAGAAAGATTTATCAGATCAACTGTAGTTCTCATAGCCTCCCCCCAAAATGACTTTGGTAACTTGGCATGGGAAAGCATACACCTAATCCTTTCTTCAATGGTTCTGTTCATCCTTTCTGCCACACCGTTCTGCTGAGGAGTTTTAGGAACTGTTTTCTCAAGCCTGATACCATGGAACTTGCAATAATTCTCAAAAGGACCCCTGTACTCGCCACCATTATCTGATCGAACACACTTTAGCTTTCTGCCAGTTTCCCTTTCAACACTAACATGAAACTCCTTGAAAGCATCGAGTACCTGGTCTTTAGATTTCAAAGCAAAAGCCCAAACTTTTCTAGAATGGTCATCAATAAAAGTAACAAAATAAAGAGCACCTCCAAGAGTTCTAGTTTGCATAGTACAAACATCAGTATGAACTAAATCAATAACATCAGATCTTCTAGATGATGGATATGTCTGAAATGCAACTCTATGTGTTTTTCCAACTAAGCAATGATCACAAGATTTAAGAGATGTACCTTGCAACTCTGGTAAGAACTGCTTTCTAGCAAGAGTTTGAAGTCCCTTCTCGCTGATATGTCCAAGCCTCTTATGCCAAAGATCTATACTTTCACCTTTTCGAATTGCATTAATCTCTCCTTTATGTAGCTTAGCTTCCATGACATAAAAAGAGTTAATCTTCTTTCCTTTTGCCACAATTAGAGAACCTTTAGTGAGTTTCCATTTACTTTCACCAAAATAATGTGCAAAGCCCTCATCATCAAGTCTACCTGTAGATATCAAGTTAAGACGAATATCTGGAACATGCCTTACATCTTTGAGTATCAATTTGCTCCCAATACTGGTCTCCAAGCAAATATCTCCAATACCCACAATCTTAGATGTACCATTGTTTCCCATTCTGACATTACCAAAATCACCAGCAGTGTAAGATCTAAAGAAATCACCATGAGAAGTAACATGAAATGAAGCACCAGAGTCAATTACCCAATTACTGTCCTGAGCTACAAGGCTAACACAACCTTCATCACAGACAATAGTGATATTACCTTCAGCAGCAACTGTATTGGTCTCTTTCTCATTTTTCTTCATTTCATTCTGTTCTCGCTTCCAAAACCTACACTCTTTCTTCATGTGACCTGGTCTGTTACAGTGAAAACATTTGATATCTCTTCTAGACTTGGATCTTCCTCTATAACCATATGGATTTCTGCTATGACTTCTTCCACGTCTTTCTTGTTTTTCAGTAACAAATGCACCAGAAGAAGATTCACCCTGTTCTTTCCTTCTTGCATCTTCATTTAGCAAACTGTCTTTAACCATATCTATGGTTAGAGTCCCCTCTGGCGTGGAGTTACAAATAGTCACCACATACGTTTCCCAACTTTCTGGTAAAGAGCTGAGAAGTAATAATCCCTGCATCTCATCATCTATATTCATTTTCATAGCAACCAACTTGTTTGCAAGACTCTGAAATAGGCTTATGTGCTCAATAATGTTACCACCATCTTTATACTTCAAATTTACAAGCCTTCTGAGGAGAGAAATTCTATTTCCCACTGTCTTTTTCGCAAAAAGATTTTCTAACCTTTGCCAAACAACATCAGCTCTGGTTTCATCTGAAATATGCTCATGCAAGTTTATATCCATCCATCTTCTAATATAGGCAATAGCTTTTCTATGTTGAACTTCCCATTCTTCATCGTCCATAATAGAAGGTTTATCTTTAACCTTGATAGGCTTATACAAATCTTTGCAATAGAGCAAATCTTCCATCAGATGCCTCCAAGTGGAATAATTTGATGAGTTCAATTTAATCATACCATCTGACTGCTCCATTTCAATCACACAAGAAAACTATCACCAAACAACCTAGCTCTGATACCACTTGTTGGGAAGAAACCTGTTAATGCGGAATAATTCTTTCCCTCTTTGTGTATCAAAATAGGTTCCTCATCAAAATACCAACTTGATATCCAAATGAAAATATCAATCAGCACAGCATAAACAATAAAGCAATAAATCAATCACACAGTGAGACCAAATCTTTTTAACGTGGAAAACCCAATGTGGGAAAAACCACGGGACCGTAGTCCACCTCAAACTTCCACTATCAATAATGATGATAACAGGTTTACAGTAGGTCTTCTCTAGAATAACTAGAGGATCAGAATAACATCAAGAACATAGATCTTGGCTCAAGAATACCATATATTCATCACATAGGTGAATCTCCTCCAAAAAGAATTCTAGGTCTCACAGAGTGGATATCGCAGGAAAGTACCTTAGAGAGGGTAAACCGCAGATCAACACCGTTAGGATTGTAGAGTTTGCTGCAAGGATTCTCCACATAAAATTTGGGCCGAAACTGACAACGTTTGGCCACCGATCGTCAAGCAGAAAACTCAGAAACCTTACTTTCTCTCTCTATTTCTCTCTCCTCTTTTCTCTCTGCACGTCGTCGCTGTTCACTGTGCACGTACGCTGCACGCTGCACCCTGCTATGCATTTTCTCTGCATGCCCTAATTTGCCTTACTTCACCTTAATTAGTGATTTGGGCTCAATAGGCCCAATTTGTCCAAGCCCACATATGGGCTGGACCCAACACAGTTCAGGTTAGTTATGAACTGACTCCCCCTATAGAATATTCATAGGAATATTCCTAAAAGTTCATAAGGCTATTCAAGTAGAACCAACTCCCTATGAAATATTCGTAGAGATATTCTCAAAAGATTAGAAGATAGTTCGGGTCGGTTACGAACCGGCTCCCTTGAGAAATATTCATAGGAATATTTTAGGAAGATCAAAAGTCAGTTCGAGTCAATTACAAATTGTCTTCTCTATAGGATCTTTACAAGATGTCTCCCCCTTGAAGTTAGTATAAAAATACATCCTTAGCTCTAGATTAAAGAGGAGATGAGGAGAAAATGTGTAATCAAGTACTAACTTGAGCATAAGAGGGATCAGCTCAGAAACCCTTTTTAACCTTGGTTTTTATGTAGAAACAAAGTTGAGAAACCTTGCTTTATCCCATATGACTCCTTACATACGGAACGGGTCATGTTGTATTAATATAGATATCAACGATATTTCTTTCTTCTCCTTCATGCGAACGAGGAAGGAGGTTGTGGGTTGACTTAATTACGGTTGAATTGAATTGGTTGACCGATTTAAAGTTCGAATAGGTCGCAACTCGATTCACGATATTTTGAGCCGGGTCAATAAAATTAATAGGCTAATAAAAGTTTTGAACTCAGTTCAAAATTTCTCTACATGACAAGTAGCTTAGCTCGGATGGTTAGTGCTCGAGCATTCATGTTCCTCTATTATGAAATAAGCTTACACAAAAAGTAAATAGTCATCCTCCTAAAAATAAATAGTGGAGGCTCAAAAGTCCCTAAAATTAGCTTTAGTCCCTGAAATTAGCTTTATATTTAAAAAAAAATTAAAGAGGATGATTGTTTTCTAAAATTGTTCATTCTCTTTTTTTTAATTCTTTAGATAAAAGAGTGAAATAACTTCGAACACACAATAAAACCAGAATATTTCCCATTTTTCTAATCTTTGTACTAAAGAGTTAGTTAAAAAATTACAAATCAATCTTGTTATGGTTTCTTGGAGTTCTACATTCTTGTTTAAAAGCAATATAACTTCAATCACACGATTTTATCCAGCAAAATAATAATAATAACCTTCACAAAAGAAAATAAAGTAACCCAACTTGTTTTACGATGGAGCTAATTCGATCTGATATATGATAGCTCCCACAAGAGTTACTGCAATTCTAGTCAAATTTAAAGACACAAAATCCTGTTGATCACGACAGTTAGTCCATCTGCCTTGAAAAGGTACTTCAAGATATTTGCGCAAAATCTCATGTTCGTTCCCAAAGCAAACTGTTACAGAGAGTCAGCACCATCGATCCACCTCTGATAGGCAACCAATGCCTCACGTGGCATGTACTCGGCCACAGTATGTCCAGCTCCCTATGCAAAGAAACATGGACATATTAAAGCATGCTGTTAAATGAACATAATATCATTTTGAAAGCTTTTTTCAAGTGCAAATGACTTGTAGCCACAAGACTAATATGTTACATTGACTGTAGAGTAATAGTATATTATGTTCGTACGAATTGCATTCAAGTTGAGGAGGAAGTTGAATTACATGGACGAAGTTTGCGAAACAAAAAGGTTTGATTGAACTCAGGGATAAGCAATTACTTGTCCAGTTGTTAACAATATGCAAAATTTTAATAAGAAACAATAGCATGACGCTCGTAAGACGGTAGGAAGACATACCCCTCTATCTGGTCGTCAACAAGCCACGGATGCCATTTTGCAATCACAGAATAATTCAACGCTCAGATCCACTGGAGTGTTGCAGTATATGGGAGCACCATGTCATGATCCCCACTAAGAAAACAAACACAGCCTCTTACATTACTCGGGCTTAGAAAGTTAAACTGTGATAGATGCTTGTGTCGTACATTTGTGTTAATTTCTTATCCAATATCTTCCAAAGATACACATAAATTGAACCACTAAGATTGAGTTCTAGCTGTATTCAAATAATGATATTTCAATATATATATATATATATATATATATATATATATATATATATATATATATATATATATATATATATATATATATATATATATATATATATATATATATATATATATATATATATTGGTGTGAAGTTTGCTGGCATTACCATTAAAAAAAGGCTATACCTAATTGATTTGTTCATATTTAATTAATATAAATTTCTCATGTTCGTTATTTGTTTTAAAGTACTCAGTGAATATAATAAATAGATTTGAATAATTTTCATAATTATTTGTTTCAGGTAATTCCGAATTCCTATAATATTTACATCTACACGAGTCTAAAAGATTGAAAAAGTTGCAATGAACCTGTAAACAAATATTCATACTTTCGTTTCACGGGCAACAAAGAACTTAGGTCAGGATGACAAAGGGAGAGGCCAATGAAAGATATAAAGGAAAAGACAGACATTGGGATGGTGGATAATAACATGAAGGTTGATGATCAATTTGGAAAGCGAAACAACATGACGAGGGAATGGCATGTATAGAGCTCCAATATTATCATAACCGTGTTAGACTACACAACCATATAAAAAGAAAATGGCAGATACAAAGTTTATTATGGCATCAAATTTAAGAAAGCAGGGAGATGACTAAATAAGGAGGGGAGCTGTCCGACATGAATAGAAACCATACCCATACATGAAGGCTCTCTAACCTTTCTTTGTCAGATTCAAATGAGAAGGTTGATGGTGGATAATAACATGAAGGTTGACGATCAATTTGGAGAGTGAAACAGCACGAGGGAATGGCATGTATAGAGCTCTAATATTATCATAACTGTGTTAGACTACACAAGCATATAAAAAGAAACTGGGAGATACAAAGTTTATTATGGCATAAAATTTTAAGAAGGGAGATGACTAAATAAGGAGAGGAGCTGTCCGACATGAATAGAAATCATACCAATAGATGAACGCTCTATAACCTTTCTTTGTCAGATTCAAATGATAAGGTGTCAAGTCCAAAATGACTCTCTCAAAGTTTATTTGTTTGGTGCACCTTATCTAAGGTCCAGAAACTTCAGCCTGAAAAACTAAAAGTAAGCATATCCATAAAATTAACCAAAAATTTTACTAGGAGAGGTACATATATCAATACTGACAATCAAGGTAACTGTAATCTTGCAATGAGTTGAAGAATAAAGTTTCTAAAGAAGTCCAAAACTGAAAAATGGACATAATGTCTCCACAAGTTCGGCATCATAAGCATTGATTTGGTCAAGAGTTTCATCATGTTTGTGATAATCTATCATTAGGTGTTATCAAATAAATGAAATATGGGACAATGAAATTTTACCAATGACTCTCGAAAAAGGTAAATTTCTCAAATATATCAATGATATATAAATAATAATAGAAGTAAAATTGCATACATCATAGCATGAATATAGCTCTTACTGGCATAGCATGTAGAATCTGCCTTGAAGTTTCCAAGTCAAGAAGTCTTTTTGGGGCCATTTCATACTCCTATTTAAGAACAAAGCAACAAAAAATCAGGTTGTCCAAAGGACCATTGTAAACACCAAATTCAATTGCATATCACAGGAAGTCTACACAAATATTTTCTTTGTTCAGTATAGTTTTGATATCAACTACTATTTGTATAAATCAAATTTGTTCTTTTAACATTTGTTACATACATGCAATTTAGTTATGTCAGCCATCCTAAGGAAGTATCTAAACTTTCAACATGAGAAAATTACCAGACATCATATAACCACATAAAAGTGTTAAAGAAATTACTAACATGGCAATAAGGACTATATTGAGTCTCGCCATGGATGCTCTCATACGTTCTGAAGGAGTCATATTTATAGGCTACCATGTTGTTTCCCATGGTAAAATGACACGGCAAGCAAAGAATGTGGTCTTTATTTATATCTTTAATATGCTGTAGTCAAAAGTAGTATTATTACCGGATAGGACAAATCAAACAAGACCAAAATTTGTCTTACCCATTGAAAATTTTCCAAGTTCCTCAAGCAATCATGGTTACTGTTGCCAAAATATTTCCCTTCACATGAGTTAACCAAATCCTGAAACAATTCAGAAGAATAAAGATCTAGTTGATCCATGTATGACATAAGCGTATCAATTCCCCATATGCTTTTCTTCACATTACGAGCACATTTAATATTGGAGTCACTGAATGGAACTATTTTTCAGTAGCAAAGAGGAGTTATGCATGACAAGGTGGAGACCTCGTATTGTTCATCTGGTATTAGTCCCATCCTATGTGCAAATGGAACCTTGAACTGCTTTCAATATCCAGATTCATTGCTGCATTGCCTAATGAGTAGCCCTGAGATATTTTGTAAGAGAAATAAAGAACTTAAGCTTCAGGCCAACTACATTGTTAGTAAAAACACTAAGAACTTCATTTAGCATTGGATATCACAACCAATATTAACGACAACAGTTAGTATCAAATTTAACCTTGAAATTTAGCTTCGGGCCTTTATCAGATTCAATACCTGAAATATAGATCAATGCAGCACATCAAAAGAAAGACAAGGAAAGAAAATTGAAATTTGAGACCTTGATCATGCATACAAAGCAATAAAAGAACAGTTTTATCCACTGGTTGGATAATCATGTCGATCACCTATATTTATGTATTTCATGTGATAGATCTGTTTTGTGGGCACACCTTTCACTACCTCTTGAGCTAACACTGGTACTAAAACTCCACTATATGAGCAACCAGCCAAATAAAAGGGATTTGGAAGGAATTCGGGATACTCGGAAAACCACTACAAACATCCATTTTATGTTGGTAAAATAACAAAGATTATTGGGTGTGAAAAGATGATAACCATCACTTTCCAAAACTTTATTACAAATTCATATAAATCTGAAACTGTCTGAGTATCATTTGTAGTGTAGTCAGTTGTGTCAGCATAAGAGTATCCTGTTCCTGCTGGAGAATCCATAACAATAATGCTAGATACCTGCAAATTTCTTCTAAGTTCAAGTGATGTTGGGGATCATATTGCCAAGAAAAAATACTTTCGTAAGGAAAAAAAGCTTCATGATATCTTATGCAAATCAATTTAAAAATGCACTAATTAGACAAAAGTGATCTAACATAAAGTTAATAATAAAAAGAATCATCAAAGAAGCTTTGGTTTGTGACTAAGAAATATATGAATTAATGTCTTTCGAAATGTAATTTTGGAGCTACATTCTCAAATCATAATTAATTACCTTGCCAATGAGGAATCTCCTCCTTAGGAGTTATAGGAGATAGAGAGTATTATCAAAGATATACAATGATTAAAGGGTCAACTGGGAAGCTTTTCTTGCATTCACTGCTTTAGGTAATGCAATCAAGCAGCCAATTGGGCTGTTGTTTATGGAATATGAAAACCGACATGTTTTGGAAGGAGCAATTTCACATCCACTTTTTGTAATGTCCTTAATAGGTCGTTTTGTAGACTTTTGAAAAGCTAATATAGTTTTTTTTTTCCTGGAAAAAAAAAAGTTCCATAAAGGGCACTTGTGAACTTGTTACCTAACAGTTCTTGGATTGACATCGAGTTAAACTTTGAAAGTAATGATTTTGACTTCATCACAAGGATAGTCAGTGTGGTATGGAATTTTTTATAAATTATAAGATTAACTTTGATTTTCTATAACAATATAACATAATACATCCTAGTCAATCACTAAAACAAACAAACAATTTGCTACAATGTAACAAAAAAAAAAAAACATGTACAATCATAATAATTCATCTGCAAAAATTAGATTTAGCAACTTAGTCCATGAGTAGGGATTTTTCTTTACTTTTGGTTGTCCATTGGAGTGAACCAATTCGGGCTCTAACTTGAAAGGGCCTGAATACAAAAAAGGAGAATCATATATTGGTCCATATAAAGAAACTAGGTGTCGTAGCTATGATATCATGTCACTTTTATAATTATCCACACGCTTTCAAGCAAAAAAAAATTTTGAATCTAGCATTTAGACTGGAAAAATCACTTTAACATTTGGTCCAAGTAACCTTCAATTTTTAAACTTCATCCAATAAATTTCACATATAATTATAACATTTTTATGACAATCTAACCATTTATTGTCAATCATTTATTTCTTAAAAATGTATTTCTTATTAATCACAATTGACTAATTCAATAATTATTATGTTTCAGTGATTTAAAAAGTGCTCGGTGTCAAAAGGTACCAAGGTACAAAAACACTCGGGGTGCTAGGCGCTCGCCCGAGTGAAACGAGGCACTAAAATATAAAAATATATAATATAATTAATTAATATAATTATTTAAATAAAAATACGATATTAAATTAAAAATCTTACAGAATCACAATATCACATTAACAAAAAATCTCAAAATTCAAAACAATAACAATAATTTTAAATAAATAAAAAAAGTAGTATTAAAATCATAATAATATATTATTAATCTAATAAATAAAAAAATATTATTACTAGTATACAGTTAATAGTATATTGTTAATATACTGTTAAAAGTATACTATCGAGTCGATGTGAGAAGAGGGAGTAAGAGTAACAATAGCGGAAGTGGGAGCAGGATCGATAGTGGGAGCAGGAGCGACGATAATGGCGAGCGGCGATAGTGGCAGCGGCAGCAGTAGTGGTAGCGGTAGTAGCAAGTAGCGGTAGCGGCAACGGTAGCGAGGGAGTAGTGTTAGAGTAAGACTGAGGCTGCTGACTGAGAGAAGCAGTAGTGAGCAGCAGCTGCAGGAGCGGGAGCGGTGAAAGTGGCAGCGATGGCAACGACGACGAGCAGCGACAGCAACAATAGTGGCAACGGCAGCGGAGAACAACGACAGCGACGAGGGACAACGACAGTGGAGAGAGGCAGCGATAGTAGAGAGGAAATGTCAGTGGCAGAATTGCGAACAGGGTTAGGGTTGGGGAAGTCACGAGAGGGATGCTCGGAGGCTGATATCGGTGCTTTAGTTGGTTTGATTGAACCAACTAAAGCACCAAAGATCGAACCAATGTTTTCCAGAGACCGAACCAAACGTAAAACATTGGTTCGGTCGCCTGGATTAACTCGGGCGCTCGCTCGAAGCACCCGGTGCGTGGGCTCGGGAGAGCGCCCAGGCGGCACCTCTTTGAAGCGAGGCGCCTGGACATGAAGCGAGGTGCTCAGGCCTCGCCTCGCATGAGCGCCTAGGTGAGCGCCCGAGCGCCTATTGAAATCGTTGCTATGTTTTATATGATATCATATTAAATGTCATTTATAGTTTAAGCATCTTCAAGTGACTCTTTTATTTGAAAATTTTCTTGTGAAGAACTTCACTTAATAATACATACAAAAGTTTATGGTTAATTTCTCATGGCACATTACCATTAAAAGTTGCAAACGTAGTATCATAATCAGAATATCAGGGATTGTTGTACCGCCCAAAACCGTATGGTTTGGGTGGTATGTACCGATCAGAGGCATGGACTGATACGCGGACCATCCTGTTTCGTGCGGTCTGCATTGAAATAATAAAAAAAAATAAAAAATGGTGGGCCCTAGTCCATTTCAGTGTTTAAACAAAAGGTATATTAGGGCTCTTCTCGCGTACGAAGCCACGACACAGCCTCTTCGCCGCTATGATGCAGCAGCAAATCTGCCTCTTTGCCGCTTCATAGCTGCAGCGACGCTACCTCTTCGCTGATTCGCATTGCGATGTTGCAGCGGCACTGCCTCTTTGCCAGTTCGCCGCCATGATGCTGCAGCAGCGCTTTTTCTTCACTGCTTCACTGTTGCGATGCAGCAGCAGCATTGCCTCTTCGCCGCTGTGATGCTACTGCTTCCCAGGTATCGTTGCACTTCTTCTCCTTTTCTTTCTTCTTCTTCCTTTCTCCTTCTTCCTCCTCTATTCCTCCACCGGACCTTCCTCTTCAACCTCTTTTTCTTTCTCATCAAAACATCGATACACAACGATGTACCGTGTGTTGGTACACCGGCCGGCTGGCACACTGGCTCCGACCATTAAGTCAAACCTTCATCAGAATAATTAGATTCTCCACTAGCATACCTCCAATAATTATTAAAGATCAAACATTTCACCATTCAACCATACAAAATCATGTTACTCATAACTAGATACAAAGATTCTGTTTTTATCAGAATCATCAGAATGTTTTTGATCATGTAACAATACAAAGATTCTGTTGATTTGACATGTTATGAAAAATTTTAAAGAAACTAGAGTCTATTAGGAAAAATGAGTTATTTTTTCTACTCAATTTTCATTTATTAATGAATTTAATTTATAAAATCTTGAGGATGCACCAATCTCAACCAAGATACAAGTGGATTTTTTCAAACCTACATGCAGCACTTACATATGGAGAGACACTTGCCCTCCAAAATTAGATTTTTCGGTTCGTTGTGATGTGGACGAACTTGTATTTTTTTGTTATAATTAGTAAAGGCTAATTTCTTTTTTTGAAAAAAATAATACATACAACACAAGCCATATGAAAAAAATAATACATAAACCAAAGTTTTATGGGCGGGGCATACTGTTAATACGAGCAACGCATTCCTTCTCCACCACAACTAGAATGGATCTTCATTTGCCCTATTCACCATACAAGACAACCTTAAAACCAACAAAAATTTCCCAATTCTCAATCACTATCTTCTTCCAAGAGCAAGAAATTGTACCTGAGGAACCACAATTTGAGTCTTGGAATTCAGCACTGGGAACCCTTGACCAAGAAAGAAAGCCCCTGAAACATCCTCCGAATAGGAACGGAATCAACGGGATCCTTACCCGTTGGCGTTGAGTAGGAATCTTGAAGTGGCTTCTCGTTTGGCCTTCTTGAACCCACGGCGGAAACTCCATCCAAACAAGCATCAACGCCGCCAAAGCAGGAAGGATCAGAACTCGGTCCTTCTGGACCAAGAACTCCGATGAAGGTTGACGGAAATCCATACCAGCCAAACACTTCGTGTGCACATCAGAGACCACCACAAGCTGATCGCCAGCTTGAAGAACAATGGTCCTCCAATTTCCATAGGCCGCACTTTCGATCGCCAGCTCCGTCGTGAAGAAGCACCCACCGGATTTACCCAGAAAAGCTCCATTTTATGGGGCCTTTACCTGAGACGACTCGTCCTTTCAGAATCTATCCGGAAGTACTAAATCGCCCCAAATGTGCAAAAAGCTTCCAAATCGGTAATATAAACTATATAATTAAATAGAAGATTAATTAAATAAGAAACGTTTTAAGATTCTTGAGAATTAAGAAACGGAAAATATGAGATATGAGTAGAGAAAGAAACGTAAAAGAAAAAGTTGAGAAACGAGAGAAACCAAGGAGAGCTCGGTGTCACGAAGAATTGATTATGACATCAACGAGTCTATTTTTATCAATAAATAACAAATTGTACAGAATGATTAGTGGATTAAAAATTTAATCACCTTCCGAAGAACATATTAAAGAAGACATGGATGATGATTTTTTTAACTTTTTGAAACCTCATTATTATCTAAATTTGATTAAAAAAATTATAGATAAAAAAATTATCTTGGATAAGTTTGAATATGTGATAAAGAGATCTTTGAGTCTCTCCGATTAAAAAAAAATTAATCGTAACAGAGAAAAAGATTTTCGAGTATTGAAATCTCTCCAGCGAAAACAAATGAAAATATTGTTTCATGAATCTCTAGAACTAAATAGGAAGAGGAATCTAATTTATCTTACAAGATATTAGGAAAGAGATGTATATCCAAATAAATTAGGAGAGTGTATATGTAAAAAAATCAAGATACATCAAAATAAAGTGAAAATCTCTTGATAGAAGAAGATAAAAAAAGTGACTTCATCGTATATGACAAATTCCCTAAGTAATATTTATATCGAGGTTGAAGATGCTAAGATCATGCAAGAACAAATTTCACATTATGATATGGTCAATATAATAATTGCAATATATATTTTATTTTAATTTAATGATTTTATTTTCATCTGAACATAAAAAAAAATAATTTTAACCCCCTATGCATAAGAAATTTTGCAAAGTCAAACCGATTGATTGTTGAAGATTCAAAAGAAGATATTATTGATAGTTAGATCAACTACACTATCAATTGTGCATTTGAGGTTTAACCCAATAATAACTTCTCATCATGTAATCTCTGCAAAAATATTGATTCATTAAATTTATTGAACCGGAATTATTTACTTAAAATATTTAAGCTCAAATTAATAATAACATAATCATCGGATGTTTATAAGTTAATTTAAATCTTTATACACTTTTAATATCGAAATAAAAGAAAGTTTTATACACTTCATTTGTCATATACTTTACTCTCATAACCGAGCTTAATAAAATATTCTTTTCTCATCAACCTAGAATATCTTTTTATCCCAAACAACCGAGAATGAGAAGATACAATGTAGTGTCAAATGAGTATAACTTAGTTCAAACATGACAAATATACTACCGCTATTGATGGTGTCGATCAGCCTCAGGCAGGGCGGAGCCATCTGTAACATGACACAAAAGATGCATGGTTTCATGGCACAAAAGAAACAGTAACATCACACAAGGGCGGATCCTTCATTCACTCCTCCGGATCGATCTACCACCGCCGTCGGCTGCGTGCTGCAAGGCCATCGCCGACGCCGACCTGCCTTGTCTCTGCGCCTACAAGAATTCGCCGCTGCTGCCGTTGCTGGGAATAGATCCTGCCTTGTGCCATGCAGCCGCCTCCCAAGTGCAGTCTCACCACGCCATCGAACTGCTAATGATGGAGGGCGAGAGGGAGGGAGGGATGGATGGATAAATACATGCTTTCCAGCTTTTAAGGAGTGTGTGGCAATACACCAGCGGTACAACCTCCTGTTATAGATTGTGACGGAGGGAGTGTGTGGCAATACATGCCTCCTGTTATAGAATGAAATATGTAGATCTCCTAAAGATTAAATTAGTGATGTAAGTTAATAGATTATAATTTTTCTCTCATATCCTCTTATCCCTAATTTATCGATAATAATAATCCTGTAAACGATAAAAAAAAAAAGAGAGTCTAATTCTCTTATCGACATCACTGTGGTATGATTTTCAAATCTGAAGATGATACCCTTAAAGATTAAATAAAAAAATTTCTAGATGAAGTCAAAAAGTAATCGTAAAATTAATCTATTATTATTTGATTTCAATCTTGACATTAAATTTTTTTTATATAACAATAACATATTATAATTTTTTATATTTACATCGAAACATACTAGTGTTACTTGCAAATTAACACTAGCAAAGCAAGAAAATTTGTCTTGAAAAGACAAATCATCAACATCTGATTCTTGAGATATGAAAACCATCAGAGTGGCAGATCGGATTAACTCAATCACGTGAATCAACCTCCAACTTCCAAACTAACATTGACAAGCTTGCTTTTTGGCTTTATGGCTTAATCCTCTTGTTATAGATTTCAACAGCCTAATGTAGAATGCTCCTGATTCTGAAATTGCTAACAAACAGTACTTTCATGGAGCAAAGTTTATGCTCAAGTGTTAATCATTTTACTGCGGCTGGATGTGCATTATTCAAATTGAACATGCAAGCCCTGATTCCATTTGCAGCACAAAGAAATTATAAATGTCTTAGAAAAGAGAACAAGAAAGGAACATATCTGCAATCAACAATATGATAAGAAAATTTAAGTTGACTACATTCTTTATTATCACATACAGATCTACCTAAATTAGTTTTAATCATGGATTTCTCTTGAGCTCCTAGTCAACTTTGCTTAATCGTTGTACCTAAGATATACTAACTAGCAAAAGTTGATGTTGCAGATCTGAACCACATTTGTTGTTTTAAGAATAATGATGATTTCCATAGCTAAACTTCAGCAGAAATCACATATGGCATATTGCAGGGATGTGACATTGAAAAGATTACCAATAACCTGCAATTTTCAGCTAACATAGACCTAATAATAAAAAATATATAGTTCTGGAACTTGTTGCCTTAATAAAAATTCTTTTATGATCCAGGCTTTTAATCTTTTTTTTTTCTCTTTCTGACACATATTTTTAACCAAAATTAGCTGAGATTAGGAAGTTGAAAGAGCAAAGATAATAAAAAGGGCAAGTTCATTAGCAGGCAATAATTACTGGATGTCAAAAGAAGGATGTGTTTTGTACCAATATATAGACCATATGTGCATGAAGAGAATTGATCCATCCAAAGATTTAATCTCAATCAACATGATTAAGAGCAAAGGTTGAGACATTACTAGTCGCCCACCATCAATAGTTTTGATGGCTGAGGAGGAATCAAAGTTTCAATTCACACAACAAATGAAGGGTCGAGAAGAATAAATAAGAGAAGATAAAGATCCAACAATAAAGTATAGATCAAGATCACAAATTCCCAAGTAAATCCAGTGGGTTGGACAACCATGGATGCAGCCAAGTCAAATTCAACTAAAAAGTAGCCTTTCGTGCCAAGCAACAACCAGACACTGGGCCCTCTCACCAGTTCACAGAACTATGCACAGGCAATTACCAAATCATTCTTCCAATAGATCACAAGAAACTTACTAGATTGGCAACAGACAGGAGTCCTCTACACTTGGTACTATGTGACTGCAAGAAACCTTTAGCTCATGTCCTTGATTGAATCACCCATCTATCTCACCGACCCAACTTTACAGCAACCCAGCGATGAGGACAGAGATGGAGCGCACAACCACACTAAACTTCACCAAGAGGAGCCGGCACCTGCACCTGCACCTGCACCTGCACCTGCACACATCATAAAAAGACTCACCACAAGGGATAAGGAAACAGCATTGCATTTAACTATATCTTGCCCGCATAGTGCTGCTGCACTCTGCAGCAGCAATGGCCACACCAACCGAGGTGGTGGCCATGCAACAAAAAAGAGGAACATGGTATCAAAACAAGCCTTCGCTTCTTCTTTTCTGTTCACCCAAGAAAGAAGCCTATACAAGACCAAGTCAAAACCTAGAGAAGTAGAGGGATCAGATACCCTCAGGAGCTGAAGTGTCGGAGTCCTCGTTTGCTTGGGAGTAGTGGGTGTGCTTCCTCGAAGAGCCCTTGCATAAATGGACGGGGTACTTGAGAGCATTGAGCTCCAGCTTCCTGAGGGCAGCCCGTCCCAGGTCCACCCCGCAGATGTCCGATAGCCTCACGAGGTAGAGCAGGACATCAGAGAGCTCCTCCCCAAGATGTTCCTTCTCATCCTCCTTCCAGTCAAGCAACCCTTTGGGCACCTCACCTTTCCACTGGAAGATCTCGGACAGCTCCCCGACCTCTCCCACCTAAAGAAGTAAACACAACAGCAGGCACGGATCTGGGGTTAAAGCACAAAAAAGAATCGCTAGGGACGAAGAAAGAGTCGGTTTTAGAAGGTCGTCGTCTCGTTCCTCCCAGCACAGGCATGCACAAGGGAAGGAAGCATAGGGCAAAAAAGGACATGAAAGAGAAGATCGTGAAGGGGGGGGTGGGGGTGGAGGAAGGAGTACCAGGGCTAGCAGGAGGTTTCTGGGGCTGTGGAATTGGTCCCAGTCCCTCTCCCTTGCGAAGTCTGCCATCTTCTTCCGCAAGCTTTCTAGGGTCACCCCTTCCTCTCCTGCCATGCCTGAGACAGCCCCTCGGGTCGGTGCCGTTTCGTATGTATGTATTATTCCCCGGACCCTTTTTGTAGGTGTCCTTGCAGTTTTAGTGGGCCACGATACCCAGGAGACAATGAAGGGGACAAAATGGAGTCCGGTGCTGCGGTTCTCCCTTCCCCAAAACGAATATAAAGATAAAAAGTTTCTGCTCCCTTCCGCAGGAGAGAAGACATAAAAAAGAAGCAGAGGCGTCGTTGATGAAGCACGGCACTTCCTTTCTCTCTCCATATATATATATATATATATATATATATATATATATATATATGCTTTAACAGCGGATTGAAAGTGTAGGACAGTGGTAGGAACGGAAACGCGGTCCAGCTCGCCAAGTAGGGTCCAAAATATCAAGTGAACATATTTTTGCCCTTTAAACAACCCATGAGACAGTAGTTTTTTGTTTTAACCTTAGTATCTATATCTGACATGCTGTGCTATTAAATGTAACACCAACGTTAAATGTATATATATATATATATATATATATATATATATATATATATATATATATATATATATATATATGGCTCACTCGTCCTCCTGGCTGCGCAACCTCGCCAACTTGTTGGTAACAACAATGTCAACAAGCCGTGCAGCGAGCTCAACGATTGACTTACGCTTCCTCGTAGAGACATTATGTGCTATTTCAGCACAGTAAGTCGTGCCAGATTAAGGAAATGCAAGAATCTGCATTTGAGATGTCGTATGGGTATCTTTGACCGAGAAGTGAGAAGGTTATGCATCATGAGTAACTCCAACTCAGCAACATCGTGTACAACGAACTTCTTAAATTGGTTTGGCAGATAGTGACGTGTCTTCTTGTCAGAACCGTACCCAATATTTGGCATCAAAGCACATCCTTTAAACTTCCTTCTCACACGAGAATCGAATAGACTTACAATTTGCTATCACCAGAACATTCAAGTCATTGAAAATCTAATTCAGTCCAAACTTACAATTGCAATTAGCAAAAGCAGCATCATGTGATATGACCAGAAAATGAAATCTTTCAAAAGAAACACTTCCACATAAATAAATTAGCCAAAATATCAAAAAATAGGTTATGCTAGTTGATAGGGTGCATTTTGGCCCTATGTGAACCACCGACAGACGCTGCAGACCAACGTGACACCGTATGCCTCCAGAAGCACGGGGTGCATGCTACGTCAAGCTCCAACAGTATGACTGTGCCGCTTGACCACCCCAAGAGCTGGGGGCGATGCCGTTTGCTGTTATGGCAGTATCGTATGATGCTGCTCAAACACCCCCGATGATGCCATCTCGTCAGAGCTATTGTTCCGCCCCCAAAGTTAACAGCCATGCCAGACCAGGGCCCGACCAATTCCCGCACGCAGGTATAAATACCCCCGACCTGATCCAAGAAAAGGGGAGACGAAAAAAGAGAATAAAAATCAATCTAACTTGCTCGTCGAAGGGGCCAAGGTCGAGACACACCCGACGAAGGCCTTTTTACAGGGAGGTGGTCGTCATCAAGCCGCATGCGCCTTCACCTCGAAGTTGTCTCCCAATACGCAGAGGAGGGCGACCCAGTGGCTCGGATCCGACCGGTGCTAGTCTCGTCTCCCATTCCAAAGAGGAGCCCGCGTGGTGAGGAAGGTCGCCATCTATCCTGGGGACGAGCGGACACCTCTTCCCGCAAACGGAGGTCGGGGTCGACGGACCTTAGAAAGACAACCCTCGCATTCCCCCCAGAAGTTCCTGACGTCGGCAAGTGGGCCTAACCGTGCTGACTCATCAATCATGGTACCTTTGTTTCTCAATAGATTGACGCTAGAAGGAGGGCCCATGTCGCAGAAACAACTGGCGGGAACGCACCCCGGGAGGGAGCTCCCGACCGACCTCCCTTCCGCCGAGCCAAAGGACAAGCCCTCTCCGCCCATGCGGACGGTAGGATTCCGGCTTCAATGCTTGATCGTTACTGGTGCCTGTTCAACGACCCGGGACTATCGCCCCCGGGGCTCACCCCGGGGGGCCCGACCGTGACGCCCAAGGCGTTCCTTAGCCTAACCAAGCAAGTACAGACCATGGCAGGCATGATGCATACACTTGCCCTGATCATCCCCCAAATCGGGCGGCCCTTGACGCCCCGGACCGATCCGGCCCAGCAACCCCCGAACGGGGAACAGCTCGGGGTTGGGGGAGCCTCTGGGCGGGCAATGGACCTGAGGGGTCCTCTCGCGCAGGACACGCTCACACCATGCCGAGCCACCCCATCTCATATGGAGCCTGACACTATATCATCTGACTCGGTTGACGACTCGTTCAGAGCCCAGTTGTCCTGGGTCAATCAGCGCCTGGACACGTTCCAGCGCGAGCTTCGAAGATCGCATAGTGAGCCCAGCGAGGGCACTTCGGGTGGGTCCCCCTTTACCCAGGAAGTACAAGACAAGCGGGTACCCCTCAACTTCAGGTTCCCAACATTGGAAACATACGATGGAGGCTCCGATCCCATGGAGCATGTCTCTGTATTCTGGGCCCAGATGGCCCTTTACGGTGCCTCTGATGCGTTGATGTGCCGAGCATTTCCGACCACTATGCGCGGCTCGGCGCGGACCTGGCTCAGCCGACTGCGCTAAGCTTCAGTCTCGTCCTTCGACCAGTTGGCTCAGGAATTTGAGCAAAGTTTCTTCTCCAACGCGCGGCCTAGGCCCTCCATAGCCACTTTGCTCGCACTATCTCAGTGCAAGGACGAGTCGCTCTCTTAGTTCGTGGCATGGTTCGCCACCGAGATCCGAGGTTTTCCGGATGCTCACCCTTCTCTAATCTTGCAGGCCTTTCTGATGGGTCTCAAACCTTCAAGGTTCTTTTGGTCGCTGATCGAGAAGCCGCCAGCGACCATTTCTAAGATGCTTCTACGCGCCAACCAGCACGTTGCTGCCAAGGCTTTGGTGGCAGGGAGGCGCACGGAAGGCAAGAAGTCGCGGATGGAGTTGTCTCAAGGAATGGCCTCGGCGTCCCGATGCCTCCCCTCCGGGGGCCCAATCGACAAGAGCTATTGCTCCCAAGACCACCACCTCTCCTCCTAAACGCATCCCGCACCGAGATCTTCATCCAGATTAAAGAGACGGGCCTCTTGCAGTAGCCTCTCCCTATGAAGGCTGCCCACAGAGACCAATCTAAATACTGTAGGTTCCACCGGGACCACGACCACGACATGGAGGACTGCCATGACCTCTGGAACCAGATAGAAGAACTAATCTGGAGAGGCCACCTTGCATGCTATCTCAAGTCCCGGGAGGTGACTCCGCGCCCTAGAGGGCCCCCCGAGAGACAGATCGACGTCATCTCTGGCGGGCTGGTAGCCGGCGACACTAGCATGACAGCAAGAAAGGCCTACACACGTAGTACGGTGGAGAAGCGTCCCTGGCCTGAGCACGAGCCTACAATTACCTTTGGAGCTGGAGAGGTCGAGCGCTCCCACCATGACGATGCTCTGGTGATCTCCGTCCAAATCGCCAATGCCCAAGTCAAGAGGGTGATGGTTGATACGGGGAGTTCCGCCGACGTCCTCTACTTCGATGCCTTTGGGAGGCTCGGTTTGACCCAGGAAAAACTTACCCCTGTGACATCAGCTCTTACAGGGTTCACCGTAGATTCCATCTCCCCGCTTAAAACCACAATGCTCCCCATTACCCTCAGGGAGGAACCGAGGATGAAAACAATAATGACCACCTTCATGGTGGTCGACCTACCATCGGCCTACAATGTCATCCTCGGCCGCCCGACCCTCAACAGGATCCAGGCGGTGGTCTCTACTTATCACAGAACCATCAAGTTCCCAACCTTGGTAGGGATTGGGGAGGCTTAGAGCGACCCAAGGGAGTCGAGGTGATGCTACCTCATCGCAGTGGCACTCCCGCCAAAGCCTCGCCCAATCCCGGTTCTCGACCCCTGTGAGGCCACCTGTACCACAAATGATGCTGGAGCCCCCGGAGTAGCTTATCGAGGTGCCCTTGAAGCAGGGCAGACCCGACCATACCGTTAGAGTCGAGATTGCGCTCCCCGAAGTGAACCAACTCCACCTTGTCGATTTTCTAAGGGAGAACGCTGACCTATTTGCGTGGTCCCCTGAGGAGATGCCTGGGATCGACTCAGAGGTGGTGCAAGACTGACTCAACGTCGACCCCAGGGCGCGGTCGGTAAGGCAAAAGCTTTGAAGGTTCACCCCCGACCGGCAGAGGGTGATTCGAGACGAGGTCGATCGCCTCATAAAGGCCAGGTTCATCGTCGAGGTTAAGTACCCTCGGTGGTTATCTAATGTAGTCCTCGTCAGAAAGCCTAATGGAAGTTGGAGAATGTGTATTGATTATACCGATCTCAATCGAGCATGCCCCAAGGACTGCTACCCACTCCCTAGGATAGACCAGTTGGTTGACGCCACCGCCGGTCATGAATGCCTTACGGTCTTGGACGCGTTCTCCGGCTACAACCAAATCCGGATGGTGACCCAAGACCAGGAAGATACTGCCTTCGTCACCAACCAAGGGGCGTACTATTACAAAGCAATGCCTTTTGGCCTGAAGAACGCCGGCGTGACCTACCAAAGGATGGTCGACAAGCTTTTCAAATACCAGCTCGAGAGAAACATGGAGGTGTACATAGATGACATGATTGTAAAAAGTAAGGTCGTAGGGACACATTTGGCTCACCTAGCGGAAACATTCCAAACCCTCAGACAGTTCAATTTGCATCTGAACCCAACAAAGTGCGTCTTCGGGGTCAGCTCGGGGAAGTTCCTTGGCTTCATCATTCATCGACGGAGAATTGACGCCAACCCAGAGAAAGTTCATGCCATTACTAAGATGCACTCCCCCCGCTCAGCCAAAGAAGTACAGCGATTTGCTGGGAGGCTGGCAGTGCTCAGCAGGTTCGTATCGCGTTCGAGCGATAAGAGCCTCCCTTTTTTTTGAGTTCTTCGATGGGCCGGCAACTTCACTTGGACCCTGGAATGCGAGGAGGCCTTCGAGAAGTTGAAGGAATGCCTCGTCCGCTTGCCCTGGCTCACCTCGCCTGAACCAGGCGAGACCCTCGGCCTCTACCTGGTGGCCTCGCCACAAGCCGTCAATTCAGTGCTAGTTCGGGAGGTACCACCGACGCAACAGCCGGTGCATTACGTTAGCCACGTCCTCGGAGGGCCCGAAATATGCTACCCCCCGATCAAAAGGCTGGCTCTTGCCCTGGTCCTGACAGCTCGGAAGTTACGGCCCTACTTCCAAGCTCATACAATTAGAATAGTCACCGACCAACCGCTACGGTAAACCCTATCCAACTTCAACACATCGGGTCGCATGCTACGGTTGTCAGTCAAGCTCAACGAATTCGACATCCAGTACTCCCCCAGGACCGCTGTTAAAGCTCAGGTGCTAGCCGATTTCATTTCCGAGCTGACGCCCGAGGACTAGGCTATAGGGCGGCAAAGTGGCCGGGGCACGTGGACGTTGCACGTAGATGGTTCTTCCACTTCTGAGGGAGCCTGGGTCAGTTTCGTCCTCAGAGGTCAGTCAGGAGAGGCCTATGAAAGATCTCTCTAATTAAAGTTCCGGGCCACCAACAACGAAGCTGAGTACGAGGCACTACTCCATGGTCTGCGTCTCGCTCTGGAGTTACATGTGGGCGACCTTGAAGTCTTCAGTGACTCCCAACTAGTAATAGGGCACATCAATGGGAGCTGCGAAGCCCGAGACCCCACGATGATATATTATCTAATGGAGGTAAAACGACTCGCCGCTGTTTCGACCACTTTTCAGTCACCAGAATACCTCGGGCGCAGAACGAGCGGGCCGATGCGCTGGCCAAATCAGCCTCCACCCGCACCCTTGAGTCGTCCTGGCCACTAAGTCCGTGGCGGTCCCGACCATACCGACTCACGAGGTCGCCGAAACAAATCTACCTCCAAATTGGATAGAAGAGATCCTCCGCTACAAGGCGGGTGGTAAAGAACCTGACGATCCCGCGGCTGCAAGATGGCTGAGGTGAGCTCAAGCGTGGTACTGCATCATCGACGGAAGATTGTACCAAAGGGCATTCTCTCAACCCCTCCTGCGCTGCCTCGCGTCGTTGGAGGTTGAAGCCTGTAAGAGCTAGCCCTAGGAAATTTACTAAAGGGTAATTTTGGTAACCCAACAAAGACAATCAAACAGAAATAATAAAAATCATAAGAACACCAGATTTACGTGGTTCGGTCAATTGACCTACATCTACGGACGAAAGAGGAGCAAATCACTATTTTAAAAGAGGGACTATTACAAATGCCTTAGGAAGATGTTTCTAGGCCATAAAACACTCGAATATATTAAACAAGAAAAACTCAAACTATAAGCCTAAACTATTTAATTGAGTGTGGACTTAAACCCAAAGCAAACACTTAGGTTTTTCTTGTGGTGCATCTGACTTCAAAACCCAGACCCTTATTTATAGTTCCAATAGGAGATAACAAGCCTGATTTTCCCGATGTGGGACTATGTGGGACTTGCCAAACTAACAAATCTCCACCTTGGCATGTCCCAACAAAACTTGCTCCACCTTCTTCATAAAAGCCCCAACGGGTAATCACCAACAATGAACACCAACCAAGTCCAAGAACTGCTTGAATTTATAAACCGGAAGAGGCTTCGTAAGCATATCAGCTGGATTGTCCTTCGTATGAATTTTCTGAACAAGGACCTTTCCCTCAGCAATAGTATACCATTTGTATCTAACAATTTTCTTACCCAAAGGTGACTTCACAAGATCCCAAGTTCTATTCTGATGGAGAGATTCTATTTCTTCATTCATCATAATCAACCACTTAGTGGAATTATCATAAGAAACTGCATCTGAGTAGGTAGTAGGCTCACCAACTTCACTTGTTTCTTCTGCAATAGACAAAACATATGCAACTAAATTTGCATATCTTTGTGGTGGTCAAATATCTCTCTGTGGTCTATTCTTGGCTATGGAATATTGCTCTTCCTCTAGATCATCTTTGTTAGTAGATTCGGGACCATCTACTGGCATCTTTTGAGTAGAAGAGTTAGACTGAAAAGAATTAGAACTACCAATCTCAAGCTCCACCTGCTTCTGCGCACTATCATTTGTACAACTAGTAGGTTCCTCTTTGGAAGATAACATAGATAATTAATCAAAAGTAACATCTCTACTGATTATAAATTTTGGGGATTTGGGATCAGAACACCATAATATGTATCCTTTCACCCCAGAAGCATACCCAAGGAAAATGCACTTTTTCGCTCGAGGCTCTAATTTTCCTTCATTTACATGCATGTATGCTGGACACCCAAAAAATTTTAAATTAGAGTAATCAGCAAGAGTACCTGACTAAACTTCCTTCGGAGTTTTAAAGTTAAGTGCTGCAGAAGGAGTGCGGTTGACAACGTAACAAGCCATATTAATCTCTTTTGCCCGAAAATCCTTTGTCAACCCTGCATTTAAGATCATATACCTTGCTTTCTCCAAGAGTGTTCTGTTCATACGTTTGGCCACACCATTTTACTAAGGCGTCATCCTAACAGTGCGGTACCGAACAATTCCTTCATTTTTATAGAATTCATCAAAGTCACATTCACAAAATTCTATGCCATTATCTGTTTGAAGCCGCTTAATCTGTTTACCTGTTTGCTTCTCATTCAAAGCCTTCCATTATTTAAAGGTTAGAAAAATATCATTTTTATGCTTCAGAAAATAAATCCAAACTTTCTTGGAATAATCGTCAATGTAAGTCAACATATACCTGGCACCACCCTTAGACTAAACATGAGCTGAACCCCAAAGGTCTGAATGAATATAGTCAAGAGTGCCTTTCGTTTTGTGAACTACCGAAGAATTGAAGCTGACTCTTTTATGCTTTCCAAAAATGCAGTGTTCACAGAAATCCAGTGGCTCAGTACTCTGTCCACAAAGTAGACCCCTTTTGCTAAATATGCTCAAACCTTTTTCACTCATATGACCTAAACGCATATGCCATAATTTGGTGATGTCAGAATCAGACAATGATGATGACGAGACTGCAATTGAGCCTATGACAGTAGTTCTTTGAAAAATATACAAGCTACCAGACCTACAAGCTTTTATAATAACAAGAGCACTTCTAGAAACTTTATAACTCCACATTCAGTTGTATATTTACACCCAAGGGCCTCTAGGGTGCCTAAAGAGATGAGATTCTTTTTTAAATCAGGAATATATTTAACATTAGTGAGCGTCCTCACGATACCATCATGCATTTTAATTTGGATTGTTCTTCTACCATTAACATCACATGATGCATTATTGCCCATCAAAACAATTCCACCATTACAAGATTCGTATGTGGAAAACAAATCTCTATTAGGACACATGTAGTAAGAACAACCCGAATCTAAAATCTATTCATTTTTAGACCTCGTCCTGTCATTAGTAGCAAAGAAAATATTTCCATCATTCTCATCAGCTACTACACTAGCTTCAGCAGACTCAATAGTTTTCTAACAATTTTTTCCTTTTGCTTTAATTTATTTTTCAATTTAAAGCAATCAGCCTTAATGTGCCCCATTTTATGACAATATCTGCATTCTAAATTTCTATGTCTGGATTTAGATCTACTACTATCAAATTTTTTTTTATCCATTCTACCCCTAACAACCAGACCCTCAGCCTGATTCCCTATACTTTCCCCAGTGATATCCCTGTCTATCTGCTCCTTAGATTTTAGTGCAGATTTAATTTCCTGATACAAAATTGTTTCTTTTTCATAAATCATAGTATCACAGAAGTGCTTAAAGGATTGGGGAAGAGAACACAAAAGTAATAGGGCCTTATCCTCATCATCAATTTTTGCATCTATATTCTCCAAATCCATAACTAATGAATCAAATTTATCAAGATGTGAGAGCATAGATGTACCTTCAATCATCCAAAGCATATACCAACTCTGCTTCAAGTAGAGACGATTCTCCAATGTCCTCTTCATATACAAGGCTTTAAGTTTGTCCCACATGCTCTTAGCCATAGTCTTCGTAGTTACCTCCTTTAAAACCTCATCAGAAAGATTTAGAATAATGTTTGATCGAGCCTTCTTATCCATACCCGCAAGATCTTCCTTTGATGTACCATCTGGAATGTTCTCAACTCCCTGTAGTGCCAAATCAACTCCGTCTTGAACCAGAATGGCCTCCATCTTGAGTTGCCACATGCCGAAGTTGACATTTTTGTTGACATTATTGTCATCATTGCCAAAAGATCCCGAAACTAAGCTCTGATACCAATTTGTTAGAGCTAGCCCTAGGAAATTTACCAAAAGGTAATTTTGACAACCCAACAAAGACAATAAAGCAGAAATAATAAAAACAACAAGAACACCAGATTTACGTGGTTCGATCAATTGACCTACATCCACGGACGAAAGAGGAGCAAATCACTACTATAAAAGAGGGACTATTACAAATGCCTTAGGAAGATATTCCTAGGCCATAAAACACCCAAATCTATTAAACAAGAAAAACCCAAACTATAAGTCCAAACTATTTAACTGAGTGTGGACTTAAACCCAAAGCAAACACTTAGGTTTTTCTTGTGGTGCGTCTGACTTCAAAGCCCAGACCCTTATTTATAGTTCCAATAGGAGATAACAAGCCTGATTTTCCCGATGTGGGACTATGTGGGACTTGCCAAACTAACAAAGTCGTCCTCGTCGAGCTCCACGAGGGAATATGTGGGGAGCATGTCGGGGGGCGGACCTTGGCCTTCAAGACCCTTCGGCAAGGGTACTACTGGTCGACCATGCGCCAGGATGACATGACGTACACACGATAGTGCCCGCAGTGTCAGCGGCACGCTTGACTGCCACACCAGCCAGCAGTCCCATTAACCCCCATGGATGTGGCTTGGCCCTTTGCCCAATGGGGGCTCGATCTCCTCGGGCTTTTCCCTCCAGCATCGGGCCAACGACGTTTCCTCATTGTCGGGGTCGACTACTTCACGAAGTGGGTTGAGGCTGAACCCTTGGCCTCCATCACCGAGAGGCACGTTCATAACTTCACATGGAGGAATATCATCACCCGGTTCGGTATCTCAAGGGCTATCATCGTCGATAATGGGACCCAGTTCAACAATAGTAAGTTCAAGGCATACTACTAGTCCTATGGGATTCAATTGAAGTTTAGCTCGGTTGCACACCCCCAGACCAACAGTCAGACCGAGGTGATGAACCAAGCAATAATTGAAGGCCTCAAGAAGAGAATCTTAGGCGCACGCGGGGCCTGGGTGGACGAGCTCCCCAGCGTCCTATGGGCAATGCAAACAACCCCCAAAGCCGCCTCGGGAGAGTCCCCGTTTAGCCTGGCGTACGAGACTGAAGCGGTTCTTCCGCTCGAGATGGTATTCCCGACCTTGCGCACCTCCCACTATGAGTGAAGGCACTCAGAGGAGGGCCTGCGGGCTAACTTGGACCTCCTCAAGGAGAGAAGAGCCGAGGCACACCTGCGCACCCTGGCATACAAGAAAGCGACCACTCGGATGTACAACTGGAGAGTCCGTCCTTGGGATGATCCAACCATCCACTCCTCGGTCATCTCTTTTATTACCTGAGAAGAGGACAAGATAATCCTCAGATGGTCCACCAGCGCTGTGTCGCCAGCAGGGAGCGACGGGAGGGTGTTATCAATGGACCGAATGGCCCACCTAGTGCTGAAACCCCACTCTTAATCACAGCTGATGAAGAAGAAGTGCCTCTTCCAACCTTTGTTGTTGGTGGGCGCATCGCTAATCTTGAAACTGCTACGAGCGGTCAGGTAATATCCACCTGGCCCCTTCCCCAAGTGGAAGCAAGTCCGGAATAAAGGGCGGGACGGTTCAATCCCAGCCCCCCGACAATCCCAGATGAACGCCACCAAGTACCACCAAGAGTTGGGTGATACCTGGGATGGGAAATCCCCCAGAAGTAAAGGCAATCCCTAATGACAAGATGCACCAGAAACTGCAGGCCAGCTTCGAGCGCCCCCACCGTTAGACCGAATCCATTAGGGAATCGGTCATATGGCCGCTGCCCCAGAAAAGGGGCGTGCAAGCGGTAATGCTCCGGGATGTGATAGCGGTCCCGAAGCACTCTCAAGAGGTCCTTGGTGACCATCGAGTCCACATCATGCAGGGACTTCAAGGCCTCCAGATCGACGGTGCCCTCAGAGATCCCTGGTGAAGCACTACCCGAGGATATGCTCATCATGAGAACTCGCTGAAGGAGAAGGAGAAGGCGGGGGAGAAGGAGAAGGTGTGGCAGAAGGAGCGGGAAGGGGGACGAGAAGGAAGACGAAGACGAAGACATCCCGACCTCAAAGTCACGAGGAGGAAGTTCAGTCGCCAGGGGCTAGAGTTGAACCAAAGAGGACAGCGAGGTTGCAAGGAAGGAGTCGAAGCATGAAGCAAAGGACTGATCACATGAGTGATGATAACCGCCCTGGATAGGGACTATATGATGGGTGCGATCCACGACGCCGAGCGCCGTTCAAAAAGGAGTTTCTCGCGAAGCCCCACGATGCTTCGCCTGACCCGCCATGTGGCACGACGCCAAGTGCCGTTCAAGTATGCGTCGGCAACCCAAGCTCAAATCCTACCCGGGTCGCTCCAGATCGCCCCCGATAGGTGACACCTCGGTCCCCAGATTCTATTTGGAGCCGAGTGTTAAGATCGAGAGCACTAAGAGGGGGGGGGGGGGGTGAATTAGTGCAGCGGAAATCTTTCAGCGATTAAAAAACGAAAGCTACGTTCGTTTGATAAAAACTATCTTGATGCAAAAGCCGATTCTAAGAATACTTATGATTAAGTGCAGTTTATGTCTAAACACAGTTTGCATCTAAGCGCAGTTTACGCAGTTTGCGTCTAAATGCAGTTTGCGTCTAAATGCAGATTGCGTCTAAGCGCAGTTTGCGTCTAAGTGCAGTTTGCGTCTAAGATCAGATTGCGTCTAAGCGCAGTGCAGTTTGCGTCTAAACGTAGTTTTACATCTAAACACAGTTTTACGTCTAAACGTAGTTTTACGTCTAAATGCAGTTTTACGTCTAAACGTAGTTTTACGTCTAAACGCAGTTTGCGTCTAAACGCAGTTTTACGTCTAAACGTAGTTTTACGTTTAAAAGTAGTTTACGTCTAAAACACAGTTTTACGTCTAAACACAGTTTGCGCAGTTTACGTCTAAACGCAGTTTTAAAGGGATCTGAACTTAGAAACTTCGTTCGTAAAAGCGCAAAAGACAGTTTTGCAGAATCAAAACGTAAACGTAAACTGTAATGTATGAAAACACCGATTTACGTCTGAATGCAGATTCGGAAAGATCAGCACTTAGAAACTTGTTCGTAAAGGCGCAGAGAGCAGTAGCTATGTAGGAGGTTTGCAGTAATGATAAAGTGCTCAAAATAAATGCAAACTAGAGATTTAGAGTGGTTCGGTCAGTCTTGACCTACTCCACTTTTGGCTTCCTCCACCGACGAGGTCACCGACGTCAACTAGAGGCCTTCCTTCAATAGGCGAAGGCCAACTGCCCTTTTACAGATTCACTCCTTTTGATGGGCTCAGGAGACAACCCTTACAGGACCTTTCTCTCCTCTCTTTACAACTCAAGACTTGAAGAACAGAAAGAGGAGAACTTTAGGACTTTACATAAATTTGAGCTCTTAGAATCACAGAAAAGATCAAGAATTCGGTGTAGGTCTGTATCTTTTCAGTGCTGAATGGGTGGGGTATTTATAGGCCCCAACCCAATTCAAATTTGGAGCTCAAAACGATCAAATCCCGGAATTCCGGGATCAGGCGGTTGCACCTCCTGACTGGAGAGGTTGCACCGCCTGGCAGAGCTCAAAGACTGAGCCCAGGCGGTTGCACCTCTGTGTCAGGGGCGGTTGCACCTCTTGACTGAGGCGGTTGCACCTCTCTGCCAGAGCTCGAAGACTGAGCTCAGGCGGTGCCACCTCTCTGTCAGGGAGGTTGCATCGCCCAGTCTAGCTCGAAGACTGAGCTCAGGCGGTGCCACCTCCTGGCTGGGGCGGTTGCACCGCCCAGTCTCGCTGGGAGGCTTAGCCCAGGCGGTGCCACCTCCTGGCCTAGGCGGTTGCACCTCCTGGTGCAATCAGGGTCCGAATGGTTAGCTCCATTCGGCCCAATTTTAGTCTTTCAGGGGCCCAATTGCCCCAAGATTAAGCTAATGGGATCACCTCCCATTTTCCAACTTAATCAACGTGCTAACTACGATTAGATCTAAGACAATTTCTGCAGCTTTGCTTCGGTGCGTCAATCGCTTCTTCCGGCGAGTTTCCGGCGAACTTCCGTTGATCATCCGATGAACCCTCGGTGATGCTCCTGCGGACTTCCGGCAAACTCCTGGACTTTGCGATGATCCACTTGGCGAGTTCCGACGAGCTTCGCTTGGCAAGCTTCTGGACTTCTCGGATCTGTTCTCACAGAACCTCCGACGACCGTCCGAACTTCCGTCGAACTCCCAACGTGATCATGAACTTGACTCCGGCGCAACTCCTGCTGCTTGTCTAACTTTCATCGTAGTTAATCCTACACACTTATCTCAACATATAGATTAGACAACAAATGACAATTGACTTCATCATCAAAATCCGAGATTCAACAATCTCCCCCTTTTTGATGATGACAATCAATTGATAATGGAGTTATCCTTAACTCCCCCTGTCTATATGCCATAGTTGAGATAAGTCAACCTTGAATTCAAGACCTAAGAATTCAAGTGACGTATTGATAAGTTAGATCAGTTAAACTTATCAATACTCCCATCATGATACTCATCATGATGTATCTCTTCAAAGATGATGTCAAGGCTTGACATACATCATCAAGTTTGTATGATTGTGTTTGTAACTATTCATCATGTAGTTTGAACATTATCATATAAAGCTGTGAAGCACTATTACATGATGCACACATTTGAAATATTCTAGCAAGTTTTGCATTTTCTTCACATGATAAGATATCAACTCAGGGCATAATGCAAACTTTAGCACATGTTCATATATCTCTTGGTGATGCAAGGATGGCATAATCATAGCAGTGTTTATAGCATCACTCATAGTATTTCTAATCATGGCAGTGTTTATCAATTCATATATCTCCCCCTTTGTCATCAACAAAAAGCATAGTAATTATGATACCAGGAAAATAATAATAGTAAGCTTATAGAGGAATTTTACATAGATTGCTTTAAATACTTCTTCCCCTTTTTGTTATAATCCATTGTCTATGTAAAGATTTTGTAGGATGGAATACATACACATGAATCACTTCATCAAATCTATTTCAGAAACTTATTTTTCATGAAAGTGTACAAAAAAATCTGTTTTATAGCATTCGAATAAATAAGATGCATTCGGACAAGATTTTGTTACAGATTTTCACATATAATCATAGAAACATGGCAATCTAAGTGATTTGATCATTCAATATAGTCCGAAAAATAATTTTAACAAATTTATCTATTCGGACACATCAACATTCCTAATTCTGAATGAAATCAAAGCACAAGGTTTTCAAAACTTTTAGTTTCAAAGCACAACATTCTTAATTTGGACACATCACATACCAAACAGTAATGATACCATAAAAATCTGAGATAACTTTTACCACAAGGCGCAGAGAGCAGTAGCTATGTAGGAGGTTTGCAGTAATGATAAAGTGCTCAAAATAAACGCAAACCAGAGATTTAGAGTGGTTCGGTCAGTCTTGACCTACTCCACTTTTGGCTTCCTCCACCGACGAGGTCACCGACGTCAACTAGAGGCCTTCCTTCAATAGGCGAAGGCCAACTGCCCTTTTACAGATTCACTCCTTTTGATGGGCTCAGGAGACAACCCTTACAGGACCTTTCTCTCCTCTCTTTACAACTCAAGACTTGAAGAACAGAAAGAGGAGAACTTTAGGACTTTACACAAATTTGAGCTCTTAGAATCACAGAAAAGATCAATAATTCGGTGTAGGTCTGTATCTTTTCAGTGCTGAATGGGTGGGGTATTTATAGGCCCCAACCCAATTCAAATTTGGAGCTCAAAACGATCAAATCCCGGAATTCCGGGATCAGGCGGTTGCACCTCCTGACTGGAGAGGTTGCACCGCTTGGCAGAGCTCGAAGACTGAGCCCAGGCGGTTGCACCTCTGTGTCAGGGGCAGTTGCACCTCTTGACTGAGGCGGTTGCACCTCTCTGCCAGAGCTCGAAGACTGAGCTCAGGCGGTGCCACCTCTCTGTCAGGGAGGTTGCATCGCCCAGTCTAGCTCGAAGACTGAGCTCAGGCGGTGCCACCTCCTGGCTGGGGCGGTTGCACCGCCCAGTCTCGCTGGGAGGCTTAGCCCAAGCGGTGCCACCTCCTGGCCTAGGCGGTTGCACCTCCTGGTGCAATCAGGGTCCGAATGGTTAGCTCCATTCGGCCCAATTTCAGTCTTTCAGGGGCCCAATTGCCCCAAGATTAAGCTAATGGGATCACCTCCCATTTTCCAACTTAATCAACGTGCTAACTACGATTAGATCTAAGACAATTTCTGTAGCTTTGCTTCGGTGTGTCAATCGCTTCTTCCGACGAGTTTCCGGCGAACTTCCGTCGATCATCCGATGAACCCTCGGTGATGCTCCTGCGGACTTCCGGCAAACTCCTGGACTTTGCAACGATCCACTTGGCGAGTTCCGACGAGCTTCGCTTGGCAAGCTTCTGGACTTCTCGGATCTGTTCTCGCAGAACGTCCGACGACCGTCCGAACTTTCGTCGAACTCTCGAACTCCCAACGTGATCATGAACTTGACTCCGGCGCAACTCCTGCTGTTTGTCTAACTTTCATCGTAGTTAATCCTGCACACTTATCTCAACACATAGATTAGACAACAAATGACAATTGACTTCATCATCAAAATCCGAGATTCAACACCGAGCTCACAACTCGGTCCCCAGATTCAATTCGGAGCCGAGTTCACACCTCGGTCCTCAGATTCAATTCGGAGCCTAGCTCACACCTTGGTCCCCAGATTCAATTCGGAGCTGAGCTCACACCTTAGTCCCCGGATTCAATTCGGAGCCGAGCTCGCAACTCGGTCCCCATATTCAATTCGGAGCTAATCTCACAACTTGGTCCCCAGATTCTATTCGGAGCCGAGCTCACACCACGGTCCCCAGATTCAATTCGGAGCCGAGCTCACACCTCGGACCCCAGATTCAATTCGGAGCCGAGCTCATAACTCGGTCCCCAGATTCAATTCGGAGCTAAGCTCATAGCTTGGTTCCCAGATTCTATTCGGAGCCGAGCTCACACCTCGATCCCAGATTCAATTCGGAGCCGAGCTCACACCTCGATCCCCAGATTCTATTTGGAGCTGAGCTCACAACTCAGTCCGCAGATTCAATTCGGAGCCAAGCTCACACCTCAGTCCCCAGATTCAATTCGGAGCCAAGCTCACACCTCGGTCCCCAGATTTAATTCGGAGTCGAGCTTACACCTCTGTCCCCAGGTTCAATTCGGAGCCGAGCTCACAACTCATCCCCAGACTCAAATTGAAACCGAACTTATTCGGTCCCCAGGTCCGATTTAGAGCCGAATATACCCACTCGGCCCCCATGTTCATTTTTTGCCCGGTTCGCTCCAGTTTGCTCCCGATAGGCGACCCGCCGGCACCAAAACTGGAACCGAGCTTAATCGCTAGGCCCCCAGGTTCATTTTTTGCCTGAGTCGCTCCAGTTCGCTCCCGACAGGCGACCCGACGACACCGAAACCAGAACCGAGCTTAATCGCTTGGCCCCCAAGTTTATTTTCTGCCCGGGTCGCTCCAGTTCGCTCCCAACAGGTGACTCGCCAGCACCAAAACCAGAACTGAGCTTAATCGCTCAGCCCCCAGGTTCATTTTCTACCCGGGTCGCTCCAATTCGCTCCCGACAGGTGACCCGCCAGCATCAAAACCTAAGCACGAGTATAAACCACTCAGCCCACAGGTCTGGATCCAACGCCCGAGTTGCATCTTGGCCAAATCTAGCGTCCGAGCTATGCACCTCGGCCATCCAACGCCCGAGTCGCATCTCGGCCAAATCCAGCATCCGAGCCACACACCTCGGCCATCCAACGCCCATGCACCTCAGCCATCCAACGCTCGAGTCGCATCTCGGCCAAATCTAGCGTCCGAGCCACACACCTCGGCCATCCAACGCCCAAGTCACATCTTGGCCAAATCTAGCATCCGAGCCATGCACCTCGGCCATCCAATGCCCAAGTCACATCTTGGCCAAATCTAGCATCCAAATCTAATGTCCGAGCCATGTACCTCAGCCATCCAACGCCCGAGTCGCATCTCGGCCAAATAGTCCGAGCCACGCACCTCGGTCATCCAATGCCCGAGTCATATCTCGGCCAAATCTAGCGTCTGAGCTACGCACCTCGGCCATCCAATGCCCGAGTCGCATCACGACCAAATCTAGCATCCGAGCTATACACCTCGGCCATCCAATGCACCAGTCGCATCTCGGCCAAATCTAGCATTCGAGCCACGCACCTCAGCCATCCAACGCCCGAGTTGCATCTCGGCCAAATCTAGCATCCGAGCCATGCACATTGGCCATTCAATGCCCGAGCCGCGCATCTCGGCCAATCCAACGCCCAAGCCATGCCTCAGTGCATCTCGGCCAGTCCAACGCCCGAGCCACGACCTCAGCGCACCTCGGCTAATCTAACGCTTGAGCCACGCCCCAGTCGGATCTCGGCAACCGTAACTCTTGGCCGTGCCAAACCCATTATTTGACCTATGACACGTCGGTTTCACCTCGACAGGCCCCTACCGTTCGATCAGCAGGGTCAGTCCTGCCTAGATCACTGGGCACCGCCCCTCTAAAATGCCCCCCAACGAGTTAATCCAGCCTCACCGCGCAAGTCTCGCCTCGCTGGTTTCGATACTTTGGTTTTGCCTCGACATGCCTCTACCGTTCGACCAGCAGGGTCAGTCCTGCCCAGATCACTGGGCACCGACCCCTAAATTACCCCCGACAAATCAATTCGTTCCTCCAACAAAAAGCCTAGCGCTGTCATATCCCTCGAACCCAGGCATGCCTCCCGGACCACCAACGGTCGGCACGGCTCGGGGGGGGGCGGGTGTGTGGGGGCGCAGTGGGAAGGAAGTGATAGGGTGTATTTTGGCCCTATGTGAACCACCGACAGACTCTACAGATCGATGCGACACTGTACCGAGGCATTGTTTGGCATATCCCATCCCGGAGGCTCAGGACGGCGCCGTCTGACGTCATCCCGTGCGTCCCGGGACAACGACCGCACAGTACCGTCTCATCCCTCGAGGATCAGCCGCCATGCCGAACCCTCGTGCGACCGACCCTTGTACAATAATATAAAAGCCCATGGCTAGCATCCGACCAGGGAGAGAGGCAAAAATAATTCAACCCACAACTAACTTACTCGTCGGAGAGGCCAAAGTCGGAAATCACCCGACGAAGGCCATTCTTGTAGGAAAGCGGCCACCATCGAGCCGCGAGTGTCTCAACCTAGGAATTGCCATCTAGTGTACAAAGGTAAGCTGTAGACCAGCTTAGAGACGGAGAAGATGCTCAACACAAACGACGCTCGGACCGAGGAACGTCGATCAACACCACGTCGAGAGGGCCCGGCCTCCCTCGGTATCCAGTTTAGCCGACAAAAGACTCCCAACATCGACCCGTGGACCAAGCCATGCCGACTCATCAGCCACGACACATTAGTTCACCAACATTTTTGGCGCTAGAAGGAGGGCTATGTCATAGGAGCATCTCGCAGGAGCTCTCCCCGAAGGAGAACCATCGACCGGTCACCCCTCCGTCGGGCTCGGAGATCAGTCCCTCCCCGTCCTCAAAGACGGGAGCATCCCAGCCTCGACGCCAGATTGCTACTAGCACCTGTTCAACGACCCGAGGTGATCGCCCCCTGGACTTATCGCAGGACCCTCGGTCGTGTCACCCGAGGTGTTCCTAAGCCTAACCAAGCAAGTACAAGCAATGGAAGGGATGATGCAGACATTCGTCCCGCTCATTTGCCAGATCGTGCGGCTAGCAGCTCCCCCGATTGACCCGACCTGGCAAAGGCCGAACAGGGAGCAGGTCAGGATGGGAGAAGCCCGAGACCAAACGATGGACCCGAGAGGCCCGCTTGAGCAGAGCATGCCCACACCTTGCCAAATCACACTGCCCCGCTCCGAGCCTGACACCATATCGTCCGACTCAACGGACGATTCGTTCAAGATCCAACTGTCTAGGGTCAACCAACGCCTAGATGAGTTCCAGCACGAGTTCCAGAAATTGCGGAGTGAGTCAAACGAAGGTGGCTTGGGTGGATCCTCTTTTACTCAGGAAATACAGGACAAGCCTATACCCTTCAACTTCAAGCTGCCAGCATTGGAGACGTTCGACGACGGCTCCAACCCTGCATAGCATGTCGTCACGTTTCAAGCTCAGATGGCCCTCTATGGCACCTCCGATGCACTAATGTGTTAGGCATTCCCGACCACCTTCAGGGGACTAGCACGAGCGTGGTTCAGCTGCCTATGCTAGTCCTCAATCGTGTCCTTCGACCAGCTCGCCAGGGAGTTCGAGTAGAATTTCCTTGCCAACGTGCGACCCAGGCCTTCCATGGCCACCTTGCTCGCGTTATCTCAACACAAAGACGAGTCGCTCTCTCAGTTTGTGGCATGTTTCGCCACTAAAATCTGGGGATTCCCAGACACTCACCCCTCTTTAATCACGCAGGCATTTCTGATGGGCTTGAAGCCTTCAAGGTTCTTCTAGTCGCTGATCGAGAAGCCACCAGTAATCATCCCCGAGATGCTCCAGTGCACCAATCAGTACATCAACATTGAAGCCCTAATGGCAGGGAGGCGCGGGGACAATGAGAGGTCGAGGATGGACTAAGTCTGAGGAGCGGCTCTGGCGCCCCCATCGCAAGCTTGTAGGAGGCCCGATTGGCCCAAGTCAGAACCTGCGTCACCCTAGTTAGCACGCCACATGGCGTGATAGCACCATGCGTAAACAAGGGATCTCCCGCCAGAAGCTGCGTCACCCCAGCCAGCACGCCATGTGGCGCGATGGCATCGCTCGTGACAAAGGGTCTCCCGCCGGTAGACCTAAGCCCGAGATCAGCTACTCGACCAACAGGACCAGTCTCCTCTCGAGCCACACAGCTCGGTCCCTTGACCAGTGACTGGCCATTATCATCCTGCCATGATGCTGCCCCTCGAGGACTGGCCGCCACGCCAAAACCAGTATTTGCCCGAGTCGCTCCAGATCGGACCCCCGACTTGCGACTCGTCGGCTCAGTCTTTGCCCGAGTCACTCCAGATCGGACCCTCGACTTGCAACTTGCCAGCCCAGTCTTCGCCCGAGTCGCTCCAGATCGGACCCCCGACTTGCGACTCGTCAGCCCAGTCTTTGCCCGAGTCGCTCTAGATCGGACCCCCGACTTGCAACTCACTAGCCCAATCTTTGCCCGAGTCGCTCCAGATTGGTTCTCGACTTGCGACTCGCCGGCACCAAAACCTGAGCCCGAGTTCAGCCACTCAGCCCACAGGTCCAGCTCCTACCCGAGTCGCTCTAGATCGGTTCTTGACTTGCGACCTGCCAGCACCAAAACCTGAGCCCGAGCTCAGTCACTAGGCCCCCAGGCCCAGTTTTTAACCGAGTCGCCCCAGTTCAATCCTCTTACCGAGTCGCTCCAGCTCGATCCTCGACATGCGACTCACCAATCCTCTATTAGGTCGCTTCAGCTCGATCCGCGACTTGCGACTCGCCAAAATCTCTCGCCCAGGTCGCTCCAGATCGGTTCCGGACTTGTGACCCACCGACACCAAAACCTAAGCCCGAGCTCAG
This sequence comes from Musa acuminata AAA Group, assembly GCF_036884655.1. Lineage (NCBI taxonomy): Eukaryota > Viridiplantae > Streptophyta > Magnoliopsida > Zingiberales > Musaceae > Musa > Musa acuminata. The sequence continues at coordinate 8,114,579 of NC_088359.1, forward strand.
CCACTCGGCCCATAGGTCCAGCTCCTGCCCGGGTTGCTCTAGATTGGTTTCCGACTTGCGACCCACTGGCACCAAAACCTGAGCCCGAGCTCAGCCACTCGACCCATAGGTCCAGCTCTTGCCCGGGTCGCTCCAGATCATTCCCGACTTGTGACCTGTCGGCACCAAAATCTGAGCTTGAGGTCAGCCACTCGGCCCACAGGTCTAGCTCCTGCCCAGGTTGCTCCAGATTGGTCCCCGACTTGCGACCCGTCGGCACCAAAACCTGAGCTCGAGCTCAATCACTCGGCCCACAGGCACAATCTTTAACCGAGTTGCTCCAGCTCGATCCGCGACTTGTGACTTGCGACTCACCAAATCTCTAACCGAGTCGCTCTAGCTTGATTCGCGACTTGCGACTCGCCAAATCTCTAACCGAGTTGCTCCAGCTCGATTCACGACTTGCGACTCGCCAAATCTCTAACCGAGTCGCTCCAGCTCGATCCTCAACTTGCGACTCGCCAAATCTCTAACCGAGTCGCTCTAGCTCGATCCGCGACTTGTGACTCGCCAAATCTCTAACTGAGTCGCTCCAGCTCGATCCTCGACTTGCGAGTCGCCAATCTCCTACCAAATCGCTCCAGCTCGATTCTCGACTTGTGACTCGCCGACGTCAAACCTGAGCCCAAGTTCAGCCACTCGACCCACAAGTCCAGCTCTTGCCCGGGTCGCTCCAGATCGGTTCCTGACTTGCGACCCACCGACACCAAAACCTGAGCCTGAGTTCAGCCACTCGGCCCATAGGTCTAGCTTTTGCCCAGGTCGCTCTAGATCGGTTCCTGACTTGCGACCCGCCGGCACCAAAACCTGAGCCCGACATCAGTCACTCGACCCCCAAGCCCAATCTTTAACCAAGTCGCCCTAGCTCAATCCTCGACTCGCGACTCGCCAATCCTCTTACCGAGTCGCTCTAGCTCGATCCTCGACTCGCGACTCGCCAATCCTCTACCAGGTCGCTCCAGCTCTCGACTTGCGACTCGCCAATCCTCTACCAGGTTGCTCCAGCTCGATCTTCGATTAGCGACTCATCAGATCTCTTAACGAGTCACTCCAGCTCGATCTCCGACTCGCGACTCGCTGGCCCTAACTTCGAGCCACGCCGAACCAGTTATCCGACTTACAACACGTCGGTCTCATCTCATCTGGGCCCAGCCGCCCGATCAACGAAGCTAACCTCTCCCGAGGCATGGGACGTCGCCCCTCCAAACTATCTCTCGACGAGCCAATCCAACTTTCTCTCATAAGTAACCAATGCCTCCACAACGTTCTGACCCAAGCATGCCTCTCATCCCCTTAGGGACCCTACGACATGCCTTGGGGGGGAGGGGGGGGGGGGGGGGGGAGTGATGAGTGATAAGATATATTTTGGGTCCAAGACACGTCACAACCGATACCACGCCGCGCCACAACCGGGTCAGTAAGGGGAGCACTCCCACACGCTAAGTCAGAATCTGTACCGAGGCATTGTTTGGCATGTCCCGTCCCGGGGGCTCGGGGTAGCACCGTCTGACGTCATCCCGTGCGTCCCGGGATAGTGGCCGCATAGTACCATCTCATCCCCTAAGGATCAGCCGCCACGCCGAACCCGCATGCGACCGACCCTCCTACAATAATATAAAAGCCCCTGGCCGACATCCAGCTAAGGAGAGAGGCAAAAACAATTCAACCCACAACTGACTTACTCGTTGGAGGGGCCAAAGTCGGGAATCACCCAACGAAGGCCATTCTTGCAGGAAAGCAGCCACCATCGAGCTGTGAGCGTCTCAACCTAGGAATTGCATCCAGTGTACGAAGGCAAGCTATAGACCAGCCTGGAGACGAAGAAGACGTTGCTCAACACAGACGACGCCTAGAACGAGGAATGCCGATCAACACCCCGTCGAGAGGGCCCGGCCTCTCTCAGCATCCAGTTCAACCGACATAAGACTTCCAACATCGATCCATGGACCAAACCATGCTGACTCATCAGCGACAGTAAATTTGTTCACCAATAGATGCCCCCTTCATTTTGATGTTCTCACCACAAATTTAAGAACACATACCCAACGACACCAGTCCTGATGCCAGCAAGCTGAGCTGTTCTTCCACATGTCTTTAGTTTTTTATTTTTTTTCTGAATGCTGAATAATTGTGTTTTAAAGCATACCAACTCAAATAAAAATAGAATATTATCACAAGCAATAACAAACTATTATCAAAGGGAAAAATGGGAAACTTGAATCCTGCTTATGCACAACACTTCACAACCGAGTTATCTAAAAACAGTTTCCCAACAATGATGTAGGAAATTTACATATTTCTACAAGCCCACAAGATTGGCATAGGCATTTACAAGTAAACTAAAATTTATGACAACTAAAATAATTAGTCATCTTCCTCATCAAAATACAAATCATGTACATCAATTTACTTTATAGTTCAAGTATTTATTTATCAGAACAGCGAAGTTGCAGTCTCAATGAGTTTGTTGAACTTTCTTATTTACTCCAAACACTAGCAATCTTAAATGCTTTTATGAAGCATTTGAATCAAGGATAGGTGAAGTCACTTCAAAGGATGTAGGTATGATATTCCTAAGAAGATGTTGATATTTTTAAAATCAGAGTGATAACAGTCTTTTATGACAAGATCTAAAAAATCAAACGTTAACAGAGCGTCCTTCAGTCAAAAAAATCGAGTCAAAATGCCAGTAATTGAAAAGATCCATGCAGGCTGTAAATGAAATTGAGAAAGAATGACGATGCACTATATTAATGTATTGAACCCTATGTTTTAAACAGGTTGAGATGATATACAGCAAGATCTTGGAAACTCCTGTTGACAGATATTCTCGTGCTATCTTTAACTAGTAACGAATTTGATGAACCTCAAACTACAGGTGATGGGGTAAACCAAATCACAACAAGCAAATGAAGACTCCCTTAGGACAAGAAAAGAAAATTCTCAGGACCTTAGAGTTAGACAATCATCAAAACAGTCTTTCTGTATGATCAAGAAGACTTCATAAATATGGACGTTCACAGGAGCAATTTCCTTCGGTCGTGAAAAAACCACTCACACTTTAGCTTCGTAGAACATTACAATTTAGCCCATTTTACCACAATAGCACCCTGATCAAATTGTCTATCTAGAAGAACAAATTGACTGTCATATCCCGAATTTATAAAAAAAATAATAAATCGATAATTTATTATCCATAATTTATATAATAAATTCTGTCATTTTCTTTTAATTCGTTTTTGAATTAAAATCATTGTCTTTATATTAGTTAGAAAAATAACATCTTCTTCATAGGGTCGAAAGTCTCTTCCACCCAAGCTTCAGATCTATTACATAGTAGTAGATTACTCTGAAAATGAATATAAAATAAAAACACATCAGCAACCACACATGCTGGTAGGAACCTTAGAAAAATCATAAAAATAATCTTCAATATTCATGAAATATAAATAAATATCAATAATTTAATATGAATATATATATATTCATCATAAAACTTATGCATCAGAAAAATGATAATAATTTTTTACATAATAAACAAAATCATGCATCAGCCACATGCAACACATACATAATAACAAAGGCGTACATCATCCAATGGTGCACTCTCCCAACAGCGGATGGAGAGGCATATTCCACGGGATGGATTCCTCCCAACAACAGATGGAGATAATCCATATCACACTCTCAATAGCAGATGGAGTGGTATCCCTCACCCGCCCAAGTGGGGACACGTTCCTCCCAACAGCAGATAGAGGAACTATCTAACCATCACGTCTGACGACCCGCTAATCCTCGAAAGGAATCGCCATACTTGCCCTCGGTAGGGATACATAAACATCCATGATCATTCATTTACACTCATTCAATCACTCACACATACATGATTAAATATTATGAGAGACCATACTTTATGTAAATCTACTAGACTATATTCATTGGTGGTTTCGCACTATGATGGGCCCGTAGCTCTTTTCACAAGTTGCACTCCTAATGTGAACTACTACATGATACTTATTATATCAATATCATAAACATAGAAAACTAATAATCATTTTCAAATGATATCTTCAGATAAAACCTTTAAATTCATCAAATCATAAAAGCATGAAACATCAATATCTCAATAGTCCTCAATAAATCAAAACCCTAATTGGAATAGCTCAATTGACTTAAACCAAACTCAATTCGATTATGATCTAATAGAACCAACATCAAATCCTTATAGAACCAGTCTGGAATCACCCTAGACTGATCTAATTTAGATTTGATTGATCTCGATTAGGTCAAATAGGTTTGAACTAGTTGAGTTAGTCTGGAATCACCTTAAACTAGCTTTAACTGATCAAATCTGTTTGATTTAGTCAATTAATGAGCTCAAACCAATAGAGAGGGAGGAAATTGGACCATGTCGTACAATGAGAACCCAAACCGAACCAACCCACCTGAGTCTTGGATGGGTCACATACACTGCATATACCTATTCCACATATACTGCATATACCTGTTCCAAGTACTAGTTGAGTTGAGGTACGATGGGCTATATAGAAGGAGTGACGATATGTCTAATGCTAATCGCATAGTTGGGCAAACTTAGCTTCATGAACTAAGCTAAGCCTCACTTATAAGTTGGGCTGAGCCTTACCATTTGAATTAGGCCTTGCTTGGCTCGCGAGTTGGTCTTAGACATATGAGTTGGGGTCGTATCTAACCACATGAATTGGGTCGTACCTAGCTGCATGAGCTAGCCAATGCGTGACCATATGGTTGGGTCATACCTTACCATATAAGTTGGGTCATATACGGCCACATGTACTGGATCGTACCTAGCCACATGAGCTGGCCCATGCCTAGCCACATGGTTGGGTCGTACCTTACCACATTGGTTGAGTCATACATGGCCACATAGACTAGATCGTACCTAGCCACATGGGTTGGGTCATGCCTGGCCACATGGGTTGGGTCGTACCTTGTCATATGGGCTGGCTCTTATCCGACCACATAGGTTGGGTTATGCCGAGTCATATGAGCTAGGTTGTACTTGGTCACATGTGCTAGATTGTACATGACCACATGGGTTGAGTCAATTCAATCTGATCGATCAACTTGATTCAAGTCAGACCCCAATTAGACTCCTCTTATCAAATTATATTTCAACATTTAAAATTATTAAAGAATAACTCAAATCCATTAATAAAAATTTTAAATTCATAATCTTAAATTTAAAACTAATTAAATTCACACATAATTCTTGAAACATAAATATATCTAATTAAATAAATTAAAATTATTATGCTAATCCAAAAATAAGAATTTTAATAACTAAATCAATATTAAAATTTACTTAAACTTAAGAGATCAATATTAATCAAATAATCATTCTAACATCACAAAATGATTATCATTATTTATTAATCATGAATTTCAAAATTAAAACATCATTATGCATAAAAAACTTATAACAATCTCAAAATCAAGATTTCAAAATATAAATCAAAACTAGTTAAAGAGAAAGGATCTTACCTCTTTTCGATTAACCCTTCCTCGATATCATCTCCCCGAGAAGTCCTCTCCTCAATCCTTCCATTGTTAGGCTTAGTGAAGAATGAGGGAGGAATAACCCCTTTATATAGGAAAAGATGAGATCTCTTCGAAAGGTAAATAATATTTAATTTAATTTTTAATTTATTTCACTTTTACTCTTACACACAAAGAAAGTAATATAATATTTATTTCTTATAGTTCACACACAAAAATAGAATATAAACTATTTACTTCCTAAATATCAAGTCACTCATTAGGAAATAAATCGATTAATAATTTAAGTGATTAATAGAATTCCTAACTTATTTGTATGATTAAGAAAATTAAATTTAATTATTTTCTTAATTATAGTACGAAGTTAATAATAAAATAATATATCATTCATAATAATTAATTTATGTGAATGAAGAAATTATCGGTGATTACATTGACAGTATATTGCAACGCAATAATCAATTGAACATTACATCTACTCCAGCATAACATCATACCACTAGCAATTGCGATGTAATTGTCATTAAATTTACATATTCTTCAGCAATCACTACTATCACAGACAATATCCCATACCCATACTAGCGGTTTAAAACAGAGGCATTCATAATGAATCACAGGGGGGCTGGGGGGATAACAAAGACAGTACCTTGACTACAAAAACATTTGCCTGTAAGCACAAATCAACTACAAAGCATCAATGAAACTTCAGCCCAACAGTTATGGCAAACCAAGCATCCATCAACAAATTTAGCATAACAAGGCAATCCAATGCATCCAAGGAAGCAAAAGAATCTTACCGTGACACAGATCTTGCCGTCGCTCGATCTTCTTCGCCAGCAACAAAATCATATCGGAAGGCTTGAAGACCACCGGATGGCACTACAAACTGCACGCAGAAAGATAAATCCATTGAAAAAACCTCAATCCCGGGTGCGAGAGGAAGAGGAAAATTATACCGGCTTACCACTGCGTATAACCCGCCCTAACCATGTTAAGACGAAGGTTGGGTTATTCTAGTAGAGACATCCGGTGTGAGACTGACACACCATTTGATGCTTATCATGTCCATTGTCGCCGTCAATTTGGTCCGCACCGATTGATGTTGTTCGAACCGCCTTCGAACAGTTTCAAGGCGCACAAATGTTTATAGCATCATCGCAACCGCCCATTCGCTACCTCGAAATATTTTTTTAGCATCAATAGCAGCTGTCCATTCGCCAGCAAAGTGTCCAGAAACGCGTGGGTGAATTAATAGGGGCGAATTTTCAGGAAAAATCTTTTTTTTATTTTTCCTGTCATGTATTCGTATTTTTAATATTTTTTTAAAAAAAATCCCATATTGGCCATAATATCTGAGATGCCCTTATAAAAGAGGTGCAGCAATACCTGGTTACACCTTATGAACTGATAGGGTGAATTAGTCCAATCCTTATGTATAGGATTTATACAGTCAATTTTAGTTTTTAAATAAATTTATGATTTTTTTACATCTTTAATGAGATCTTATATATGGAATTCAGTCACTGGTGCCCAGAGTCATCGACAGCAAAGTGGAGGGAGGGGGTAGATACCCAGGCAAATAGGCTGCTACTTATAATCGAACATCATTCTCATGACATCCATATTCTACACAATCATTAATTCAAGTTTTTATCACGTATTGCTGCCACTAGCAAAAAATAGTTTACATGAAACAAAACAAAAGCTCCCACTCCAAAGATAACCTATTGAACTTTTTCCTAAAACAATAGGAAAGACAATACTCATTTCAGTATGTGTTCCAGCCAATCTGAGGACGGACCAAAAACTGACAAGCTTGAATTGTACAATCCCAAACGCAATACCTCCATTCAATTATTGGTGGATGCACTGATGGCTGAGGAACCAGGACGGCTTCTGCCACCAAGATCAGGTCTAGTATTTAAGCCCCCATTACTATAATACCTCCCACCACCATAGTTACCACAGCCTGTCTCATCATATTGCGGAACCCACCTCCTCTACTGGGTGCATATCTTCCTCAGTTACCAACTGCAGAAATCAAATTTTGCAATAAGCACACTGTATTCTAGAGGATGAAAAAACCTTCTATACAGTTGCAAAACCAAAATGTGTGGCCATACACCATTGAGGTCTAGTTTTACAATACTTAAAGAAAACCTGATGCAACATGTGCAAGCTTGATTCTTATGATGATGGTGATAATGATTTGAGACAAATGATACTCTGTTATGTTCCAAGTGATAGGTAGTGAATACGGTGGAGTGAAACTTAGGCACATAAGTACACATACAAAGGCCTAGAATAGAAGGTCTATTCAACACCTGCCTCATGAACTTGTAGCCTGCCTTTCTTCGACAATGAACATAAGCTTGGCGACCACCTATCATTATGGGTGAGGTCTGCAATTTGAACAAACCCCATGATAGAAATTTATTTGCCAATCTTCAAGTATAATGCATTTAACTCTGACCCTAATATTGCTTATTCTGACTGGTTTCCGTTGGTTTTACATAATCCATATTTTTCTTCTAATTGAAAACAAACAAAAAAATATGAATCACTGAGTTGCATATGTTAATTCACTGAGTTGCTTTGAAGATGGAAATATTTGCATAGAAAGCATATGGATACAGTTGGGTTCAAATGGATAAGATGACATCTGTTTAAATCCGTTTTCATATTCAATTGAAGCAAGATACAATTACACAATGTTTATCCTTGCCATATTCATCTGTATCTAAGTTTTGCAAACTCAGATCCACCAGATATGGTCATAGATATAGGGTCAGTTCCATCCAGAATCGAAACAACAGAATAAATGAAAAATTCTTGAAGTATAAACAAATTATCTGCATTGCTAAGACCACAAAAAATTGTATGATTAATTTTCTCTAAGTATAATAAATTAAATCTTTCCATTTTGCATTTGCTTTCAAGTCATTCTATCAACACATAATTATTGACAGGTTTGAGTTCTTAAGTACTTGTCCGCAACTTATCTTATTTATCTAATACTTGCATTCATATCCCTCTTAAATCCAAATTCAATTGGTATCTGTCAAACATTTTTTTTATTTCATATTTATCTTAAAAAATGTGATTAAAATTTTATTATACATGTCCAGATCCCTTTCCATTTAGCGAAAGCAGATATGTATATATTTATAAAAGTATTTGATCTATTTCACCACTACATATATAGAAAAATGTGCACAAAATTGATGTTTTAGAATTAGAAACAGATAGCATTCACTCATTAAAAAAATCAACTTAACATTAAGAAAAAGATCTCTAGTGGCCTAGAAAAGATTAAAAAACTGCCACTACCATACAAGTCAATTGTATAACCAAAATTGCCTCTGGAAAAATGCATAGTAAAAACTGAAGCATATAATTCAGAAAGATCTTCTTAGACTATTAATACAAAAAATGGTAGGGAAAGAACAATGAATAAAAAAATGACCTTATTGCTTCTAACTTGTAAGTCATCTGGCCTAATAGGACCATGTCTCTTGGTCTCCTCCTCAAGTTGAGCAGGTGTTGCATCCAAAGGTAAATTTTTCACGTATATGGAATATCCATCGGCTGGAAAGAATTGTACAAAGGATGAAATCAAAAGATACAGCTATGCTGAAGTTAATGAATCATGATATTAACTTGAGAAGAATCATTATTACCTTCTGCCTCTTGGACATTGCTGCTTTGAGCAATAGAACCGGATGCAGGCATATCAGATGCTTAAGTTGCAGCAGGGACAGGGCCGGCACATGGTTATATTTTAATTGGTGTTAGCTTAGAAGGAACACATGCTGGAATTGATGCAGAAGTATTATCTTTCATGACTTTCACCTGAACCCATAATCGAACAAGATATTATACAACTAGATTCTTTTAATACAGCTCTGCCAAGCTGCAGAAGAATTTATAGATTTCTGAAAGTTGGTTGAAGTGGTAGAAAATATATAATATACATATAATAAATAATAGATTTCTGAAAGTTGGTTGAAGTGGTAGAAAGTTTATCAAGGAATCTTGATAAACTCTCACCAGTCTACATGTGCCAATTACAAATTAAAAGCATACCCAGGGTATATATCATTTCTAGATGCTAAACAAGATTCTTCTGATTATAAGAATTTATAATAATGATGAGAAGAAGAATTCATAAGACGTAATTACTAGAATTTATTCAAATTAGGCACTTACAATTGAAGCATATGATTTCTTTGGCATCTCCTCTTGGAAGGTGACAACTTTTGATTCAACCACAAATGCCAGAGAACTGTTCGAAACTTCATCAATCACTACACCTATACGTTCTTCCTCTTCCACAACCTCCCCATTGTCTAAAAGAGTATAGACTTTCCTCGATTTTACCTCCTATTTTTCTACTGTCAATGGAACTGTTGGGCCCGGAGCATGCTCCTCCTGTTCTGGAGGTAAATCTGCAGGTCAAAAGTAACCAGCCGTAAAATTTTCAAATGAAGAGAGAGAAGAAAAAGACAATCAAGCCTTGAGACTTAAATACCAACCACGCTCCGCTGCATTAGGTGCACCAGTACCATTCCCTAAGCCCTGGTGCCTCTGCTGGAGATCGAACTCATCCACGAGCCTGAATATGTCATTCAGGACATGGTAACCCTTGCCCTGGGGAGCACGAAAGAAGGACTGCGTGCAGTTGGATTTAAGATTGTTCTCGTACGTAAGCAAACCCGTCGTAAGCACAATCACCCCACCACCGAGAGATTCTTGGGCGTCCACCGTTTTGATATCCGCTCCCATCTTCTCGCTAATTGCCTACATCACATTCGTCAATCAATTCAAGTTAAGAAGCTTGTCGTCGAAAAAGAGAAAATTCAGCTGCAAGATCCAACCTTTCTTAAAGATCTGTAAAAACCAACAAAAAGACAGGTTTCTTGCACTCACATCGGTGGTAGTGACCGAGCACAAGGCACCATGGGCATCCTGTCTCCCGAGCTTGCTGCTTTACTGGTAGGACCGGTACATCAGCTTGGGCGACTGCTGGCGGATAAGGTAAAGCTGCAGAACAAACGCGTTCCCAGTCAAAATCACCAACCTCCAATTCAGAGACAAAACCGATACAAGAAAGCGAGCCAGGCCAAAGAGAGATGTATCTTATCCACTACCACTTGAGCCGAAAGCGGAGATCCGTCGACGCACGTCGGTTGGGCCATCATTTTCGACGCGGAAAGGCAAGGGAGATCCGACGAAACCGTAGAAATGGAACCGAAGGACGTCGACCGGTGGGAACGATGCAAGAACGAAAATGCGATGGGAAGGATCAAGCTGGCCTCGGGAGATCGATCCGCCACAAGAACTGCGTGGTTCTCCCCTATTTCGAGTTCTTTTTCTAGGGTTTGGAGCGTCAGATCGCGAGAGCAGCGGACGAGCTTGGGAATTCTTTTGTTGCAATTTTTCGAAAAGCACCCCCTTGATTTGTTGTTTTATTGGTAAACATCCTATTTCTATTACTAAACGTCCTAAAATATCCAATGTACCGCTAACATAACAGCCAATCCGGCTCCTCTTTACATGACACCGGTTCAAGGTCAACGAATGAACCGAACCGCTGCGATGATAGAAATGGTCTAAGATCTTCAAAACCAAAAAACATGTTTCCTCCTAACATGTTGGCATTTGGGTGGATCAAATTATTATGAAATTTTGATCACATGATGTTATGATTCACCTAAATTGCATGACCAATCTTTATCACCAGTTAAACATGTAAAGAGTTATATAGGTGGACTGAATCGCCCTTGTAATTTTGCCCATACATCAAGTATTTGAGATCCACATCACTCCTAAAATATTATGGTGTTTCAGTGGTCAGATGAAAATGTGGGATAAAGTGAATCAAAACATGAAGTAAATGATATATGCTAGGCAAATGTGGTTAGTGAGGAACTTATCCCCTCTTCAAGAAAACCCTTGCATGACATGCATAGCAACATAATGCAAATTGTTTCCCAACCACAGTGTGCATAAAGAAACTTTGTGTATAAGACACCCCCGTACATTCTTCTTAAGTTCATCGTACTGTATGCAGTCGGTTCATCACAAGCCATTTGTTGAGGAAATATACTATCAGTCCAATTTGATTGATTCTAACTCTAAGGTATAGAAAATCACCCTAAGATGATCTAGATGGCTATGAGGTGATCTTTTTATATAGTTCTGATGTGGTCTTAGTATAGCTCCAAGAGGTCTTGAGATCATCTCAAGGTGTCTAAGGTGATCTTGAGGTCATTTTGAGATGGGATATGACTTTTCAGGAGATTTCTGCATAAAGAGCAGTGTCGAGAGGAGTTTTTCAATCCGACTCCTTCAACACTTAATTTAGTTCAAGGTTTATATAGAGTATCAGATATGCTTTGGAAAAGATCCAACCCTTGGGACGATGCTGAGTGATATGAGAGTGTCTAATTTGTTACAATTTGTTTATATGAACCTGATGAAATGATATTTGTTTCGGCCAACAATATTGTCTTATAATTTTCAACTTAACCACTCAAATATGATAGCTGATTAGCATATTCTTTTCACAAAGTTAAAGCTATTTCAAGGTTCTTTTCTTCATAACCAAGGAATGTATTAAATGAGTTGGTTAGCAATTGTAAAACACTTAATTTCGAAATTCCCTATACATGATGGGTTATTTCATGCACTAGTACTTATTTGAATGTTTGGGCTTAGAGAGGACTTTAGAAATTGATGATATTTTGGCAGAAGCTCTCTTAGAGTTCTCCCTTAAACTCTGTATGTAACACTCCTGATTAGTCCCACATCGAAAGTGGGCAGGATTAAGATTGACTTATAAGGGTTTGATGAGTGTACTATTATCAACTTCAGCTTAAGCATTTTGGTCAGTGGTTTAGACCAAACGAAATTGATAAGTCAATTAACCCATTAGGCCCGGGTCATAACATTTAGTATTAGAGCATGGTCTAGGGCCTATAGGTGTATTAGGTCATACTATTAGAGAATACTTTAAGAGGGGCCCACGGAAGCAACATCAACGCCGATGCTGAAGCCTTGAGATCTATTATTAAAGGTATCATCACACTCTGTGGTATGCCAGCATCTGTGCTTATGGATTCTGGTTCTACGTATTTTTTTATATCACCATATTTTGCTATGAAACTGCATAAGAATCGTTGTGTTATTACTATTGAAAGTCACGATTTGCTAGTAGATCTTATTCTACTAGAATTTCAAGATTTCGATGCTATCTTGGGTATGGACTGACTTTCAGCATACCATGCAAGTGTCGATTGTTTTCGGAAGACTGTTACTTTCTCACCTCTAGATCAACCACCTTTCAAGTTCATTGGGATTCAAGAAAAGTTTCCTTCTATTATTTCAGTCTTGAGTGCTACCCAACTATTACTAAAGGGATGTCGGGGATACTTGGCCTTCATTTCTGGAGAAGAATCTAAGAAGCCAGTATTAAAGGACATCCCCATTGTGCGAGATTTTCCAGATGTTTTTCCTGAAGATCTACTTACATTGCCACCAAATAGACAGATTGAATTTACAATTGATCTTCTACCTGGTACTACACCTATTTCTAAACCTTCGTATAGAATGGCACCAATTGAGTTGGAGGAGTTAAAGAAATAGATCCAAGAGCTTTTGGATAAGGGTTTTATTTGACCTAGTGTATCACATTGGGGTGCCCCTGTCCTATTTGTGAAGAAGAAAGATGAATCTATGCGACTATGCATCGATTATAGACAGCTCAACCAAGTGACCATAAAGAATAAATATCCTCTTCCCCGAATAGATGACCTATTTGATCAACATCAAGGTACTCAGGTATACTCAAAGATTGATTTGAGATCCGGGTATCATCAACTGAAGATAAGGGAAGGAGACATACAAAAAACTGCCTTTAGAACAAGATATGGTCATTATAAATTCTTAGTAATGCCTTTTGGACTCACAAATGCAATGGCTGCCTTCATGGATCTTATGAATAGGGTGTTCCACCCTTATCTTGATAAATTTGTAATTGTGTTCATTGATGATATCCTGATCTACTTCAAAAGCATAGCAAAGCATGAACACCATCTTAAGACAGTTCTGGAAGTCCTAAGGCAAGAGAAACTATATGCCAAGTTAAGCAAGTGCAACTTCTGGCTCAATAAAATTATGTTTCTTGGTCATGTAATTTCGAGCGCTGGTATATCTATTGACCCTCACAAGATTGAAGCTGTGATAAAATGGAAGCAGCCTTCTAATGTTTCAGAGATTAGAAGCTTCTTGGGTTTGGCTAGATATTATAGAAGATTCATAGAAGGCTTTTCAAAAATAGCAGCACCCAAGTTGACACAAAAGAATATAAAATTCATGTGGGATGATAAATGTTAATAAAGTTTTCAAGAATTGAAGAAGAAATTAACCAGTGCTCCTATCTTGGTGATTCCTTCAAGGGGAGAAGGTTTTGTAGTGTATAGTGATGCCTCACTATAAGGGCTTGGTTGTGTTCTAATGCAAAACGAGAGGATAGTTGCTTATGCATCGAGGCAATTAAAGCCTCATGAAAAGAACTATCCTACTCATGACTTAGAGCTATCAGCTATCATTTTTGTACTGAAAATTTGGAGGCATTATCTCTATGGACAGACTTTCGAAATATTCACAGATCATAAGAGTCTCAAATATATTTTCACACAGAAAGATTTAAATATGAGACAAAGAAGGTGGTTAGACTTTCTAAAGAATTATGATTATCAACTACCATCCTGGGAAAGCTAATATAGTTGCTGATGCCTTAAGCAGAAATACTTATAGTCTTGTAGCCTATATGAATATTCAAAGGAATTCTATGATGACGGAGTTAGCAACTTAAAACTTAAACTTTTATCGGAGACAAATAAATGTTTTCTTGTGTGTTTGATGGCACAATCATATTTGGTGGAAAAGGTTAAAGAAGGTAAGAAGGAAGATACATATCTTCAAATGATAGTTAAGGAAATAACTCAAGGATCTAGACCTGAATTCCTCCAAGCCGAAGATGGTTCTATTACATTCCACAATCGACTTTGTGTTCCCGAAAGCCATCCAGTAAAGATGTAATTATTAGAGGAGGCACATAGATCAAAATTTAATATCCATCCCGGGACTACTCTAAGATGTATCGAGATTTACGCCAAAACTATTGGTGGCGTGGTATGAAGAGAGATATAGTAGAGTTTGTTTCTAAATGTTTAATATGCCAACAGGTGAAGATAGAACATCGAGTACCTGCGGGAAAATTGCAAAGGATTTCAATTCCTGAATGGAAGTGGGAGCAAGTCACTATAGATTTTGTGACAGGATTACCCAAGACTGTGAAAGGATACGACGAAATTTGGGTAGTAGTAGACAGACTTACTAAATCTGCTCACTTCCTCCCTATTAACAAGAAGTATTTATTGGATAAACTAGCAAGCTTATATATTAAGAAAATTATTCGATATCATGGGGTGCCAGTTAGCATTATCTCAGATAGAGATCTAAGGTTTACCTCAAAATTTTGGGGAAGTCTACAAAAATCTTTGGGCACGTAGTTAAAATTTAGTACAGCTTTTTACCCCCAAACTGATGGCCAATCTGAAAGGACAATACAAACTCTTGAAGATCTCTTAAGAGCAAGTGCTTTAGACTTTGGTGGGAGTTGGGATATGCACTTGCATCTAATTGAGTTTTCTTATAATAATAGTTACCACTTTAGCATACAGATGACTCCATTTGAAGCTATTTATGGAAGAAAGTACAGATCACTTGTATATTGGGATAAGGTGGGAGAATGGAAGCTTTTTGGGGCCTCAATTAATTCAAAAAGATGATGATAATATTCGAATTATATGCCAAAGATTATTAACAACTCAAAGTCGTCAGAAAAGTTATGCAGATCGAAGGCGAAGAGATCTAGAGTTCGAAGTTGGTGAGCACGTCTTCTTAAAGGTGTCGCCAACCAAGGGAGTTATGAGGTTTGGTCAAAGGGAAAAGTTAGCCCTAAGATTTATTGGCTTATTTGAGATCTTACAAAAGGTTGGGCCTGTGGCATACAGATTGGCATTGCCCCCGGCTTTGGCTGGCATCCATGATGTATTCCATGTGTCTATGCTTCGAAGATATATCAGGGATCCATCACATATCATATCTTACCAACCTCTACAACTAAGAGATGATGCTACTTTTGGAGAACAACCAACACAGATCTTGGAAAGGAAAGAACATGTTCTAAAGAACAAAATTATACCTTTAGTAAAGATTTGTTGGCAACACCATTCAGACCAAGAGGCAACGTGGGAAAGAGAAGAAGATATACGAGAGCAGTATCCTCATCTATTCTATTAAGGTAAGCTAAATTTGGGGACCAAATTTCCTATAGGAGGGGAGAAATGTAATCACATCAAATATTTAAGTTAGGAATTGATTTTCTTTCCTTACTTGTTATTATAATTTAAGGAAATCTTAATCTACTTCCTTGTTTATTGATATGAATTAAGGAAATAACTATTAAGTATTCCAAATATGATGATATCATATTTGTTAGTATATTAAATAAATATGAAAATTAAAATAAATTTCCCTTAATAGAGGCCCACCTCCTCCTATTTAAAGGGAGAGATTTCTCTCCTTCGTTCCTCACCTAGTCGAGCCTTGTAGTGGGAGGAACGAGGAGTTACACCCTGTTGATAAGAGGTAGGTTTCCCTACCTTTCTTAAATTTAAAAGTTTTAGCTTTTATTTTGATTCTTTAAATGTTGAAAGTTTTATGGTTTGAAAAATATGTATCAATTCTTTAAATGTCAAAATTTTTGCATTAAAGTAATCAGTTAAAATTTTCATAATATTCTTTGACCCATGATTAAGGTTTTTATTGTAGAGTTAAATATGTTAAAAATGTATTTATTTTATATGATATTTCCTACATTACAATTTATCTTTAATCTTATCTGGATTAAAATCTTGTTAGATTAGAATATGTTATCTAAAATCCTTTTATTTTATATTCTTTGATCTAAAATATAAAATATATTATTCTGAATGATTTAAAATATGACTAGAATATGTTGAAATTTTATATGTGTTGAAAACATAATTTTTATTTGAATTTAGAAGACTATTTCCTTGTATTAAAACTTATCTCCCAGTCCATCTTTTATTGTCTTATGATTTCTAATCAAATTTAGAATGTTATTTCCTTGTATTAAAGCTTTTCTCCTCATCTATCTTTTAATGCATTATTATATTTTTTTTAGTTATATTGTTAATGGGTATATGCTATGATATGAAATTGGATATTAATTGGAATGAAATTGCTCACAGGCCAGGCCCAACCCACGGGTCAGGCCTTGGCCCGTAAGCAACCCCAACCCAACCATTATGGGCGGTCACATGCGACGCACATGACTAGTCCATGGGCTAGGGCTGGGCCAGCTTTGTGTAATACATGCTCAATCATGTATAATACACATGACCAGTAGATGAACTGACTCAATCTAGCCCAATATTATTGTTGAACTTGAGCCCAAATATTGATTGAATTAAACTAGACTTGATTAGTCTAGATCAATTCAGGATGATTCCGAATTGATTGACTTATTCAAGTTAGTTTAACCTAAATTGAACTTAATCTAGTCTAAATTATACTAGTTTAGGATGGTTCCAGACTAGTTAAATAAGGATTAGAGATCGGTTCGTTAGGCTATAGTAAATCGAGTTCAATTGAATCGATTAAACTAGAGTTTAAGTCAATTGAGGGTTAATTTATATTATTTGATATTGATGATATTTGAAAAAGATATTTTAAATATGTTATTTCATCTCGAAATGGATATGACCAGTGTGAGATTATATTATTTTCCTACCGAGAGCAGGTAGGGCGATTCCCTTCGAGGATTAGCGAGCCGTCAGACGTGGCGGTTGGACGGTTCCTCCATCCGCTGTTGGGAGGAACGTGTCCCCACTTTGGCGGGTGTGGGACACCACTCCATCCGTTGTTGGGAGTGCGATATGAGTTTGCCTCCATCCGCTATTGGGAGAACACAAACTTATCCCGTAGGATAAAGCCTCTCCATTCGTTGTTGGGGGAGTGCTCCTTCGGGTATTTGATATATGCCAATGGGATGATTGATTGAATTTTGATCATGTATACATTTTGAGTTGACTTTTGGGGTTCCTACTCAGCGTTGCTGAATTTTCTTTGTTTTTTATTTTCAGAGCAGCCTCCCTCTAGTACTAAATCGGATTCCAATAGAGAGCGGACCTTCCTCTACCACTAGGTAGAGCCACTTGGATGATTCTTGAAGTTAACATCACCATGTTTACTTTTCTATTTATGATTCGATGAATAAATGGATTGTAATAAATGAATTGTAATAAATGTTTATGAATAATGAATAAAGTGATATTTATCTATTTGGCCTAAATGTGTGGAAAGATATAAAAAAAAAAATCCAAGATGTGACATGTCATGACCCATTTGGTCTAAACCACTAACCAAAATGCTTAAGCTAATACACTCATCAGACCCTTATAAGTCAATCTTAATCCTATCCACTTTCGATGTGGGACTAATCAGGGGTATTACCTTGTCAAGCCCCAACATAACCCAGATCAAACTCTAGCATAGTGCATGTGAGGCGTAGCCCATTGGTGGCTCCATGTCGTGACGAATCCTCTGACTCCATCTACAGGTAGCCCTTTCCTACTCGATCAAAATGCTTAAGTTGAAGTTGATAATAGTACACTCATCAGACCCTTATAAGTCAATCTTAATCCTGCCCACTTTCGATGTGGGACTAATCAGGGGTGTTACACTGTATCTCTTGGATGCTTCATTGAGTGGTGAGTCTTTTATTTTCAGTTCTGTATCCTTGTTTAATTTCCTTGGGGTGGTGAACTTTCTGTATCCCTGTGTGATTTTAAACTTGGTGGTGACCTATTTTTCGATCTTATTAAAGTTTTATCGTGAGTTCGTGCCTTTTCTATTCAAAACACTCATTCCAACAAATACAACTGTACTGCGACTTTTCTTCGAGAGTTTGTTCCTTGTCTACTATGACTTTTCTATCTGAAATACTCATTCCAGAAAATATAGTTCTACTATCAATTTTCTATAAAAATCTATAAAAATCTATCCGCTATTGGGAGAACACAAACTTATCCCGTAGGATAAAGCCTCTCCATTCGTTGTTAGGGGAGTGCTCCTTTGGGTATTTGATATATGCCAATGGGATGATTGATTGAATTTTGATCATGTATACATTTTGAGTTGACTTTTGGGGTTCCTACTCAGCGTTGCTGAATTTTCTTTGTTTTTTATTTTCAGAGCAGCCTCCCTCTAGTACTAAATCGGATTCCAATGGAGAGCGGACCTTCCTCTACCGCTAGGTAGAGCTACTTGGATGATTCTTGAAGTTAACATCATCATGTTTACTTTTCTATTTATGATTCGATGAATAAATGGATTGTAATAAATGAATTGTAATAAATGTTTATGAATAATGAATAAAGTGATATTTATCTATTTGGCCTAAATGTGTGGAAAGATATAAAAAAAAAAAAATCCAAGATATGACATGTCATGACCCATTTGGTCTAAACCACTAACCAAAATGCTTAAGCTAGTACACTCATCAGACCCTTATAAGTCAATCTTAATCATATCCACTTTCGATGTGGGACTAATCAGGGGTATTACCTTGTCAAGCCCCAACATAATCCAGATCAAACTCTAGCATAGTGCATGTGAGGCGTAGCCCATTGGTGGCTCCATGTCGTGACGAGTCCTCTGACTCCATCTACAGGTAGTCCTTTCCTACTCGATCAAAATGCTTAAGTTGAAGTTGATAATAGTACACTCATCAGACCCTTATAAGTCAATCTTAATCCTGCCCACTTTCGATGTGGGACTAATCAGGGGTGTTACACTGTATCTCTTGGATGCTTCATTGAGTGGTGAGTCTTTTATTTTCAGTTCTGTATCCTTGTTTAATTTCCTTGGGGTGGTGAACTTTCTGTATCCCTGTGTGATTTTAAACTTGGTGGTGACCTATTTTTCGATCTTATTAAAGTTTTATTGTGAGTTCGTGCCTTTTCTATTCAAAACACTCATTCCAACAAATACAACTGTACTGCGACTTTTCTTCGAGAGTTCGTTCCTTGTGATTGAAATTTGATCATGTATACATTTTGAGTTGACTTTTGGGGTTCCTACTCAGCGTTGCTGAATTTTCTTTGTTTTTTATTTTCAGAGCAGCCTCCCTCTAGTACTAAATCGGATTCCAATGGAGAGCGGACCTTCCTCTACCGCTAGGTAAAGCCATACTTTTCTATTTATGATTCGATGAATAAATGGATTGTAATAAATGAATTGTAATAAATATTTATGAATAATGAATAAAGTGATATTTATCTATTTATGAATAAGTGGTGGCTCCACGTCGTGACGAGTCCTTTGACTCCGTCTACGAGTAGCCCTTTCCTACTCGATCAAAATGCTTAAGTTGAAGTTGATAATAGTACACTCATCAGACCCTTATAAGTCAATCTTAATCCTGCCCACTTTCGATGTGGAACTAATCAGGGGTGTTACACTGTATCTCTTGGATGCTTCATTGAGTGGTGAGTTTTTTATTTTCAGTTCTGTATCCTTGTTTAATTTCCTTGGGGTAGTGAACTTTCTGTATCCCTATGTGATTTTAAACTTAGTGGTGACCTATTTTTCGATCTTATTAAAGTTTTATCATGAGTTGGTGCCTTTTCTATTCAAAACACTCATTCCAACAAATACAACTGTACTGCGACTTTTCTTCGAGAGTTCGTTCCTTGTCTACTGTGACTTTTCTATCTGAAATATTCATTCCAGAAAATATAGTTCTACTATCAGTTTTCTATAAAAATATATTCTGTTTTACACCCCCCACCCCCTCATTATGTATCACCCTCGATATCACCGAAAATCAATTTTTATACTTGATCGATTGAGGGGGACTTCGACATCAATATTCCTCTTGATGTTTTATTCATAAGAGTAACAAAGGAAAGATAAGCCTGAACGATCTTATGTGGACTCTTGTCCATAAAGATCGGCAGACTATTATCACCCTTCATGTCAAAGAGTGAGAATGATTGGTCCTTTTGACATCTTTGAGACGATTGCTTCACGTCTGAAGATTCACTGTCAAAATATTTTCTATCATTAGAAAATAGGACTTCTTTGTACTGTTTCACAGTTATCTTACAAAATAAAATTATAAGCACATCTTTTGTTTTATTTTGTTTTTTTTAATGAAGGTTAGATGTAGGACTACCTACATCATAAACATGAAGTAATTGAAAACAGAGACAATATTCAATAATCCCAGCACAGCATCAAAAACCTATCTTTCAGAAAAGTCAAAAAGCAGCTCTTGTTGATTTGAATGATCTCAGCACAGCATAAGCATGAGGTGTCTATTCTGTTCCAAACCATGGTCATATAACATATATTTCAGAAAGCACAAAGAAATTTTTTTCTGCAACGAGACAAAGTAACTTGAGCACAAGACACACAATTCATTCTGTTCAACTTCACCATACTGTATGCACTGTGATTATTACAAGTAGTTCATAATATGGTGACTGGTAAGTGAATGATCACCGATCTTGCTCTCCTAATAAATAAATGTTACTGACCCTCACAAGAACCACATTGCCAACCCTACTGCTTAATTATAGGCTTAAATGCCTCTAGCCAACTCCCACCTACCTCTAATATCTTTGGATGGCCAGCTCACTGGAAGTAGTGAAAACCAGCAGTCTCAACTCATACCTCATCTTCAGACAACCCATTCACAAGGGAAACTCCACTAAATTCTAGCAACATTCCTTAGGACTGACTAATCTAATACAATTTAGCAAGCCAGTGATGGAAGCACTCACTCAGTATGAACAGTTTAGCAATCTTCTGTGCAAATGCAACACATTTGACATTTGAGAAACAATACCAGTAAAAGCAGAAGCTCAAATAAGAAGGTAAGAAGGGAAGAAAAGGAACAGTCTTTCTTCTCAGAGGTGGCACCCAAAGCAGTTGCATGTCCTAGGGGTGAAGGAGCAGAAGCCGAAGGGCCTGTTGGGGATGTTGCAGTTGATGGTGTAGCAGCAGGGAGACGGGAGGCAGAGACCCCTGGGGCCTCCACAGCAGGTGCAGAGGGCACATATCTGGAAGTTACCGAGTCGGCGCCGTTTGGCCTCGTCGATCAGCACGGGCCGCAGCCCCGGCACCGCCGACACCGGATTCATCGACGCCGTCGGCCCGGTCACCGCCTGCCTCAGGAACGCAACAAACAAAATTAACCAAGAAAAGCATGCACGCGATCATACAGCTGTGAGGAAAAGGAGGAACTCACATCAGCTGAGCATGGAAAGCGGGAGAAAGAAGCAACCAGGAGGAGGAAGAAGAGGAGCAGGGGGAGAGATTGAGCTCCAGGGACGGAAGCCATCTCTGTCTGCTTTATTGATGTGGTCTTCTTTGGTTCTTGGAAGCGTATGGGAGGGAGGACTGTGGTGGGGTTTTGCAGGATTTATTGGCCACTGTGGGAGGTTAGCATGGGAAGAAGGGCTGTGGGTGGTGAAGGGGAGGGAGTGAAGCTGCAAGCAAGAGAGGTGAGGAGGGAATCGCAATGAGGTCTTTTGTCCTTTTCTTCTCCTTCATGCCAAGGTGGGCTGGTGTGAAGAGCACCCATGGTACAAGGCTGTCTCTCTTTTGAGGTGGCATGGACCACCATAGTCAAATGGGATCCCCAGAAGATGCATGAAGACAAAAATACATTAAAATTTGAGGCCCAACTGATGTAGTTTTTAATAATCATGTAATGCAAGTCAATTATTTAAGATCAGTAACAACATAAAGAAAGAATGATCTTGAAAAAAAGGAATTGAATGATGTTTATTTCAATCAATAATGTTATTTTTGACAAAATTAAAGAATAAAAAATATATTAAAAAATAACTATTTTTTATATAGAATTTAACCCGTATCTATTGGGTATGATACATCACCTATCGAAAATGATGAAATATTTATCGAGGATCCTACACTAGTAAGGTAGCTAAAGAGAATATTTTCTCATTAAATTGATTATTACAAGAATAATATAATATAAAGAAGAGAGTGAAAAATTGAAAAAAAAAAAAGAAGCTTGCGAGCTTTAAACTCTCACCAATATAGACTAACTTTATTGTCAAAAGAAATTTTTACTGGACAAACCCTCGATGCAATCTCTTGTAAAAAATGAAACACAAGACATGGTTATTTTTTGTTCTTAAAATGAAGTAGGACAAGGAACATAGGATACAAATATGTTTCATCTTTACAAAAATTCTTTTTTCATCGAAGTTTTGAATACTTAACAACTCTACTCTTCCAAATGCGACAATACTCAAAACAATGGTCAAATCGAGTTAATTTTGCCAAGTCAAGTTGACTACCAAATTCGATCCTTTTAGGGATCAAAAGAATTTTTTATACAATTATTTATTTTCCTAGCTCGTATACACTTATTCTAGATAAAAGAATATGATTATCTGAAGATAAAATTTTGTCAATGCAAATTCTAATTTCTCAACAAGGGGTTTTTGAGCTAATATGAGTCCGGTACCCAAGAGAGGCATGTTTGATAAAAAAAAGTCTATACTTAAGTTAGTAAATGTGTTTTGTCAGTGCTCGATCTTACTAAACCTATATTATTAGTTCAAAATACTTAAGTTAATAATTATATACTTATCGTACCTTTAACCTAAGTCTTAGCCTGCTTTTAACGTGGACTAAATTAGTTCTCCCACTTAAGTTGATGTTCTTATCAAGGCTCAATATATTTCATTCAATTCATGATCATTTCTTACTTAAGCCTCTCACTATGTCTAGTACTAGCTCTAATATAATTTGTCACAACCTAATTTGACGAAGTATTTGATCCATCAGGATCATTGAAGCTGAACTATTGGCTCAAAATACACAAACCCAAGTTAATAGTAAAATACTCAACGTACACTTATAAGTAAATCTAAATCTTAACCCACTTTCAATATGGAACTAAATTAAAATTTATATGTTATGTACTCTAATTGTTTAATAGAATCTTAGAAATATATTTAGAATTCTTTTTGTAAGAAGCTCTAGTAACCATTACAATTAAACTTTAAACTTAGAGTTAATCCACTAGGATGGTTATATAGAATTATCGACTATTACTCGATTATAGAAAACTTTGCTATCATACATAGGATTCATGTGAGTGGGGTGAGGGAGCGAAGCTTGACTATCATGTCAAGCAATTAGGTTCCATGGTAACACAGAGTTGACATTGATATTCGTTGAATCTCAAATTTTGATAATGAAACTAATTGATAATATATATGATTTAATCTGCGTTTTGAGTGACGCAGGATGCTTCGATTAGAGAGAGATAATTAAAGTAGAAAGAATCATATTGGGCCGAAAAAAAAAATATCAGAAGATTGGGCGTCGAGCCAAAGGATCGGTCAACGTATCGACAAAAGGCTTCGAGTCATGAGTTCATGCATCAAGCCAAGAAGAGTGGATATTACACTTAGAAAATCAGAGTTGCGGAGGTCAACTGACCGATTGGGCAATATGCCACAAGAGATGACGATGCGCCGAATAATCGGACGAGGCATTGATGAACTAATGACGTGCCGGATAATATTTGATTAGCTTAGTACTAATTGTCTAGATCAAAGTAGGTTTTATGTGTGCAGGATTAACTATGATAGCAAGGCATAAAGCAAAATGAAGTCTCGAAGTCAAGGACATGATTTCGTTGGGAGTTCGAGAGTTTATCGGAAGTCTGGACGTTCGTCGGAAGTTATGCCAGAATTAACCGAAAAGTCCAGAAGCTTGCCAAATAAGCTCATCGAAACTCGCTAAGAAGATCATCGTGAAGTCCAAGAGCTTGCAAGGAGTCCACTGGAACATTGTCAAGAGATCGTTGGAAGTTTATCGAAAGATCGCTAGAAGCTCGTTGGAAGAAACCTAGACTTACGGACTTGTTTAGCTTAGTAATTATCTTAGATTTTATAGTTAGCACATAATTGGGATTGGAATTGGGCCAACCCAATTAGGGGTCAGTTGGGCCCATGTATAGACTGTGTTGGGCCTAATGAAAGGCCCAAACAATGACCCAATAGGTGGTACCGTCGTGGCACAATCTCCGAGACTATGTCAAACGGTGGTACCACCCAGACACAGTCTCCGAGAGGCTGTTAGGCGGTGGTACCGCTAGACTGGGCGGTGGTACCGCTAGACTGGGCAGTGGTACCACCTAATGTTTATGTTGTAGGCAATGGTATCGCCCAACACAGGCGGTGGTATCGCTAGGACCCTGAAAATCAGGGATAAGACATTTTTAGGCTCCAAGTTTGAATTAACTTGAGGCCTATAAATACCTCTCTCATTCCTAGTTAAACTACACAACTGAGAGCAAGAAAAGGAAAGAAAACTCTATTTTAATTATATGTGAACTCCTCTCAAAGCCCTAAGTGTTAGTGTAGTTTGAGAGAGGAGTAAAGGGGGTTGTAAAAGTTCTCTCCTGAACCTATCAAAAGGAGAATCGAGTTGTAAGGGTGGTTGATCTTCGCCTATTGAAGGAAGATTGATAGTGGATGCCGATGGCCTCGACGGAAGAGGAATCAGTGGAGTAGATGTATGTCACGAGGATCGAACCACTATAAAAATTTGGTTTGCATTTGAAATGCAATTTACTTTAACTGCAAACTACCTTCTCATTACTTGCTTTACATCCACTACACTCTTCCGTATGCTATCAAATTAACATCTTACGAAATTGATTTTATCGTATGAAGATTTTATGAAACCAACGTTTTTATCGTTGCACTAATTCACCCCCCCCCCCTCTTAGTGTCGACTCGTTCCTAATAGTTGGTATCAGAGCTACGTTTTTCTCATTTGGTTTAACACCCAAAGAGAAATAACTCTTTTCGGCTTTCAAGAGGGTCACTCTCTCATTCGTCCTCCCATGTTTAATGGGACGGACTACACATATTGAAAAACTCGAATGAGAGTTTTCTTGCTTTTGTTGAATCTCAATTTATGGAATATAGTCGAATTTGGTTTTCAAAAGTCTTCTCTTCTAATGAACGATTGAAATGAGTTGAAGAAAAAGACTTTCCCTTTAAATGCAAAGGCTATAAATGCCTTATTTTACGCCTTAGACAAAAATAAATTTAATCGGGTTTCTACTTGCGAAAGGACTTTTGACATTTAAGACATTCTTGAAACCACACATAAAGGCACTAGTAGAGTAAAAGTTTCAAAAATTAATCTTTTTAATGCATGATTTTGAACTTTTTCGAATGAAGCTAAGCGAAACCATTGTTGACATGTACACCCGTTTTACGGATGTCGTTAATGGTTTAAAAGTACTTGGTAAAAGTTTTTTAGATTTTGAACTTGTAAACAAAATTTTATGTTCTCTTCATAAGAACTGGGATTCAAAAGTAACTACCATACAAGAGGCAAAAGACATAAACAAGCTTCCACTCGAAGAACTAATTGGGTCTTTAATGACCTACGAAATGACCAATGTGGCACAAAACGAACTTGAAGATAATCTTCCAATGAACAAGAAGGATTTCAGACTTAGAATAATTGAAGATCACTCGAGCATAAGCTCAAGTGATGGTGAACTTGAACTTCTCACTATGAAATTTAAAAAATTCATGAAACAAAAATTTAAAAATAAAAAGAATGCAACTACTTGCTATGAATGCAAGAAGAAGGAAGCACTTTGGAATGAATCGAGCTCATCCGATGACAAGGAGAAAACCGATGAAGAACAAACCAACAAAGGTGAGGCGGCAAACTATGTCTTAATGGCTTTCGACGACGAGGTAATCAAAATCCCCTTAGTTTATTTTGAAATTACATGATGCTTTTTCTGAGTTATTTTTTATTTAGTTTAATTATTTTTCTTAAAAAATATATATTTAATAATATAATGAAAATGCTAAAAAATTTGGGATCATGCTAGTAATTTTGAAAATGATAATAAAAATTATATGTTTTATGATAAAGAAATAAAATGTTAGATTTAAATCTAATGATAATCCTACGTATGTTTTTAAGAAGCATTAATATGTATCATGTTGATTTCTATATTGTTTCTCGATTTTGATTAAAGATGCTTTATGATTAATGATGCATAATGATCATGCTTAATAAGTTTATATTTTAAAATTATGCATGATGATTTTTATGACTTATGGATTATCAATCTTTGTCGTAATGAAAGTTCTTTTTCAGTTTTAAATGTTGATGTATGTTTTTTTTTATTTGACATAAATGAAAAAGGGGCATGCTTATATAAAATCAATCATATGAATTGAAATACTAAAAAGAGGAAATCTTTCTCCTTGAAAATTTTTTTTCTCTACTTTATCGATCTTAAAAAAGGAGAGATTAACGAATCTATCTATATATTTTTTATGAATCTCTTGAAAATGATTTTGATGTGATGATTTGAATTTGAATGAGCTTTATCTTGATTTTTCGAGATTTAGAATATGAAATCTTTTATGAATCAAGATATCTTGATACTTGATTTCTCGATATTTGATACTTGAATTCTTTCTATGAATGAAGATCATTTTCTCCTTGTTTCTTTTTGCTATCTACTATCTAAATAAATCATGAGTTTCAGAATTATAATTTTTATGATTCATAATGAATTGAGAGATTTTATATGCATGAATTGAGATATTATTCTCTTACAAGATTAAATGAATTTTATCTATATCATGATCTCCTAAGAATTCTTTTCGTTAATTATTTTAGACTTGATCTTTCATTTTTTATGATTGAAATAATGATTAAATATTGATGTAATTATGAATGATGATTTGATATTATGCATGTAATACTTCAACTCATGATAATGATGCATGCAATGATAAAATATTCATGATGAAAAATTATTTTGACATTCATGACTTGATTTTTCATCTTTGTTATTTATCCTTTGTCATGTTTTGAAAATTATTGTAAAGGGAAAAAAATTACAAAATCATATTTCTTCTCTTTTTTTTACAATGACAAAGGGGGAGAAAGAACTAGCTATGCTTGTTCTAAAACGATGTAAAAAATTGCTAGCATGCATGATGTAGAACTTACTATCTTGAACATCACCAAGACTTACTAGTTTACAATCTCAAGAGAAGCAATAGTACTATCTTGCATATCTCAAGAAGAAAAACATGCTAAACTTGCACATATAGCAAAATTTACAAACATGCAAAACTCAAATATTTTTACTAGCTTGCATGGTGATAAAACTGAAGATTATATTTATAATACAATGATTTGAACTATAATATGTCCTAATCACTTGATAATTGTAAATCTCCTTTTTGTTGATGACAAAGGGGGAGAAGTATGATGATGTTATGCATAAGTTTATGATAATATGTTGCTTAGATTTTTGAATCCAAGAGTTCTATTAATATGGCATACTGATAGGAGGAGTTAAGGTTAACTCCGTCATCAATTGGTTGCCATCATTAAAAAGGAGGAGATTGTTGAATCTCAGATTTTGATGATGAAACCAATTGATAGTGTTTATGATTTAATCTACGTTTTGAGTGACACAGGATGCTTCGATCAGGGAGAGACAATTAAAGCAGGAAAAATCATGTTGGGCTGGAGAAAAACATATCAGAAGATTGAACATCGAACTGAAGGATCGGTCAACGTATCGACAGAAGGCTTCGGGCTATGAGTTCGGGTATCAGGCCAAGAAGAGCGGATATTGCGCCAAGGAAATCGGAGTTGCGAAGGTCAACTGGCCGATTGGGCAATAGGTCATAAGAGAGGACGATGCGCCAAACAATCGGACGAGGTGTCGATGAACCAATGATGTACCGGACAATATCTGATTAGCTTAGTATTAATTATCTAGATCAAGGTAGGTTCTATGTGTGCAGGATTAACTACAATAACAGGGCATAAAACAAAATGAAGTCTTGGAGTCAAGGACACGATTTCGTTGGGAGTTCGAAAGTTCGTTGGAAGTTCGGACGTTCATCGGAAGTTCTGCCGGAATTAACCGAGAAGTCCAGGAGCTTGCCAAAGAAGCTCGTCGGAACTCACCAAAAATATCATCATGAAGTCCAGGAGCTTGGCGGGAGTCCGTTGGAACATTATTGAAAGATCGTCGAAAGTTCGCTGGAAGATCGCCAGAAGAAACCTAGACTTACAAAGTTGTTTAGCTTAGTAATTGTCTTATATTTCATAGTTAGCACATAATTAAGATTAGAATTGGGCCAACCCAATTAGGGGCTAGTTGGGCCCATGTATGAATTGTGTTGGGCCCAATGAAAGGCCCAAACAATGACCCAATAGGTGGCACCATCATGACATAGTCTCCGAGGCTGTGTCAGGTGGTGGTACTGCCAGTTTGGGTGGTGGTACTGCCTAGTACAAGGTGTTAGACGATGGTATTGTCAGACTAGGCGGTGGTACCACTAAGACCCCAAAAATCAGGGATGAGACATTCTTAGGCTCCAAGTTTGAATCAACTTGAGGCTTATAAATACCCCTCTTATCCCTGGTTAAAACACAAAATTAAGAGCAAAAATAGGAACGAAAACTCTATTTTAATTTTGTGTGAAATCCTCTTAAAGCCCTAAGTGTTATTGTAGTTTGAGAGAGGAGTAAGGGGGGTTGTAAAGGTTCTCTCCTGAACCTGTTAAAAGGAGAATCGAGTTGTAAGGGTGATTGCTCTTTGCCCATTGAAGGAATATCGATAGTAGATGCCGGTAGTCTCGACGGAAGATGAATAAATGGAGTGGATATAGGTCACGATGACCGAACCACTATAAAAATCTGGTTTGCATTTTTTTTGAGTAATTTACTTTAACTGCAAACTATCTTCTCATTACTTGCTTTACATCCACTACACTCTTCCATATGCTATCAAGTTAACATCTTACGAAATCAGTTTTATCGTACAAAGATTTTACGAAATCAATGTTTTTACCGCTGCACTAATTCACCCCCCCCCCCTAGTGCCGACTCGTTCTTAACAATATTATCACATCCTAGATTAAAAAAAATAAATTATCATTTTATTTTTCATAATTTACAGAAGATACTCCTTTTTAATATTTAAATTTAAATCATTATCTTTATAATATATTTTTTAATTAAAAAAATCGCATCTTCTTAGTAGGGTCACAAGTGATAAAAGTCTCATTCACCCAAGCCTTGGATCTATTATAAAGTAATAGGTTACTCTAAAAATAAATATAAGATAAAAATACATCAGCAACCATATATGTTGGTAGTAACCTCCGAAAAATTATAAAAATAATATTTAATATTCATAAAATAATTAATATGAAATGATAATATATCAATTCATTATGAAACTCATATACCAGAAAAATAATGATAATTCTTACATAGTAAACAAAATTATGCATCGGTCATATGTAATATATCTCAATGACATATATAACAATCAGATAATTAAGACATATCATACTCGATGGTGCCATGAGAGAAAGACATACTTTACTGTATGCATTCTTCCTAATAATAGATAGAGAGAACCCATATTACATACCCAACAGTGGATGAAGTGATACTCCTGACCCATTCAAGTGGGGACACGTTCATCCCAACAATGGATAGCGGAAATGTCTAACCATCACATCTGATGACCTGTTAATCCCTAAAGAAAATCACCATACTTACTCTCGATAGGGATACATAGTTAACCATGATCATTCATTTATATTCATTTATTTATCCATACATATATCCAATAAATAGTATGATAAATTATTATGAGGGACCATGATGTATGACCTGCTAAACTATATTCATTGGTGGCTCTGCACTATAATAGATCCATAGCTTATTTCATAAGTTACACTTCCAATGTAAACTATTTAGCATAATTATATATATTTCATAGTAACAATTACATTAATATCATCAATTAAATCTAAAGGATAGGAGAAAACTAATAATTATTTTCAAATCAATCATCGGATAAACCTTTTAGGTTTCATCATATCATAAAGACACAAGATATCAATCTCTTAAAAGTTCTCAATTAATTAGAATCTTAATTGAAATAGCTCAATTGACTTAAACTAAACTCAATTCAATTAGAACTTAACAAAATTAACCTTAAATCCTTATAGAATGTAATCATCTTTGACTTGTCTAACTTATATTTAATTGATTTTAATTAGGTTAAGTAGATTTGAATTGGTGAAGTTAGTGTGGAATCACTATAAATCGGCTTGAACTGATAAAACCTATATGATTTGGTCAACTAACAAGCTTAAACCAATAAAGGATGAGGAAATTAAATTATGTCATATAGTGCTAACTCAAACCGAATTGATCAACCTAAGTCTTGGATTAGGTAATAGGTTGGGTTGATATACAATAGGCCGGATAAAGTGATGACGATGTATCTAACATTAGTTGCATAACTGGGTGGGCCTATTTTTATAGGCTAGGCTAAGTTTTACTACTAAATTGATTTACACTTCTCTCGTGAGTTAGGTTATGCCTAACCACATAGGTTGAGTTATACTAAACTATATGGGTTGAGTTATGCCTGGCCATATGAGTTAGATCATGCATAGCCACATGAGTTGAATCATGTTTGGCCATCTGAGTTACATTGTACCTAGCCATATGGGTTGTATCGTACCTGGCCATATAGATTGTGTCATACACAGTCACATAAGCTACATTATACTTAATCATATGGGCTACATCATGTCTAACCACACAAGTTGGAGTATATTTGGTCACATGAGCTAAGTCATGTTTGGTCACATTAGTTAGGTTATATCTAGTCACATGGATTGAGTCATGTATAGCCATATAAGTTGAGATGTACTTAACCACATAGGATACATCATGCCTAGCCACATGGGTTAAATCATACTTGGCTACATGTGCTAGGTTATATCTGGCTATATGTGCTAAGTCATACTTGACCATATGGGTCAATCAACTTAACGTAATTCAAACCCTAAGTTTGATCGCTCTTATTAAGTTAGATATAAATATTTTAAACTATTATAAATAATAATTAATCTTAAATCTTTTTTTATGAAATAACTAATTTAGATTCGATTTCAAATTTAAAACTAATTATATCATAAAAATTTATACATAATTTTTAAAATATAAATATATCTAATTAAATAAATTTAAACTATTACTAAACTAACTAATCATTTTAGCATCCCAATTCAATGATCAATATTTATTAATTATAAAATTTTAAACTTAAAATATTATTATGCATGATATAAATTATAATAATTTTAATATTAAAAATTTTAAAATATAAATAAAAGTTGATAACAAAAATATAGAAGATCTTGGTGAGGATTGAGAGAGATGGAGACGCTTTCAGGAGAAGATAAGTTCTATAATATATTTTATCTTTATTAAAGGTAAGTAATAATTTAATCTTTATATATATTTTACTTCCACACTAGATGAAATTATAATATTTATTTCTTATAGTTCACACACTAACATGAAATTTAAATATTTACTTTCTAAAAATCATATCACTCATTAAGAAATAAATCGATTAATAATTTAATTGATTCATGAAATCTCTAACTTATTCATATAATTAAGAAAATAAATGGTGATATTCATTTATGGTATTAATAAAATAATATTGTTTAATTATCTTTGTGTGGTTTCAAATTAATGTATCGATGAAGTAATCTCTTTTTTCTTTTTGGTTCGTGCATTCCTCTATTAGGAATTTCTTTTCTTTTTCCTCTATCACATCTTCGAATTCGGAGAACGACGCCAATAGAAAACCGTATCACCAGTGATTCACCATATCGCCCTAATAGAACGGTTTGCCCGTGGCGGAAACATGAAATGGAGGTGTGCAGAGAGGAACAAGAAAAGACAACTGTTAACTGTATCTTCCAGAACTCACGATTTGAAGAGGAATATCTGACATTTATATCACTGATTTGTTTCCACATCAGACGAG
This sequence comes from Musa acuminata AAA Group, assembly GCF_036884655.1. NCBI lineage: Eukaryota > Viridiplantae > Streptophyta > Magnoliopsida > Zingiberales > Musaceae > Musa > Musa acuminata. Next base: position 8,147,253 of record NC_088359.1, read on the forward strand.
TCGATCTTTTTTTTCTCTGTTCTACAAATTAATCTGCTGTTTTGATCTTCAAATGATCCATACAGATATAGTCCTTAATTACATATATTTAAAATCGGAATTATTTCTGGCAGGCCTTCAATGGATCTACTACTTATATAGTTCAACGCTGCTTGTGCATGAAGGATGCATTACTTCGACACCAAGATCCATTCACTTGTTGCTACAGGTGGAAGAAGATGTCTCGTTCTTCCTTTCTCCTCCCCCTCCTCCTCCTGGCGTTTGTTTTCGTGGTAATACATCTCTCTGATTTCTGCAAATTCTGTCCATTTTCTTGCAACACTTGGGTGACACGCTTCGATTTCAATGCTTTTGTAGTGGCAGGCTGAGATAATTGCTGCCAACACTTCTGCGGTCTATCAACCAGTAAGTTCTTTGGTGTTTCTTCTTCAAGTTTGTAAGTTTAGTTGTGGCTTCTTCTGACATGAACTCACAATGAAACAGAGTGGTGGAGAAGGTTCCCTTCGCCCTGAAGGTATGTACAGACAGACTCCTTCCCCTTTCTTTTCACTCACATTTGATGATGTCTGAAACGACAGAGGAGAGTGAGTGACAAACTTTGACATGCAGAATGTGCTGGGAAGTGCGAGTACAGATGCTCGGAAACATCTCACAAGAAGCCCTGCTTGTTCTTCTGCAAAATGTGCTGTGCAAAGTGTCTGTGTGTTCCGTCTGGTACATATGGGCACAAGGAGGAGTGCCCATGCTACAACAACTGGAAGACCAAGGAAGGGAAACCCAAGTGTCCCTGAGAGAGAGAGAGAGAGAGAGAGAGTCTCTCTCTCAATTGACAATCCTTCCGTTGATATTGAACATTTAGGTCACCAACTACCATCTCATAGTGACCAAATGTTTACTTTTGGGTGGATGTTTTGTTCCTGAATACTCTCTACCAGCTTATCAAAGATAATAATAATAATAATAATAATAATAATATTTCTACAATACTTTCAACTCTGCTTAATCTGCAAAACTTCATTAAGTAATGTTTATCTTGTGATGGTTATGCAAAAAAGAAAATTCAGAATGCTCTCATCTAAATATAACAATCTTTACTGTTCTTGTGGTCAAGCACTTTTTAACATTTTAATCAGTCCAATGCCTACGTAAATCATTTCATTACTCGTCAAAGAGCAGAGATATTTTCATTTTGAAGATAGAAGGATGTACATATTATTCTTTTAGTGGTGACAGGAAGTTGAGATTCTCACCCCAAAATGAGTGTTGGTGGGGGTAAAACTCGAAAAAGAATAAAATCTGATCCAATTAAAATAAAGAAAAAAACAATTTTTTAAATAAATAAATTATAAAAAAACTCCTAAGCACATACTTGATGTGGTAAGTAATGATTTTGCTCCTTCACTTGGGTATTTAATTGAATCCATTTCCTGAGAATAAAAGTAATGATTGTGTATTCCTTCTTTGCAAACACCTCGTTGATGATACATATTTAAGAAAGAATGAATGAGAAATTTCTTAATGAAATTAAAAGGGCTATCTTATACAGAGTAAATTAGAACCTAAACATAGATTAACCCAGCCATTAACATATTCTTAAAATAAAATAAATGTCAATGTTAGAAATTTTAATGTCCTTTTAAGTTTCCTAAAATAACACAAACAATAAATATTAAAAATATATAAAAATATTCTTTTTTTTTCTTTTTTCCTATCAAGCTTACTTCACTTTTTCTGTGCTAAATCATTTCATCCCTCTGACTTTTTACCATAAGTCACTGTAATTATTACTTTCACAACATTATGATCTTCCTACTAACCTTTATTTCCAGATGTGAGGTTGCAATTTTCCTACTAACTTTTGTTCTAATATGCTACTAAATAATTAATTTATATTTATTTAAGAAATTTATCTAAATCTAACACCTGAAAATTGAATTGATATCATAATATAAATATATATGTATATATTTTTTATCGCTGTCATTTATATCTAAAAGTTTAAGTTCCAATATTTTAACAAAATATAAATAATAGCTCCGTGAAGCTGTAACACCGAGTCACGAACTCGCCCGAGTCTGAAATCACCCGGTCAGGGTTTTGTATTGTCAAAAAATTGGGCGTGGTTTTAGCATTCGGCCTTTGAAGGAAGAGTAGGGCATCCGCGGTGAACCTTCGAGCCCTTCGCTCCGCCTCATCTCGCTTTCGTGCCGCCTTCCGCACCGCTGGTACCAAGGCCGAAGGCGTGACCGGTCCGGTGGAGCCGGGGCCAGCGCTACCACAGAGGAGCCTTACAGAAGGAATCTTTCAGGTGGAACACCCCCTAATGCTGTTCTCGAAGGCTATTTTGCTGGGATAAATGCGATTCAGTAGAACCGCTTTATGTTTGGGCAGGCCTGTTTCGGCATCGAAGATTCGATCTCTCGTTTCGTTATCTTCCTTTTTGCGTAATCTCTGTGTGCCATTTCTTCGAACGAAATATGGTCATAAAAAGTTTTGTTTTTAGTGTTCATTGAAGGATTCAACATTCTTTTGTCACGAAAAGTTCGATCTAGTTCAGCTTGTGTATATAATTCTAGGGAGATCATGATCACCAAAAAGTTTTCTTCTTTGATTTAGTTGATCTTGTGTTGATGATTTTAAGGCGATTATGAGCCTTTTTGTGCCGATATACAGGTGGTGTTGTTATAACTTCGGTTTCTTTGAGGGCAGATGAATCTTGAGGGGTTTGCGCTTAGAGAATACACAGAGAAAAATAAAGATAATACAACTGAAAAGAGTCCGGACAACACGAAAGGTAAGCTCTAAATATTTTAGTATACTTGATTGTTTTTTCTTGTTGCTTTTTGGTTTGACTATTCTGATGAATCAAAAACTAATATTCCCACAATATGAACAATGGCAAATTCTTAGCTTTATGCAACTTTTTACCTCTCTATATGCGATGTTTCTCATGTTTTTTTTGTTTCTGGATGAATTGACATAATATATATTTCTTAACTCACGATTAATTATTAAGTCCTGGACTTTGAGATCTGTTGAGATCTCAGTTTAGGATTCAACTGTACTAGGTCCAGTTGATTTTCAAGTTGAGCCAAGTTCATGAGTTTAAGAGTGTGGAATCTATTATAATAAAGAGAAATATTTACTTTCATCAGATGAAAGCAGTACGTGCCACTTAGTGAAGTTATGACTATAGTGATGTCTGTGCTAATGGTACCATTTTACTTGTATCCTTTGTCATCATGTGCCAATTATCTTTTGCCTTAATGAAACCATGCTGTTGATGACTGTAGCGATGCTTTTGTTTCATTTCAAACTGATAACTTCAGTAAAAAGGCTTAATTATAACAGCACAGTAGTTAGGCAGCAATTTTATGGAGTTCAGATCCTTTTTTAATAATTCTTAACCAATTTAGCTTGTTGTATGGAAGATGTATACATCTATAATGTAATTTCTGAAGCTGTACAGTAGATGATTTGCAAAATTCTTAGAATTTACCTGTTCTGCAAATTTTTAGTGATTTATACAATCAACAATAATAACAAGGCCGTAAGTCCCAACTATTTGGGGTCGGCATAGTGATTTATCCGGTGAATTTATATTTTACTGACCCATTTTAGGGGTGGCTAGCTGCTATGTTTTCAAGAGTCGCTTGCAAGAGTATGCACAAAAAGTAGGCATTCCTACACCTGTATATCAGACTCTCAAGGAAGGTCCTTCACATGAGCCTGTCTTCAAGTCAACAGTTATTGTCAATCACGTCAGATATGATTCGCTTCCTGGGTTTTTCAACCGCAAGGCTGCTGAACAGTCTGCTGCTGAAATTGCACTCGTGGAGATTCACAAGTCTGGCCAGATGATTGAAAATTTGCCTACAGTTGTATGCTCCCTCACCTTTTAATACAACTTTTGTGTCTTTAGAAAAATCATGAATCAAGATAAACATGGAAATGGGTGTGGTAAATTAGCATTAAATATTCTGTTGTAATTCTTGATATGTCTATATTCATATGCATGATACTCAACAATATATTATTCATGTGCAGGATATGCATTGATTTTATGTGCATCGTTCTTTGTATTTTAGGTCATTCAAGAGCTTTATATTTTGTGATTTCTGTAAAATTATCTAATGATATTTTCCCTCATGGCTTACATTAGATATTACATGATTTGATAAATACAAACTATGCGCAACTTGCTTTCTTGAAGAGTGGAAAGATTGTACGGAGACAATCATTCCATGCTAGTTCATTGTCATGCTATTAAGAATCCTCAAGTTTATATAATCTTGGTATGTGAAAATTGGTTTATCTTCTCCAGCATGAAACTGGTCTATGCAAGAATCTACTCCAAGAATATGCACAGAAAATGAATTATGCGATTCCGTCCTACATATGCACCAAAAATTCCTCTGGAGCAACTCCATTTACCTGTACAGTTGAGATTGGTGGAATTCAATACATAGGAGCTGCAGCAAGGACAAAAAAGGAAGCCGAGATAAAAGCAGCACGAACAGCTCTTTTGGCCATCCAGGGTAGGCTAAACATATGATTATTTAGTTGCATCAAAATAAATGTTTAACTGTGGCTCTCTTTTGTTCTTCTGCAGTACTAAATCTTTTTCTGTACAGGTCAGTCTCGGAAGGGCACTGATAGTGCCTCCCAATATGCCGTTCTTCCTGGTAAACGGAAAGTGAAAGAGCCAGAAGTGCATGCTGAAGCAGTGAAAAAGATCAAACCCAAGAAGGCCAATTTCAAGAAGAAATGGTCGAAGAAGAGATTTCCTCGAAGTAAAGATGGCCACATAGTTAAGTCAAACAAAGATGAACCTGTGACTGTCATGCCAGAAGATGATTCAAGGGTACCCAGTAGTAATATCCAAATTGAGGAGGTGACTCAGTGATTCTTAAGGTCAGCATGATGAGTCCAAATCAGCAGGTCTGAACATGTTGATTGTAGAAACAAATTGATGTTTCCATGCGCCCACTGTGGGATGAGATGGTTAGATGTGAATCGTCGAAGTTTAGAGCTTGCTGAGATTGGAAGCCTTGTAAATTTAGGCTTTGGCACACCATGGTAAGTATAGAAGAGTGTATTCTGGTTGGATGTTGTTAGTTCACAATGGACTGGGCAGTCTCTTGTCGGCAAATATTTCTTGTTCTTTTTTCTATTATCACCTACTGCCCTGCCTAAGGATTCCAATGCCCTTGTTTGACAAATGGATTTGTGACACATTACTCATTCAGATTCCCCTTTATTAAGGGTATAAATTGGTCCCAATTTGAATTGGTTAGTTGCTTTTTAGGTTCTGTCTTTCCATTTGCTTTTATTTGCCAGAGATTTAAAGAAGGATTTTATTTTATGAGCTTATATTTTTACAAAGGTTGGTAAAAACATGTCTGTCCTCACCAAACATTTGCTGGTTGAACTTAAAACATAAAATATGCTTATAAGAAATATTTGAAGCTTATTGATATCAATTAGAGTTCCACGCGATAAAATGGTAATCCGTCGATCGAGATGAAAGATAACTATGAGGGTATATTTAAAACTTCAGATTCTATAAATTTATACGTATTCTAAACTTAAATTTCAAAAGATAAATATGAGATCATGAGGTCTACATATATTTGATAACATATATTTACCTAAAATACTAAAAGAATAAGGAGAAACAGTTTTTTTTTTTCTTTTACCAACGATAAATTAAAGTTTGCTGGCGATATCGGAAAAAAATATAGCTTGTTTATGTTAGAGTGAAACAAAATATCTGGCGTGATATAAGCCTACCAATTAACCACTCTATTCCCTTGGAGAAGTACATGAATAATTTTAACCTCTAAAAGATACGAACAGATAAAACAATATTACAATTTTAAACTCTAAAACATACCAACAGATAAAACAATATTACGAACAATATTCAAAATCCTTCAAAGTGATCAATATATTTGCACAGAATTTTTATCAATGCTTATGAACCAGTCTCTACATGAATAAATCTGATTCCTTCTCAGACTGCAACTTCGAGTCCTACCTGAATAGCTATTACTTCACGAGAGCTATCACAAGATTGCAGCTTTGAGTCGTTCCTGAGAAGCTGCAGCTTTGCAATAGAAGTTATCCCGACAGTCATGGTACCTGTAACAAAGGAAAAACATAAAAGAACATTATCCTTTCTTGCAACAAAGCTTAATCCTCCATCTTGTTTATGATCCTAGTAATCATGCTAGTTAAGCTTGACCCAAAACCAATTAATGTCTTTCCTGTCTAACAAGATATTGACATATAGGATTCCTTCCCTCATGTTCAAAGTAACTCTCTAGCAGAATGTACATAAGCGACGGTTTTGTATAATAAGTTATGGCCATTATGACAAGTATTGTTAAGAACTACATTAGTATGAGCTTTCCATGCAAGGAGAAAAACAGTTAAGATATAGGAGTCAATTCTACAACAGCTGCTGTATCATTGTCTATATCTAGAACAAGAAACTATGGCTGGGAACTGCAGATTCCCTTGACAGACAAATAAGAGAGTCAACTAAATTGCCTCTCTTCCATGAACAAAGCATGGAAGATGGCCCCATCAGATGTACGCTGCATCCACATCAGCCTGGATCACAAAGCACACCCAAAACGGTTCTCCGAATCTTGTCATCTATGGATGCCAATATCTTTTATTTCCTACTTTTCACACTGAAATTTCCTTTTAATCATATGGTGTTATATAGGAACGAGGAATTAGACTATGTAAGTTTGTAAGTTCTTGCATTTCACTTTTTTTTTTTTCAACATTTTGCCCATTTTATGTTTTTCAAAAATTAATCTATACTTTTGATTATAGACGATATTTATTAGTTATGGATCAATGTAGGGTACTAGTGTATGATTCTTTTAGGAACATAAATAAGACAGACCTTCATTTTGTGTTTTTTCTACCAATCTCTATTAGGATCAAGAGCGGTACTAAGAGGGGGGATGAATTAGTGCAGCGGAAAACTTTCGCGATTTCAGAAAAATGTTCGTTTCGATTAAAACCGATTCCGACGAAAATGGTTTCGATTCAATCTATTTTGGAGAGAAGTTGAACTTGAAAGCTTTCGTAAAAGTACAAGAGAAGATTAAGGAGGTTTGCAGTAATGTAAATTGCACAAATGAAAAGCAAACCAAAATTTAGAGTGGTTCGGTCAATGTGACCTATATCCACTTTCGGATTCCTCCTCCGACGAGGTCACCAGCATCCACTAAAGGCCTTCCTTCAATAGGTGAAGACCGAACACCTCTTTACAACGCTTACTCCTTTTCCCGAGTTTATGAGATAACCCTTACAAGGCTCACTCCTCTTTCTTGGATGGTTACAAGGCTAAGAGATGAAGGAGGAGAACTCTTTCTAACTTTTACAACACTTTTAAGACTCAAGAATTCAAGATAAGCCAATACTTTCGTGCCCTTTAATGCAGAAAAGGGTATGGTTTTTATAGACCCAAATGACTTCAAAATTGGAGTAAAAAAATGTCACATCCCCGGAATCCGAGGTATTGGCGGTACCATCGCCGTTTCTAGGCTGTACTACCGTCGCTGACCAGACACTGGGCGGTACCACCGCCTGACAGAGGCGGTACCACCGCTTGACAGAGGCGGTACCACCGCCTGACAGAGGCGGTACCACCGCTGGCAGCATTCACTGTCGGCGGTACCACCGCCCAGAAATCCTAGAGCACCGCTTGGTCGGCGGTACCACCGCCCAGAAATCCTAGAGCACCGCTTTCCAAGCGGTGCCACCGCCGACCATATTTTCAGGGGCTGAATTGGCAGCTCAATTCGGCCTAATTCAGCCCTGTTAAGGGCCCAGTTGACCCCTAATTAAGTTAGTGGGATTACCTCCCAATCCTAACTTAATTTAAGCTCTAACTACGATAACTAAGACATAATTACAGCGCTTCTTGTTCCGGTGCGTCAATTGCTCTTCCGGCGAGCTTTCGGCGTACTTCCGACGAACATCCGACGAACTCTCGGTAATGTTCCAGCGGACTCCCGGCAAGTTCCTGAACTTTACGACGATTTTCTTGGCGAGTTCCGACGAGCTTCTTTGGCAAGCTCCTAGACTTCTCGGTTGGTTCCGACAGAACTTCCAACGAACGTTTGGACTTCCGACGAACTCTCGAACTCCCAATGAGACCTCGATCTTGACTCTAGCACAACACCTGCTTTATGTTTTACTGCTATCGTAGTTAATCCTGCACACTTTTCTCAACATATAGATTAGAATTGACTTCATCATCAAAATCCGAGATTCAACAATCTCTCCCTTTTTGATGATAACAATCAATTGATGAGGGAGTTAACCTTAACTCCCCCTATCTATATGCCATACTTGAGAAAAGACATTCTTGAATTCAAGGCCTTTGAATTCAAGAAACAAACTGATAAGATAAGTTCATTAAACTTATCACATGCACATCATGATTCCTATCATGATCTATTATTCTCAAAATACGATGCCAAGTATGATGTCAAGTCATAACATTCATTTTCAAGTATGATATTTCAAATATGAAAGATGACAAAGATAGTAATTCATCATTCTATGACAAGATATCAATTGTAAAATAGCAAGTTAAGTTTTAGATATCTTATCATAATGAAAGAAATTTATCAAGCAAACATTTTAAGTATATATGATGAAATATATTACATACATTTGTCATCAATTTACCACATTTTGGTATTATTTCTCCCCCTTTGTCATCAACAAAAAGGAGAAAAATTTAACAATACAAGTGTGGTAAAAAAAAAATCAAGCAAGTTTCACACTCAATAGTTCTCATCATTAAATGTTATCAACATTAAAGCAATAGATTCCAACAACTTCTCCCCCTTTGTCATCACATTTTGCATAAAGAAGAGGAAAGAAGGTAAGGAGGGAATCCATTAAGAACTAAATTTGTAAAATGATTTGAATCAAGTCAAAAATGATAAATTAGTTTTCGTGGAAACATGCTTTAATTTTGACAAAGAGAAGGGATTCATGAAAAAGATCGAGATATCTATATGAAATTAAATCCCTAATCTTGCAAATAATTATCACACACGAAAATTCATCTTTCAAGGATTAAGATATCTATTGGAATTCCTTCAATTTTTATGAGAAGAATAAGAAAATATTCATGGGAGAGGAGTATCACATGAAGGAGAAATTTACGAATAAAATTTCATAGTGAGAAGAGCATTACATCATCTCATTAAAAATTCATAATAGTGAAATCTGTGAGAGATGCATTTGTCAATGACTTCCATGTATCAAACATCAAGATATTTAAATGTATAAACACTTCATGCATTTATAAAATGTTTCGTCATAGCCTTTCATCACTACTTGCATGAGGTAATATCATTAGTGCTTGTAGCACTCAAAAGTTAAGAATCCGATATTGCATCATATATGATTAAAACTTCTCAATATTCAATAGAGATTATAATCATCATAGAAATTTTCAGCATCAAAGTAAACACGATATTGCATTATTGTATGATAACATGCTCATCATTTAAAGAGATCACAACATCATATAAATTTTCAGCATCAAAGCACAGAATTCCAACATCAAAGTAAACATTTTATTGTCGTGAAGCACACAATCTTATTTACATCATCATGTAAAATTCGTATCATAAGAGGAGAAGATTTAAGTGAGTGATCCAAAGAATCAAGAAAGTCTGAAAATGAAATTTAACAAATTCATGCATTCGGATAAATTAACATTCCTAATTCTCTTTTAATAAAATCAAATTGTTCTTCACTTAAGGACTTTGTAAAAATATCGGCCAATTGATGTTTCGTATTAATAAACTCTAATATTACATCATGATTATTAACATGATCTCGTATAAAGTGATACCTAATATCAATATGTTTAATTCTAGAGTGTTGAATGAGATTTTTTGTTAAATATATTGTATTTGTGTTATCAAATTTTATGGGAATGTTTTTTAGATGAACCTTATAATCCTCTAAAGTGTTTTTCATCCACACAACTTATGCACAACATGCACTAGCTGCAATGTACTCAGCTTCGGTTGTAGATAGTGCAACCAAGTTTTGTTTCTTAGAAGACCAAGAAACAAGTGCGTGTCCTAAAAATTGACATGTTCCGGATGTGCTTTTTCTATCTAATCTACATCAATCAAAATCCACATCAGCATAAGCAATTAGTTCAAAGTTCTCGGATTTTGGATACTATAATCCTAGATTTATGGTTCCTTTAAGATATCTAAGTATTCTCTTAACTGCTTTAAGATGAGATATCTTAGGATTAGATTGAAACCTAACATAAAGTTCTACACTAAATATGATATCCGGTCTAGTTGTGGTGAGGTATAATAAACTTCCTATCATACCCCTATAAGCTTTTTGATCAAAGCTTTCTCCACTTTCATCAATGTCTAACTTAGTGGAGGTGCTCATAGGAGTGTTGATTGCCTTTAAGCTATCCATATTAAACTTTTTTAGCAAATCTAAAACATATTTTGTTTGACTAAAAAAAATACCATTACTAAGTTATTTGATTTGTAAACCTAAAAGGAAAATTAATTCCCGCATCAAACTCATTTTAAATTCAAGACTCATACTTTTAGCAAATGACTCCCATAGAGTTTTTTCGTGGAACCGAAAATAATATCATCAACATAAATTTGAACAATAAGAAAATTATTTTCAAAATTTTTGATAAACAATGTAGTATCGACCTTGCCTTTAGAGAAATTATTTTCGATAAGAAATGAGCTAAGTTTCTCATACCAAGCCCTTGTGGCTTGTTTCAATCAATAGAGAGCTTTAATTAATTTAAACATATGATTAGGAAGATTATCATTCTCAAATCCGGGAGATTGTTCAACATAAACTTCTTCGGAAATAAAGTCATTAAGAAAAACACTTTTAACATCCATTTGAAATAACTTAAAATTATTACTACTAGCATAGGCAAGGAGCATTCTTAAGACTTCTAATCGTGCCACAAGAGCGAAGGTTTCTTCATAATCAATACCTTCTTCTTGGTTGAAACCCTTGGCCACTAATCTAACCTTGTTTCGAACCACGAGACCAAATTCATCTTGCTTATTTCTAAAGACCCATTTAGTACAGATAACTAAATGGTCATTTGGCCTAGGAACAAGCTTCCATACCTCATTTCTCTAGAATTGATTCAACTCTTCTTGCATTGCGATAACCCATGAATCATCTTTCAAGGCCTCGTCAATGTATTTTGGTTCCATTTGAGAGAGAAAAGCGACGTTGACACAAAAATTCTTACAAGAAGAACGAGTTTAAATCCCTTTTGATGTGTCTCATATGATTAGCTCCTTAGGATGAGCATCTATATACTTTCATTCCTTGGGTAAGGATGTTTCGGAAGAAGATACATCCAAGTTGCTAGATGTAGAAGGGGTTTCATTTAAATTCAAAGCATCAAAATTAACATCATTATCAAAATTATTTTTCTTGACTTCGGAAACTTCATTGAAAACAACATGAATAGACTCTTCTATAATTAAAGTTCTTTTGTTAAAGATACGAAATGCTTTAGAAATAGAAGAATAACCAAGAAAAATTTCTTCATCGGATTTAGCATCAAATTTTCCTAAGGCATCTTTTTCATTCAAGATAAAAAACTTACACCCAAAAACTTTAAAATATGAAACATTGGGTTTTTTATTGTTCTACAACTCATAAGGAGTTTTGGCGAGTAAGGGTCTTACTAGAACTCTATTCATGACATAGTATGCCGTATTTATGGCTTCGGCCCAAAAATATTTGGGTAGGCTATGTTCATTCAACATGGTTCTAGCCATTTCTTGTATGTTTCTATTCTTTCTTTCTACTACTCCATTTTGTTGAGGATTTCTTGGAGTAGAGAAGTTGTGGTTGTATCCATTAGATTCATAAAATTCTTAGAAATCACGGTTTTGAAATTCTCCATCGTGATCACTTCGAATTGGCGAAATCATAAAACCTTTTTCGTTTTGAACAAGTTTACAAAACTTAGAGAAACACCTAAAGCAATCACTTTTGTATGCCAAAAAGTAAGTCCATGTGTATCTACTATAATCATCCATGATGACAAATGCGTATTTGCTTCCTCCTAGGCTTGATGTAGCAATTGGTCCGATAAGTCCATATGGATTAATTGCAATGGCCTAGAGGTGCTTATTTGGTTCTTTGGTTTGAAACTACTTTTTATTTGCTTTCCTAGTTGACATGCATCATATACATTGTCTTTGACGAACTTAATGTGAGAAATTTTTCTCACAAGTTCTTTAGATGAAATTTGAGAGATTAGTTTCATGCTTGCATGACCTAATCTCCTATGCCAAAGCCAAGCATCGTCATTCAAAATCGAAAAATACATTTCATTATAAAGATCATTAATGTCGATAGTGTATACATTATTTTATTTTAGAGCAATCATAGATGTGTTTTTGAATGGTTTTCAATAATGCAAGCATTGGATTCAAATCTAATAATGTATCCTTTATCACATAATTGACTAATGCTCAAAAGGTTATGCTTTAAGCCATCAACTAACAACATATCTTCAATAGAAAAGGTAGATTTGTTACCTATGGATCCTTTGCTAATGATTTTACCCTTGTTGTTTGTTGTCTCCGAATGTGACATATCCTTCGTCTATGCTAGTGAGCTTAGAGAATTGAGATGGATCTCCGGTCATATGCCTTGAGCATCCACTATCAAGGTACCATCTCTTGCTCCTAGCTTGTGATGGTAAACGTTTCTACAAAAAAGGATGATTTTTAGGTATCCATTTGACCTTGGGTGTCTCAAAAATCGATCTACATAGCTTATCATGTTGTATTGAGTCATTTGAGGTTCTTTTAGGAACCCAAATCAATTTGTGTGGATTACATTTCTTAAATGGACAATGATAAGCTACATGCCCAAATTTGCAACAAAAGTTGCATTTCTTTCGGGGTGAAACATGCAAAGTAGGGTCTTTAACAAAGGTGGTTGGATTTTGGTGAAAGCTACTTGCAAATCTGATTCCACCTTTTCTATGAACGTGACCCTTGTTGGCAAGGATCATGTTTAAGGATTTGCTACCAATCTCAAACTTTTCTAAGGTTTTCTTAAGTAGCAAGTTTTCTTTTTGAAGTAAAATTGTTCATCACATTTCGTACAAGAAGCTAAACTATCATTGTGCTCAACTTTTAATCTATTGTAATCACTAACAAGAGAATCATGCTCCTTTTTTAACAATTTATATTTTTTATTAATTAATTTGCATTCATCAAATAAATTATGAAAAGCATTTAAAAGTTCATCAAACGATAAATTTGCATCAAATGAACTTATTACCTCATCTCCAATAGCCATTAGCGCATAGTGAGCAACTTGCTCGGTGTTGGTTGGCTCCTCTTTTTCGGATGAACTTGAGTCGTCCCATGTTGCTTTAAGAGCCTTCTTCTTTGGTTGCCTCTTTTTTGGCTAGGGGACATTCGCTCTTGTAATGTCTCGGCTTCTTGCATTCGTAGTATATTACTTGATCTTTCTTGGGTTCAAATTTATTTTTGGTGTCATTTTTAAATTTGTTCATTTTTATGAATTTTTTGAATTTTCTTATTAAGAGTGTCAAGTCTTCATCAAGGTCCTCATCACTTGAGTTTTCTTTTAAGTGATCTTCTTGGGTTTTTAGTGTCATATCCTTCCTGTTCTTTGGAAGGGTGTCCTCAAGCTCTTCATGAGCTTTTCAAGTCATTTCATAGGTCATTAGTAACCCAATTAGTTCTTCAAGAGGAAAATTATTTAGGTCTTTGACCTCTTGAATGACCATAACTTTAGGGTCTCAACTCTTTGGAAGGGATCTTAAAATTTTATTAACAATTTCAAAATCCGAGAAACCTTTACCAAGTCCTTTTAGACCATTGACGACATCCGTAAATCGGGTGTACATGTCTCCAATGGTCTCACTCGGTTTCATTCGAAACAATTCATAAGTATGCACTAAAAGATTAATTTTTGACTCCTTCACTCTACTAGTACCTTTATGAGTCACTTCGAGTGTGTGCCAAATATCAAAAACAGTTTCACAAATGGACACACGATTAAACTCGTTTTTATTTAAGGCACAAAACAAGACATTCATAGCTTTTGCGTTTAAAGTGAAAGTCTTCTTCTCCAACTCATTCCAATCATTCATTGGAAGAGAAGACTTTTGAAACTCATTTTCTACAATATTCCATAATTCAAAATCTATTGAAATTACGAAGATCTACATTCTAGTCTTCCAATATGTGTAATCCGTCCCATTGAACATGGGCGAACGTATAATTGAATGACTCTCTAGGTTGCCGGTAAATGCCATCTCTCTTGGGTTTAAAACCAAATGAGAGTGAACCTAGCTCTGGTACCAACTGTTAGGATCAAGAGCGGCACTAAGAGTGCAGTGGAAAACTTTCGCGATTTCAGAAAAAATATTCGTTTCAATTAAAATCGATTCAGACGAAAATGGTTTCGATTCAATTTGTTTCGGAGAGAAGTTGAACTTGAAAGCTTTCGTAAAAGTGCAAGAGAAGATTAAGGAGGTTTGTAGTAATGTAAATTGCATAAATGAAAAGCAAACTAGAATTTAGAGTGGTTCGATCAATGTGACATATATCAACTTTCGGATTCCTCCTCCGACGAGGTCACCGGCGTCCACTAAAGGCCTTCCTTCAATAGGTGAAGACCGAACACCTCTTTACAGTGCTTTTTCCTTTTCCCGAGTTTAAGAGATAACCCTTACAAGGCTCACTCCTCTTTCTTGGATGGTTACAAGGCTAAGAGATGAAGGAGGAGAACTCTTTCTAACTTATACAACACTTATAAGACTCAAGAATTCAAGATAAGCCAATAATTTCGTGCCCTTTCATGTAGAAATGGATGGGGTTTTTATAAACCCCAATGGCTTCAAAATTGGAGCCAAAAAGTGTCACATCACCGGAATCCGGGATACTAGCGGTACCACCGCCGTTTCTAGGCGGTACTACCGTCGCTGATCAGACACTGGGCGGTACCATCGCCTAGAAATCCTAGAGCACTACTTTCCAAGCGGTGCCACCGCCGGCCATGTTTTCAAGGGCTGAATTGGCAGCTCAATTCGGCCCAATTCAACCCTGTTAAGGGCCTAGTTGGCCCCTAATTAAGTTAGTGGGATTACCTCCCAATCCTAACTTAATTTATCCTCTAACTACAATAACCAAGACACAATTACAACGCTTCTTGTTCCGGTGCATCAATTGCTCTTCCGGCGTACTTCCGGCGAGCTTCCGACGTACTTCCGGTGAACATCCGACGAACTCTCGGCAATATTCCAGCGGACTCCCGGCAAGCTCCTCGACTTTACGACGATCTTCTTAGTGAGTTCCGACGAGCTTCTTTGGCAAGCTCCTAGACTTCTCGGTTGGTTCCGGCAGAACTTCCGACGAACGTCCGGACTTCCAACGAACTCTGGAACTCCCAATGAGATCTTGATCTTGACTCCGGCATAACACCTGCTTTATGTCTTACTGCTATCGTAGTTAATCCTGTACACATTTCTCAACATATAGATTAGATCAAACAAATTACAATTGACTTCATCATCAAAATCCAAGATTCAACAATCTCATCTTATCCAAAACAAGTTGCTACTGCTTTTATTTATATGCACTCGTGTACGTCTTAGAAGTCAACTTCATAGAAAAGACTACATGTGCATGAGATTTCTAGCCACACTAAATCTTAAAATTACAGTTTTATTCATACAAACATAAAGGATATTTTTATAGTACCATTTAAAATACATAAAACAAGTGATATATGGCATTTCATCTATTCCATACAAGATTCTACTGCTCTTTATCTACGTTTGTTCATGCACAAATGCTATATATCTTAAAGTCCATTAATATGAAGTCTAGAAAGGATGAATATGACACAGATTTCTCACTGTATACAAAGGGGATATTTTCATGAGATTACTTAAATACACTATCAAGTGGCATATGACCAATCACTTGAGCTTCTCAACCAAGCATTATGAAAAGGTTAAAAAAATTCATATAAAATTTACCTTTCCGTTGTATGTTTGATCTTCCTTTTGGTGATTCTTTAGAACTAAGATCCATGCAACGACAACTGCAAGCAAATACAAAGAATGAAATCAACTCTGCTGCTAGTTGTTGCTAGATGTCATACCAGTATCGTGCTTCTGCTTAAGGTGTGATATCTAAAACTAGTTCTCTAATCCTTAATTGCATATTCTCCAATTTCATTTCCATGTTAATCCTTGCATGAATCTCTCCTAGGTGCACCCTGGTTCAACACTGCTTCCCAATACACTTGTCTGAATCATGCCACAGCAATCAAGTTCAAACAAATCCTGCTCTCCATTAGTCTCGACATGTTGTCTGCTTTATGGAAGGCATAGAGAAACCTTCGTCAAACATTCATAGAGAAAGTTTAGATGTATAAAAATTAAAGAAACATATAACAGCATGCAAACACTAAATAACTGAATCATGAATCCAGAAAGCTAGCATAGACAGGCAATTAGTTGAGAAAATACCTTTTATCCTTTCAAATAAAAATCATACCAATGCTTTTACAGGACAATTTAGGATATTTTCAACTCAACAGATGATTCTACTAGGGACCTTATTACAGGTTCTTGCACCACACATTGAACCAAGAATCATGGCATCTCTGTTAGCTTTTTATGCATAATTAAGTGGTCAAATCTTGTTGTAAATATCTAGAGCACTTAGATATAGAAAGGAAACCTTGAAAAAAAAAAGCCTGAGGCAGCAAGCTTGGCCTCCAACTCCAAGTAAAGCCTTTGTAACCTTCAAATATCAGACAGACCCAGTTTGATGCCAATCTTGTTTTTTTCATGAGGTTGATCACTTGTTTCAGTGTTCTTACCAAACAATCCTGTATTCATAGTCTCAGTTAATATTATTAAAAAAAACTTAAATAAAAAAACTATCCTGTGCATGTCGGAGTTGGAAGCTTCATCTCATTTAAACCAAAGAATGTAATGGGTGTTCTGCCATCTATGTCTAGATAAGGCACTTACCAGATGGATATATGTAACCAGCTTCCTTGTGTCAAAAATGAGACCACTTCCATGTGTCATTGCAACTTGGGCAATAACACCAGAAGGGCACAAAAATTACTTAGCTAGCATCACCCTCTACACAGCTCCATCCAGGAATCTTTTTCAAACCTCCAACTCTCATCACCTTCCCAACTTCGGAACATCTTTCTATCTTCCCAATTCTGCATACATATTGTATAGAACAACATAAATACCCAGATGGATATATGTAACCGGCTTACTTGTGTCAAACATGAGACCACTTCCACATGTAGTTGCAACTTGGGCAATAACACCAGATGGGTACAAAAATTACTTAGCTAACATCACCCTCTACACAGCTCCATCCAGGAATCTTTTTCAAACCTCCAACCCTCATCACTTTCCTCAACCTCGTAACATCTTTCCATCTTCCCACCTCTGCATACACATTGGACAGAACAACATAAACACCATGGTTTCCAGGATCCAATCTAAGCATTTCATTGACCACCCTCTCTGCAATGTCGATGTTCCCATGGTTCTTGCAGGCGGTCAGCAAAGCTCCTAGAACGACCACATCAGCCCCCCATTTCATTCCTTTAATTAAACGCTCAGCCTCTAATAGATTCCCGCACCGGCCAAGAAGATCAACCATGCACCCATAGTGCTCCACCTTTGGCTCAATCTTGTAGGTCCTTTCCATGGAATAAAAAATCTGGCGCCCTAGTTTGAGAAAGCCAGCATGGCAACAAGCTGACAGGACACCTACAAAAGTTACATCGTTTGGTTGGACCTGCTCCCTCTCCAACTGGTGGAACAGATCAAGAGCTGCATTGGCAAGGCCATGATGAGCCAAACCACAGATCACAGCGTTCCATGTCACTGTGTTCTTCTCTGGCATTTGCCTGAACAGCTCAAGTGCGGCTGTGATCGCACCATTCTTAGCATACATATCCACTAAAGCAGTGCCGAGAATGACTCCCACTTCTATTCCCTTCTCCCTTATAAACGAATGAATCTGCTGCCCCAAGTCCAACCCACCAGATCTAGCACAAGCCGACAGCACGGAAGCCAGAGTGGCATTGCATGGTTCGACACCCGCTCCGATCATCCGGTCAAAAAGTAAGAGAGCTTCATTGGAGCAAAAATTCTGCGCATAAGAGCTTATCATCGTGGTCCAGACGATTAGATTCTTTTCGCGCAATCCATCGAACAGCCTCCGGGCATCCCCGAGATGACCATGAACACCGTAACAGCGGACCAAGCCATTGACGACATAGGGGTCCACATGGAACCCGCGCTTGAGGACATGAGCGTGGACCTGCCGCGCGATGGAGGGGGAGGGGAGGCAAGCGCAGGCCTTCAGGAGGAAAGGAAAGGTGTGCTTGCCGGAAGGGGTGCCAACCTGCAGCATCTCAGAGAAGAGGGCCACGGCAGTGGCGGGAGAGGGGGAAGCGGCGAGGGCGCGGATGAGGGTGTTCCACATGAAGGAGTTGGGGAGGGGGGTGGCGCGGAAGAGGCGGAGGGCGTGGGGAAGGTCGCCGGACGGGGAGAGGGCAGCGAAGGAAAGGAGGCGGCTTGCGGCGTAGTTGTCGGCAATGCGGGCGGAGACGATCATTTGGGCATGCACCTGTTTGAGCTGACGCATGGAAGCGCAGCGGTCGGCCAGGAGGGAGAGCGGCGGCCGTCGGGTGCGCTCGAGGAAAGTAGGAGGAGGATGCAGGGAGTGCAACGGCCATCGGAAGCGGGGAATCCTTCGTGGCATGTCCTTGGGGTGACGAAGGATTGTTGACCTTCGTATAAGCGCTTATATGACATATAACATTTATTGATACACTTAATATTATAAGAGGAATATCAAAATTTGATGAGAGAAATATCAAGAATTTAATATATAGTAAAAATAGATATATCTAAAGGATTGGATTTCTCGAATAAGAGAACCGGATGACTCAAAATATTTTTCTTAACTATTTAGGCCAAATAAAGATAAATATTAATTTTGAATTAAAACATGGAAAAAAATTTAAAAAAAAACTACTGATTTTTTTTTCACATAGTGTCCCTACTTAAAAAATATTTAAATAGTACTTTTATTTAAAAAAAAGATAATATTAATCTTAAAAAAATCACTTGGGTACATAAAATTAAACCAAAAAAAATTGATTTAACTTGAACCGATGCTTTTTACCGTACATTGTATATCCCTATTTCAAATTTACAATTCGATGTGACTTGTATTGTGTGACCTTTCATCTTCGATTGTCTCCCTACTCCATCGTTGTTGTTATAGTATATTTCATAGCCTCCCAGCGTCGTCAACATCATGTGTCATTATGCTTAGGATCAAGTACAATTGCCTACAAGCATCGAATTTTGTCGTCGGTTATATCAACTTCTTTGAGCTTTTATTATGTTGCTGTTATAAAGAGGATTCTAGAGTTCGAGCGATTTTTGCTTCTAGAGTTCCAAAACTACAGCGACAACAAACGTTATTTGCGATAGAGCTATGATGGTTCTTTAAGGTATGTTTTTATTTCTATAAAAATATTTGCTAAGAAATATGAACTTTTGGTTTATTGTGTAGCTAAGGTTTTAGTTCCACTGATGTTTACTATGTTATGAAATCTTATTGTTTTATTATCAATATTTTGAGCATTCTTCATAAAATAGATTTACTGTTTAAAATGATCTCAAATTTTTGAAAAAAACTTTAAGTAGGACACTTATGATAACAGAGAGATTTTCTGTGATAAAAGAGAAATTTTCTCAACTGCATAGCAGATGAGATTTCCTCAACTGCATGAGGAAATCTCTCTGCTCAGTTAAAGAAATATCCTCTTTCACTATGTATAAATAGACTTCACATGATACTACTTGAAGTGTGCCTTTTTGCTTTATCCATATGTCACTAGGTTTTCATTTTAGAGAATTTTTTTAAATTTTTTTGTATTTTTGAGCATATGAATAGTGTGTTAGTTTTCTATTTTCTTCTTATGTTTTCTAGTTAGATTATTTTTTTATTAAATTATTAACTCTAATCCATTTTAGCTTTAAATAAAAAATATTCATGTCATCAAACACTTATTATACACATAGAATGTCCAATGTTGATTTAAGCATAGGTATGTTTGCGTTTATATTAATTCCTATTTAATTTTGTTTAATTATCATAAATAACTTTTAAAATTTATCTTTGCAATTTGTAATTGTGGATTGGGTCATTCGGATGATGAAGAGGGTTTGAAAAGTCATTTTAGTTGGATAGTTTCAGGACGAGCTTTGTGATCATTTTTGTCATTTCCTTTTGGAACCTTATAAGCATTTGTGAACAAAATTAGTCTCATAATTACCAAGGTAGTGTCGTTGGAATATCATAAAGAGTACTATATTTGGTTATTTCATAGATATCTATGATATCTCGCAGATTAATATAAGCAATTATAGAACAATGATATGAGAACGATAAGTTTCTAGTGAATGAAATTTAATTATCTTTTTCTGTGTCTATGTATATCTTCTACTCAATCTACAAAATACTAAAGAACTAATTGATATGAATGTATATAGATTATCTTACATATAAGTATTTTTTTATTTAAAGAATCATTTTGTAAGAATTTAAAAATATTAATGATAAATTTGTGATAATGAGAAAACAATGAAGAACTTTTGTCGAATATGTGTTATATGTTTTTGCCTATATATTATTTTGTCAAACCAATTACATATTGCAATGGTTCGACGATTTAAAAATTTTGAATAAGTATAATTGGCTAGCAACAATTCATTCATTTATTTATCAAAGGATGGATTGGTGTAATGGGAGAGAGAATGTGAAGATTGAATTTTGATAATGAAACCAATTGATAAATATTTATGATTTGATCTTTTTTTTTTAGTGACATAGGATGCTTCGATCAAGGAGAGACAATTAAAGCAGGAAAAATCATGTTGCGTTAGAGGAAAACATATTAGAAGATTAGACGTTGGGCCGGAGGATCGGTCGATGTATCGATAGAAGGCTTCGGGCCAAGAAAAGGGAATATTGCGTCAAGGATATCAGAGTTACGAAGGTCAAATGGCCGATTGAGCAATAGGCCGTAAGAGAGGACGATACGCCGAAGAATCGAACGAAGCGTCGATAGGACCAATGACATGTCGGATGACATGATTCATGCTTAGTAATAATTGTCTAGATCGAAGTGTGTTTTTATCTGTGCAGGATTAACTACGATATCAAGGCATAAAGAAAAATGAAGTTCTGGAGTCACAAACGCGATTTTGTTGGGAGTTCGAGAGTTCGTCAAAAGTCCGAACATTCATCGGAAGTTCTGCCAGAACCAACTGAGAAGTCCTAGAGCTTGCCAAAGAAACTCATTAGAACTCGCCAAGAAGATCATCGTGAAGTCAAGGAGCATGCTGGGTTTCTATCGGAACATTACCGAGAGATCATTGGAAGTTCACCGGAAGATTGCCGGAAGCTCGTCGGAAGAAACCGGACTTATCTTGCTTAGAATATATCTTAGGAATCATAGTTAGCATATAATTAGAGTTGGGATTGGGAGGTAATCCCATCAACTCTGTTAGGGGCCAACTAGGCCCAAAGTTGGGCTGGTTTGGGTCGGATTCAAGGCCCAACCAAGGTGCTGAAAGCCTGGCCAGTGGTGGCACCGCCTAGGGAATAGCACCCCAAGAATTCTAGGCGATGGTACTGCCGGCAGTGAATGCTGTCAGTGGTGGTACCACCCCTGTCAGGCAGTGGTATCACCTAGTGTCAGACTGACACTAGCGGTGGTACCGCCCAGCATAGGCGATGGTACCGCCCATACCCAGGAAACCCGGGATGAGATGTTTTTAGGCTCCAAGTTGCCTATAAATACCCCTCTCATCCCTGGTTAAATTACATACAACTGAGAGCAAAAAAGGAATGAAAACTCTATTTCAATTGTGTGTGAACTCCTCTTAAAGTTCTAAGTGTTAAAATAGTTTGAGAGAGGAGTAAGTGGGGGGTGTAAGGGTTATCTCCTAAACCCAGTAAAAGGAGAATCAAGTTGTAAAATGTGGTTGGTATTCGCCTATTGAAGGATGACGGATAGTGGATGCCAGTGGCCTCGACGGAAGAGGAATCGACGGAGTGGATGTACGTCACGATGATTGAACCACTATAAAAATCTGGTTTGCATTTCGTCTTGAGAAATTTACTTTAACGATAAACCACTTTACTTGATTACTGCTTTCAATATATTTATGAATGTGTTTCAAGTTAAGATCTATACGAAACGATTTTCGTCAGAATCGGTTTTAATCGAAATGAAACGATTTGAATCCGATGTTTTTACCATTGCACTAATTCACCCACCCCTCTTAGTGTCGACTCGTTCCTAATAGTTGGTATTAGAGCATCGTTTTTCTTATTTGGTTTAACGCCCAAATAGAAATGACTCTTTTCGAGTTTCAAAAGGGACTTTCTCTCGTTCGTTTGGATTTAAATTTATGGAGTATTATGGAAAACGGTTTTCGAAGGTCTTCTCTTCCAATGAACCATTGGAATGATTTGGAGAATAATACTTTTTCCTTAAATGCTAGAGCTATGAACGCTCTATTTTGTGCTTTGGATAAAACTGAGTTTAATCATGTTTCTACTTACGAAACGACTTTCGAAATATGGCACACTCTCGAAATCACACACGAAGGCACGAGTAGAGTAAAATATTCTAAAGTCAATCTTTTAATGCACGATTTTGAACTATTTCATATGAAACTAAGCAAAACCATTGGAGACCTATACACCCGTTTTACAAATGTCGTCAATGGTATAAAAGCACTTGGTAGATATTTTTCGGATTTTGAACTTATAAACAAAATTTTATGTTCTTTTAATAAGAGTTGGGATCTGAAAGTAATCGCAATACAAGAGGCAAAAGACCTTAATAATTTTTCACTTGAAGAACTTTTTAGTTCATTGATTACATATGAAATGGCATACAATGCATAAAACGAACTTGAGAACAACTTTCCAAAGAACAGGAAGGATTTAGCACTTCGAACAAAAGAAGACCATTCAAGCATAAGCTCAAGTGATGGTGAACTTGAACTCCTCATGAAAATTTTGAAACAAGAATCAAAAACTAAAAATGAACTTAAAAAGAAGAAGAAGACGACTTTGGACGAATCGAGTTTATCCGAAGACGAAGAGAAAATCAACAAAGGCGAGGTGGCAAATTGCACCTTAACGGCATTTGACAATGAGGTAAACAACTCAAACGAAACCTCTTTAATTTATTTTGAAATTACATAATGCTTTTCATGAGTTGTTCTTAAATTAGTTTAGACTTTTTTTTTTGAATTACATATTTAATAAAAATATAAAAATAAATATTTGTATCATGCTTGATGATTTTTATGCATGAGGATTTGAAGTAATGATTTGAAATCATATGTTTTGAAATTATGTGTTACACTTTTTGATCTTGATGATTTTTGTGATAAATCTTAAACCTTTGTTTTAAACATTGATGTATGTTTTTATTCGGTATAAATGAAAAAGGTATGCTTCTATGAAATCAATCTTATGAATTGAATCACTAAAAAGAAGAGTGTTCTCTTGAAAAATTTCTTTTTCAAGAGATTGATAAATCTATTTATATTATTTTGAATATCTTGAAAGTGATTTTGATAATTTTAATTTGAATAATTTTTTTTATTCAAATCATAATCTAGATTCCTTGATATTTATAAATTAAGATTTATTATAAATCAAGATTTTTCATTAATCGTTCTCCTACGATTCTACTTGGAATTTTCTTAAGAGGAAATTTTCTAAATGAATCATGATTTTTCTTGTGAGTTATTGGATTTATTACTTGAGATATTTTTTGAATCAAGATCTCTTCTTTGTACTCTTATGATTTTTTCTTGGTATTTTATTTAAAGAAGAGATTTACTATATGAATCATATCTTTGGTATTCAAATGGTCTTATCATAACGACATGATTTCTTTGTATTGGTATTTTATGGCTTATATGCCTTGAAATGATTGAAATATTTTACACTATTATGTTCTTTCCTTATTCTTTCTTGTTTACAATGATAAAAAGGGAAGAAGTTATAATCATGTATGGTAGGATGTAACTTGACAAATTGATACCATCATGATGTGAAATATTTATGATTTGGAATGATGCATGCAATACTTATGCTTTTTATTATGATGATGTATGTGATGTATTGCATATGATGTGAATCATGATTTTTTTTTGGAATTATAATTTTTATGATTCATAATGAATTGAGAGATTTTCTATGCATGAATTGAAATCTTTCTCTCCTATGTTCCATTTGCGATTTACTAAAGAGAATATCTTTTTCAAATTCATGACTTAAAATTTCATTTGAATATCTTTTATTATTTGATCTCCTAATAATTTTTTTTGTTAATTATTTAAGAAGATATTTATTAAAATGGATTATGGTTTCTCTTGATTTCTTGAATTCTAGACTTGATATTTCATTTTTTTGATGATTGAAATAATGATTGAAACATTGATGATATGAATGATGATTTGATATTATGCATGCAATACTTCAACTTATGATAATGATGCATGCAATGATGAAATATTTGTTAGGATTGGAGCGACACTAGGGGGGGCGTGAATTAGTACAACGGATTAAAACTTTTATGTTCGAAAATGATTCCGTAAAATGCAAGGAGATTTCGCTTTGATAGTAACTTGAGTAAAGTAAAAATCGAAAACTTGCTGCTGTGTAGATAACGATTGCAGAAAGGTAAGTACTCACACATTCAATGAACATGCCAATTTAAAGTGGTTTTTAACCGGCAAACGTCGAGTCTTGTTCCGACGAGCTTTCCGGTGATCTTCCGGTGAGCTTTCCGGTGATCTTCCGGCGGTACTCACATGCCAATGAACATGCCAGTTGGCCCCTAACCAGGATATAGAATTATCTCTTAATCCTAACCCTAATTACATACGAACTACATAACTAAAAATATAATCTTAAGTAAGTCTTTAACCGGCAAACGTCGAGTCTTGTTCCGGCGATCTTCTCGGTGATCCCCGCGGACCTCTGACAAGTCCTTGATTCTTTCTTGGTTGGTTCCAGTAGTATCTCCGACGAATCTTCGAACTCTCAAACGTCCATCGAACTTGACTCCGGTATCCTTGCTTTATGTTTTCAGGCTATCGTAGTTAATCCTGTACACTTAACTCAATAATATGGATTAGATCAATTATCCCATCAATTAATTTCATCATCAAAATCCAAGATTCAACAATCTCCCCCTTTTTGATGATGACAATCAATTGATGACGGAGTTAAACATAACTCCCCCTATCTATATGTCATATTATGAGAAGATAAAAATACTTGAATTCCATCCCTTTGAATTCAAGCATAAACCGATAAGTTCTATCCATTGAACTTATTGTTATTCTCTTTAAGCATGAGCAAATATGAAACTTCGTATTTCTCATAATTTTTAGTTATAAAAATTATTTTCAAGTCGAATGATAAAAGACAATTATCACTACGACAAGAGATAAAAATTTCCAACATGAATTTCATGATATAAAAGTGAGGCATGAATTCATATTATCAACCAATCTAAGAACTTGCGATATAGTCAAAGATTTTTGCAAGGCATATAAGACATTTGCATTACACAAGCTTTTGCAATTCATATAAGTCATGCTATCAAAATGGTACAAGTCATCATAAGTTATGTTTTGCTCATTCTTCTCCCCCTTTGTCATCAACAAAAAGGAGAGAGACTTGAAGCGTATAATTTGTGATTATAAAACCATTAGAAAAAGAATTCAACATTAAGATCGATCATACAAAATTCAGCATTCATCCGAAAAGAAAATTAGCATTCATCTAGAATTTTAAAAATTCATCTTTCATTCAAAATACATCTCAAAAGAAAGTTCAGCTTTCATGCAAAGGAAAGAAGATGACAAAAGTCTAACTTGGCATTAAGAGTAAACATACAAGTATCAAAGTAACAGAATAAGGAGCTATATCGACTAATTCGTAGGAAAAAATCAATAGTTCTTATACATGACATATATTTTTTGATTCATTTGTCGCAGTTCCTTTAAAATTTCAATTTGCTTAATTTGAAATTGCTTTTGCTGTGATTTGAGTTGATCTTGTTGTGATTTGATCTGATACAATTCTGCCATAATGAGTTCTTTAGAAGATGACGCAGGAGCTGAAGGTGCTGCTCCAAAGGGACTTGGAGGAGGAGATTCATTTCCCCTAAAGATTGGTGTTTCGGGGTGTTCTACTAGTGGGGGAATTAGATCAGTCCTTCTAGGTTGCCTAACCCATATACCATTGCTAAATGTGCACCTAAGTCTTTTCAGTAGATTTCTATTGATGATGTTATATTGATCACTTTGAATTGTTTCTTCATCGGGTGGGATACAAATGTCATGGGCAAGTATAAATCGAGTGATTAACCCCCCATATGGTAACATAATGTCTTTAGCTATAATATCCTGCATGTGTTACAGGATTGAGTATCCAAAACAGTTATGTTGACCGATCATAATCCAATATATGGTGCTTATCTCTATTTAACTCATTTCATCAAGATGAAATTGCTTAGGGAATAGTATGCTTGTTATGATGTGATGAAGAATTTTGGAGTTAAAGAGAAGTAAGTGCTCGCAACTCTTGGGTATTATGCCGAGGTCTGGATTTACAAAAATAGTTTCTACAGCTTCGGAGTAAGTTGCTCTGATTACATTGACATCCCATTTACCTCTAAAATAACAGCCCCTATCTTTTTTAGTGATTCCAATTAGTTCACAAATAGTACCATCAAAAATTTTAATTTGTGTTCCTAGAAGATAAGTACTTAGGCTATTGTTATCCACACATAAGTTTGCATAAAATAGCCTAACTAACCTAGGATAAATTGGTTCATTTATTTGTAGGAGAGGTAGGGCATCTAGATGTGCAAACCACCTAATGGGTTCTAGGTTTTCTAATTCATCGAGATTAACGTGTTTACCCTTATGGATAGATCTTGTTTCAAAATTTGGAAACCTAAGAGCTACTTCTTTGGATCTAAAAAGATCTTGGTCATATGAATCTCTTTCAACCCTTTTCCCTTTTAATCTCTTACGAGCCATTATCTAGACAAGATGATAGATCAAAAATATGAAACTATGAAGAGTAGGCAAAATAATGAGAAGAGGAAGGAAAGATTTTAGATTTTACCTTATGGAGAATTTCTTGGAAGATGGAGAGCTTGGACCAACAAGAATCCCCCTCCTAGGCTTCTAAAGGTTGGAATGAGGGTTTAGAGAGGTTGTGGGAGAGCTTGAGCCTGTTTCTCACGGGTTGGGGGCGGTGTCACCGTCGGCCCTAACCCTTCGTCTTATAAAGGTGCTATCGCCAAACCGAGTGGTGCCACCGCCTGGTGCCCGAGCGCTCAAGCGGTGCTACCGCCCGTTCTGGCGGTGCCACCGCTGGCATGCCGCGGAAGAGAAAAAATAATTCTTTCTTCCCCCCTTTTGTTTTTCGGAGGTGTTTGACTCAAGATAGGATAAGATATTAGGTTGTACTTTAATATGTCATTTGGAATCGAAAGAGAAGGATGAAATCAGATCCACAAAAGAACGGAAAAAGGATAAGACATTTTTTGGAAAATACATTTAAATAAGCTTACTTTTAGGGACAATTTAACATGCCTAGTTCCCTTCTAATGAATTCAAATTAGTCTTCATTTAAGGATTTTATAAAAATATCTGTAATTGATGCTTTGTGTCAATAAATTCTAGAACGAGATTATTATTAAGGACATGATCGCATATGAAATGATACCTAACGTCGATATGCTTAGTTCTAGAGTGTTGAATTGGATTTTTGACAAGACATATGACACTTGTATTATCACATTTTATGGGAATATTTTTCAAGTGAATTCCATAGTCTTCTAATATATTCTTCATCCAAACAACTTGTGCACAGCATGCACTTGCAGCAATGTATTCGGCTTCCGCCGTAAATAGTGCAACTGAATTTTATTTCTTGGAAGTCTAAGAAACAAGTGCATGTCCTAAGAATTGGCATGTTCCGGATGTACTTTTTCTATCTATCCTGCATCCGCCAAAATCGGCATCTATATAAGCTATTAAATCAAATTTATCAATTTTTGGATACCACAATCCTAAATTTAGAGTTCCTTTAAGATATCTAAATATTCTTTTAACACTCTTAAGATGAGATAATTTAGGATTAGATTGAAACCTAGTACAAAGTCCTACACTAAACATTATATCCGGTCTAGTTGCGGTGAGGTAGAGTAGACTACCTATCATTCCCCTATACGTTTTTTGATCGAAATTTTTACTATTTTCATCCATATCTAACTTAGTCGAAGTACTCATAGGGGTGTTTATCGCTTTTGAATTATCCATGTTAAATCATTTTAATAATTCTAATGTATATTTAGATTGGTTAAGAAATATACAATCACTAAGTTGTTTGATTTGTAATCCTAAAATGAAAGTTAATTCACCCATTAAACTCATTTCACATTCATGACTCATATATTTGACAAATGATTTACATAGTGATTCATCCGAAGAACAAAAAATAATATTGTCAACATAAATTTGCACAATAAGAACATTATTTTCAAAGTGTTTGATAAACAATGTAGTATCAATCTTGCCTTTGGTAAAATTATTTAAAATAAGAAATGAACTAAGCCTTTCATAGAGAGCTTTAGTCAATTTAAATACATGATTAGGAAGAAGAGAATTTTTAAATCCCGGAGGTTGTTCGACATATACTTCTTCGGAAATAAAACCATTCAAAAAGGCACTTTTGACATCCATTTGAAATAGTTTAAAATCATTACTACTAGCATAGGTAAGGAGCATCCTAATGGCTTCTAATCTTGCCACAGGAGTGAAGGTTTCTTCGTAGTCGATACCTTCTTCTTGGTTGAAACCTTTGGCCACTAATCTAGCCTTGTTTCTAACCACGATGCCACATTCATCTTGCTTGTTTCTAAAGACCCATTTAGTACCAATGACTAAATGGTCACTAGGTCTAGGAACAAGCTTCCATACCTCATTCCTCTCAAATTGGTTCAATTCCTCTTGCATTGCAATGACCCAAGAATCGTCTTTCAAGGCCTCGTCAATATATTTTGGTTCGATTTGAGAAAGGAAGGCGGCGTTAGCACAAAAATTCTTGAAAGAAGAACGAGTTTGAACCCCTTGTGATGTATATCCTATAATTTGCTCTTTTGGATGAGCATTTACATATTTTCATTTCTTGGGTAAGGAACTTTTGGAAGAAGATGCATCCAAGTTGCTATTTTGAGGAGGGGGTTCCTTTAAATTCAAATTATCAAAACCAAGATCATCATCAAAATCATTTTTTTTTAACTTGGAAATTTCATTAAAAACCACATGAATAGATTCTTCTATAACTAAGGTTCTTTTGTTAAAAACACGAAAAGCCTTAGAAACGGAAGGGTAATCAAGAAAGATGCCTTCATCGGATTTAGCATCAAATTTTCCTAAGACATCCTTTTCATTCAAAATAAAGCATTTACAACCAAAAACTTTAAAATAAGAAACATTTGGTTTTTTGTTATTCCATAATTCATAGGGAGTTTTTGATAGAGACGATCTTATTAGAACCCTATTCATGATGTAGCAAGTCGTATTTACGGCTTCAGCCCAAAAATACTTGGGTAGACTATGTTCATTTAACATAGTTCTTGCCATTTCTTATAGGTTTCTATTCTTTCTTTCAACTACTTCATTTTATTGAGGATTTCTTGGAGTGGAGAAGTTATGATTATATCCATTAACTTTACAAAAACTTTGGAAATCACGGTTTTGAAATTCGCCACCGTGATCACTCCGAATTAATAAAATCATGAAGCCTTTTTCGTTTTCAGTAAGTTTACAAAATTTAGAGAAACACTTGAAACAATCACTTTTGTGAACCAAGAAATAAGTCCAAGTGTATCTAGTATAGTCATCTATAATTACAAAAGCATATTTGCTTCCTCCTAGACTTATCGTGTCAATTGGTCCAAATAAGTCCAAATGGATCAATTGTAATGGCCTAGTGGTGCTAATTTGATTTTTTGGTTTGAAACTAGTTTTTATTTGTTTACCTAGTTGACATGCATCACATACTTTGTCCTTAACAAACATCATATTTGGAATCCCTCGTACTAATTCTTTAGATGAGATATTAGATATAAGTTTCATACTTGCATGGCCTAATCTCCTATGCCAAAGTCAAGCATCATCATTTAAAGCGGAGAAGCATATTTCATTACTTAGTTCATCAAGGTTAATGGTGTAGACATTATTTTGCTTTAAAGCAATCATTGACATGTTATTTTTTGATTTTTCAATAATGCACACATTTGATTCAAATCTAACGATATAACCTTTATCGTATAATTGACTAATACTCACGAGATTATGTTTCAATCCATCAACTAGTAATACATCATCAATAGAAAAACTTAATTTGTTACCTATGGTTCCTTTGCCAATGATTTTGCCTTTATTATTATCTCCGAATGTGACGTACCCTTCTTCTTTGCTAGTGAGCATAGAGAAATGAGATAGATCTCTAGTCATATGTCTTGAGCATCCACTATCAAGATGCCATCTCTTGCTCCTAACTTGTGGGTTTTTCTACAAAAGAGGATGATTTTTAAGTACCCATTTGATTTTGGGTGCCTCAAAAATTGATCCACCAATTTTGTTATTCATTATTGAATTATTTATAGTTCCTTTAGGAACCCATATTAATTTATGTGGACTAATTTTCCTAAATGGACATTTGTAGGCAACATGTCCGGATTTGCAACAAAAGTTGCATTTCATACAAGATGAAACATGCAATGTAGGTCCTTTAATGAAAGTAGTAGGATTTTGATGTGATCCTTTTACAAATCCAATTCCACTTCTATTTGCGACATGACCCTTGTTTGTAAGAATCATGTCTAATCCTTTGCTACTGACCTTAAACTTATTTAAGGTCTCTTTAAGTAGCAAATTTTTATTTTTTATTGCTTCTAAATGCTTACATTTAGAGCATGGAGGAGTTTGATGACTATCAAACTTATTTTGTAGTAAGAAATGCTCTTTCTTTAAGATATTAAACTTCTTACTAATAGTTCTACATTCATCAAATAAATCATGAAAAGCGATAGAGAGTTCTTCCAAAGATAAATCTTCACTAATTAAATCACATACCTCTTCTCCTAAAGCCATTAGCGCGAAGTTTGCCTCCTCTTTGTTGCTAGCATCTTCACTTTCGGAATCACTTGAATCGTCCCAAGTTGCTTTTAGAGCTTTCTTCTTCTTTGGTTGCTTCTTCTTGGCTTGGGGGCATTCATTTTTGAAATGCCCCGGCTTCTTGCATTCATAGCATATCACTTGGTCCTTTTTAAGTTCAAGTCTATTTTTGGTGTTATTTTTAAATTTGTTCTTTCTTATAAATTTTTAAAATTTTTGAGTCAAAAGTGCAATGTCATTGTCACTGTCCTCATCACTTGATGTTCCTTTCAAGTGGTCTTCTTGTGATGTGAGTGTCATATCCTTCCTGTTCTTTGGAAGGGGGTTCTCGAGCTCGTCATGAGCTTGACACATCATTTCATAGGTCATTAGAGACCCAATAAGTTCTTCAAGAGGGAATGTTTTAAGGTCCTTAGCCTCTTGAATGACCGTAACTTTTGGATCCCAACTTTTTGGAAAGGATCTTAAGATTTCAGTTACTAGTTCAAAGTTAGAAAAATCTTTACCAAGAGCTTTGAGTCCATTGATGACATCCGTGAAACGGGTGTACATGTCTCCGATGGACTCACTTGGTTTCATTCGGAAAAGTTCATAAGAGTGTACAAGAATATTGATTTTGGACTCTTTCACTCGGCTAGTGCCTTCATGAGTGACCTCAAGAGTTCTCCAAATATCAAAAGCCGAATCACAAATTGAAACACGATTAAATTCATTTTTGTCTAGTGCACAAAACAAGGCATTCATAGTCTTTGCATTTAAAGCAAAAACCTTCTTCTCTGATTCATTCCATTCACTCATCGGAAGAGAAGATTCTTGATATCCATTTTCGACAATAGTCCAAAGCTCGAAATCCATGGAAATGAGGAAGATCCTCATACGAGTCTTCCAATACGTGTAATCCGACCCATTAAACATAGGCGGACGTGTGATAGAATGACCCTCATGCATACCATACCAGAGTAAGCCATCTCTCTTGGGTATTAAACCAAATATGAGAGTAAACCTTGCTCTGATACCAATTGTTAGGATTGGAGTGGCACTAAGAGGAGGGGGGGGATGAATTAGTGCAGTGGATTAAAACTTGTAAGTTCGAAAATGATTCCGTAAAATGCAAGGAGATTTCTCTTTGATAGTAACTTGAGTAAAGTAAAAATCGGAAACTTGCTACTGTGTAGATAACGATTGCAGAAATGTAAGTACTCACACATTCAATGAACACGCCAATTTAAAGTGGTTCGGTCAAATGACCTACATCCACTTGCGAAGCCTTCTTCGATGAGGCTCCCAACTTCCACTAGCAAATCTCTTTGAAGGGGAAGGACAAATACCCCTCTTACAACCTTTTACAAGTGGTTCACACTCTTACAAATTTTTTAATAGAAAGAAGGAGGTGAACACTCAAACAATTGAAGACAAGACTTGCTAAAGACTTTTCTAAGACCTTTATCTCAATCTATTGCTTTCACAAAAGTTGTAATCTCAATTGAGAATTGAGGGGTATTTATAGGCCCCAAAAGGATTTAAATTTGGGCTCTAAATTTTGAATTCTCTTGGGTTTCCGAGGCTGGCGGTGCCACCGCCTGATTTCGGGTGCTGGGTGGTGCCACCGCCCAGTCTGGCGGTTCCACTACCTGACCCTTCGGGCTCTGGGCAGTGCCACCGCCCAGTTCGACGGTTCCACCGCCCGTCCTTACGGATCTCTGGTTGGGCTTCAAGTCCGACCCAAACCAAGTCACATTTGGGCCCAATTGGCCCCTAACAAGGATATAGAATTATCCCTTAATCCTAACCCTAATTATATGCGAACTATATAACTAAAAACATAATCCTAAGCAAGTTTTTAACCAGCAAACGTCGAGTCTTGTTCTGGCGAGCTTTCTAGCGAGCTTTCTAGCGATCTTCCGGCGGACTTCCGATACGCCCTCGGATTTCTTTCGGTGGACTCCCAGTAGGCTCCCGATCTTGTGATGAATTCAACGAGTAGCCGAGCCTTCTTAGTGATCCTCGCAAACCTCCGACAAGTCCTCGATTCTTTCTTGGTTGGTTCCGGCAGTATCTCGAACGAATCTTCAGACTCTCAAACGTCCGTCGAATTTGACTCCCGTATTCTTGCTTTATGTTTTCAAGCTATCATAGTTAATCTTGCACACTTAACTCAATAATATGGATTAGATCAATTATCTCATCAATTGATTTCATCATCAAAATCCAAGATTCAACAATATTCATGATGAAAAATTATTTTAACATTCATGACTTGATTTTTCATCTTTGTTATTTATCCTTTGTCATGATTTAAAAATTATTGTAAAGGGAAAAAGAGATATAAAATTATATTGTTTCCTTCTTTTTGATAATGACAAAGGAGGAGATAGCTAGCTTGCTAGCTAGCTTGCACAAATCAAGAAGATGCAAAAACTTGCTTGCTTGCTTGCACATCTAAAGTGAAGCAAAAATTACAAACGTACATATAGTAAAAAGTGGCAAAAACTTATTATTTTGCTCATCTCAAAAGCAATAATGCTATCTTGCCTATCTCAAGAAGCAAAACTTGCAACTTGCACATTGCAAAAGAAAGCAAGAATTGCTAGATTACACACTTCAACTAGAAAGCTATCTTGCATTTTCTTTCAAAATTTTTGCTAGCTTGTATATTGTAAACTTGCTATCTTACTATCTTTCATATCTAAAACTTGATAACTTGCATGATGTAGCAATTGCTAAATTTTCTAGCTTACAAATTGCATGATGATAAATGTAATGTTATACATTATATCTTAAACACTTGATAGTTGTACTTCTCCTTTTTATTGATGATAAAGGGGGGGAAGTATGATGTTATACCTAAGTTTATGATAACATGTCGCTTAGATTTTTGAATCCAAAAGTTTAATCAATATGGTATATTGATAGGGGGAATTTGTTTAAACTCCGGGAGTTAAGGTTAACTCCGTCATCAATTGGTTGTCATCAGCAAAAAGGGGGAGATTGTTGAATCTCGAATTTTGATGATGAAACCAATTGATAAGTGTTTATGATTTGATCTACGGTTTTGAGTGATGTAGGATGCTTCGATCAGGGAGAGACAGTTAAAATAGGAAGAATCATGTTGCGCCGGAGGAAAACATGTCAGAAGATTGGATGTCGGGCTGGAGGATCGGTCGACGTATTAATAGAATGCTTCGGGCTATGGATTTGGGTATCGGGCTAAGAAGAGCGGATATTACGCCAAGGATATTAGAGTTGCGGAGGTCAATTGGCCGATTGGGCAATAGGCCGCAAGAGAGGACGATGTGCTAAAGAATCAGACGAAGCGTCGATAGGACCAATGGCATGCCATATGACATGATTCATGCTTAGTAATAATTATCTAGATCGAAGTGTGTTTTTATATGTATAGGATTAACTACGATAGCAAGACATAAAGTAAAATGAAGTTCTGGAGTCAAAAATGTGATTTTGTTGGGAGTTTGAGAGTTCGTCAGAAGTCCGGACGTTCGTTGGAAGTTCCGCCGGAACCAACCGAGAAGTCCTAGAGCTTGCCAAAGAAGCTCGTCGGAACTCGCAAAGAAGATCGTCGTGAAGTCAAGGAGCTTGCCGGGAGTTCGCTAGAACATTGCCGAGAGATCATCGGAAGTTCGTCGGAAGATCGCCGGAAGCTCGCTAGAAGAAACCAGACTTATATTGCTTAGAATATGTCATAGGAATCGTAGTTAGTATATAATTAGAGTTGGGATTGGGAGGTAATCCCATCAACTCTATTAGGGGCCGACTGGGCTCGAAGTTGGGCTGGATTCAAGGCCCAACCAAGGTGCTAAAAGCCTGGCTAGTGGTGGCACCGCCTAGGGAATAGCACCCCAAGAATTCTGGGCAGTGGTACCGCCAGTAGTGAATGCTGCCAGCAGTGGTACCGCCCAACACAAGCGATGGTACCGCCCAGCATAGGTGGTGGTACCGCCCGTACCCAGGAAACTTCGGATGAGATATTTTTAGGCTCCAAGTTTGAATCAACTTGAGGCCTATAAATACCCCTCTCATCCCTAGTTAAATTACATACAACTGAGAGCAAAAAAGGAAAGAAAACTCTGTTTCAATTATGTGTGAACTCCTCTCAAAGTTCTAAGTGTTAGAATAGTTTGAGAGAGGAGTAAGTGGGGGTGTAAGGGTAATCTCCTAAACCCGGTAAAAGGAGAATCGAGTTGTAAAAGGTGGTTGGTCTTCGCCTATTGAAGGAAGACGGATAATGGATGCTGGTGGCCTCGATGGAAGAGGTATCGACAGAGTGGATGTAGGTCACGACGACCGAACCACTATAAAAATCTGGTTTGTATTTTATCTTGAGCAATTTACTTTAACTCCAAACCACTTTACTTGTTTACTACTTTCAATACATTTACAAACGTGTTTCAAGTTAAGATCTTTATAAAATGGTTTTCATCAGAATCAGTTTTAATCGAAACGAAACGATTTGAATTTGACGTTTTTACCGCTGTACTAATTCACCCCTCTCTTAGTATCGACTCGTTCCTAACAGATTCAAGACAAACGGGGTTCCAACTATTGATTATTTGAAAGGCTGCTTACTCATATTATAGGTAACTTACGTATATGTATATAGTTTATAAATTACTATATCCTACTTTTTGTATAAGATGATTTGATCCTAACATATATTTGATATTTGATAAGAGTGGTTTTGTGAGCATGTTTTGTGCTACAGGTCATCAAATGATTTAGAATCTCCTAGATTATAAAAATGGTCTATTCTCATATTGCATTGAAAAGTAATTAATAGAATGATATCAATAATATCATATGATAAAATAAATACCTTATTTTGGAATCAAATTCAGATTTATTATTGTAGCTTCTTTTGAAAAACTATGATAATGATCACTTTTTATTATTTTTAGATCATTAAGGAGTTAAATCCTTTGCCATATGAGGTATGGTTACATTCTTACGAGACACTAGATGTAGAGGTATCTTAGTTATTAGTAGCCTAGGTACTAGATGTTAAGGTACCAGTAGTTGAGAAGCCACAACCTACTAAGTGATCACATACTATCGAGATATGTTTATTTATCAGCTATACCAATGGTATCTTTCTTTGAAATAACTAGGTAATAAATTAAGCAACTCAAACCACTAATACATGGATTATGTTAGTGAAGAACAATCGAATGGGCATCACCATTCATTATAGAACTTGTATTAGGCATGCCTAAAATTAAATTTGTTAAAGATAAAATTTATGATGTATGCCAATTAAAAATATATATAAAACGTAACTTGAAACCCAAAAACCAAGTAAGTACCTCTAGACCATTACAATTAATTTATATAGATTTATTTGGATATATTCATATCATAAGTTTAGGAGGTAAAAAATATGACATTGTGATTGTTGATGACTATAATAGATAAACTTGACATACTTCTTAGCACATAAAAATAATTATTTTAAATATTTTATTAAGTTTATAAATAAGTTTAAAATGAAAAAGGCTTTATGATTTCTTATAATTCATGGTGATCATGGTACTGAATTAAAAAATTATAATTTTTAAAAATTTTATGATTTGAATGAGCATGATCATAATTTTTTTCATTCCAAGAAATCCATAAGAAAATGATATTATTAAGAGAAAGAATAAGAGCTTATAGGAGATGGCAAGGATCATGCTTAATAAACATAGCCTACCTAAATATTTTTAGACCGAAGCCGTTAACACGATATGCTATGTCATGAATAGAGTCTTTATAAGATATTATCTATCTAAAACTTCTTATAAATTATGGAATAACAAAATATGTAATATTTTATATTTTAAAATTTTTTATTTTAAATATTTTATTTTAATTAGCAAAGATGCCTTAGAAAAATTTAATGCAAAATCTGATAAAAATACTTTTCTTAGATACTTCTCTATCTATAAAGCTTATCAAGTTTAAGATATTTAGTTATTGAAGAATTTGTTAGGATCGGAGCGGTACTAAGAGGGGGGGGTGAATTAGTGCAGCGGATTAAAACTCGTAAGTTTGAAAACGATTTTGTAAATACGTAGAGATTTCGATTCGACAAAAAATGACTTAGTAAAAGTAGCTCGAGTAAAGTAAGGAGATGAAAACCAAAAGCTTGTTGCTATATAAATAAAGGTTTTAGAAAGGTAAACACTCACACATTCAATGAACACACCAATTTAAAGTAGTTCGGTCAAATGACCTACATCCACTTGCGAAACCTGCTTTGATGAGGCTCCCAACTTCCACTAGCAAATTACTTTGAAGGGAAAGGACAAATACCCCTCTTACAACCTTTTACAAGTGGTTCAACTCTTACAGATTTTTCAAAGAGAAAAAGGGAGATGAACACTTAAGCTATTGAAAATAAGATTTGCTAAAGACTTTGTTAAGGCTCTTTCTCAATCTCTAACTTCTCAAAGGTTGTGTTCTTTGCTGAGAATTGAGGGGTATTTATAGGCCTCAAGAGGATTCAAATTTGGGCTCTAAATTTGAATTACTTTTGGGTTTCCCGATGCTGGTGGTGCCACCGCCTGCTAGTGGCGGTGCTACCGCCTGTTAGTGTCTGACACTGACAGTATACCTACGGTGCCATCGTCGGAACTCTTAGGTTCTGGGCGGTGCCACTGCCCAGTTCGATTGGGTGATGGGTGGTGCCACCGCCCAGTTCGACGGTACCACCGCCCGACCTTTCAGGTTTTGGGCGGTGCCACCGCCCGACCTTACGGGTCATTGGTTGGGCCCCTAATTTGGCCCAAACCAGTCTATATTAGGGCCCAGTTGGCCCCTAACTAGGTAATAGGATTAACTCTTAATCCTAACCCTTATTACATGCAAACTATGAAATTAAAATATAGTCCTAAGTAGGTTTTTAACCGGCAACGTCGAGTTTCCTTCCGGTGAGCTTTCCGGCGATCTTCCGATGGACTTCCGATACACCCTCAGATTTCTTCCGGTGAACTCCCAGCAGGCTCCCGGTCTTGTGGAAAGTTCAGCGAGTCTTTAGGAAGTAGCCTAACCTTCTCGGTGATCTCCGCGAACCTCCAATGATCTCTCTGGCAGACTTTCGAAAACTTCAGTAAGTCCCCGATTTCTTTTCGGTTGGTTCCGACAACACTTCCGACGAATCTTCGAACTCTCGACGGACTCTCGAACACCCATTGAACTTGACTCCAATAGACTTCCTTTATGTCTTCAAGCTATCATAGATAATCCTGCACATTTAAAACAAAACTTCGATCGAGACAATTAATCCTAAGCAATTAATCAAGTTGTCCGGCATGTTATTGGTCCCTCGACGTTTTGTTCGATTCTTTGGCACATCGTCCTTTCTTGTGGCCTATTGCCCAATCGGCCAATTGACTCCGCAACTCCGATATCCTTGGCACAATCTTCACTCTTCTTGGCCCGATGCCCGAATCCATGGCCCGAAGCCTTCTGTCGATACGTCGACCGATCCACCGGCCTGATGTCCAATCTTCTGACATGTTCCTCTGGCACAACATGATTTTTCTACTTTAATTGTCTCATCCTGATCGAAGCATCCTGCGTCACTCAAAAACGCAGATTAAATCATAAGCACATATCAAGTGGTTTCATCATCAAAATATAAGATTCAACAATCTCCCCTTTTTTGATGATAACAACCACTTGATGACGGAGTTAACCTTAACTCCCGGAGTTTAAACAAACTCCCCCTATCAATATGCCATTTTGATAGAACCTTGAATTCAAACTGAATTCAAGTCATTGCAAATATTCATCATGAATATTTGCAACACGTCATCATGCATAACATGATCATACTTCTCCCCCTTTGTCATAAAAAAAAAGGAGAAGTATCACTTTATGTGTGTTTGAGATATATGAATTCAACTTATTGCATGAAAAACATAATATCAAGTATTTTGATATTATCACATTAGAATTCAACTTATCATCATGCAATTTATAAGCTTGAAAATTTAGCAAATACTACATCATGCAAGCTAGCAAAAATTTAGCAAGTGCTATATCACATTAGAATATGCAAGCTATCAAGTTTTAGATGTGCAAGATAGTAAGATAGTAAGTCCTACTTCACAACATTTTACAACATTTTAGAACATGCAAGCTAGCAGTTTTGAGATGTTCAAAAAGCAACTCTTGCTTCTTGAAATATATAAGTTGCAAGCTATCAAATTTTGCTTCTTTTGCGATGTTTGAGTTTGCAATTTTGCTTCCGTTGCAAAGTGCATGTTTAGTATGTTTAGCATCTTTAGATAGCAACTGTTTTCTTCTCTTTAGACTACAAGCTAGCAATTTTTACGATATGCAAGTTTTACTACATACAAGCTAGCAAAAATTTTGAAAGCAAATGCAAGATAGCTTTCTTATGTAAGCTCATGATTTTTGCTTCCTATTGCAATGTGCAAGTTGCAAGTTTTGCTTCTTGAGATAGGCAAGATAGCACATCTTGCTTTTGAGATGAGCAAGCTAATAAGTTTTGCCCCTTTTTGCGATGTGTACATTTGTAATTTTTTGCTTCTCTTGTCTTGTGCAAGCTAGCTATCTCCCCCTTTGTCATTGTTAAAAAGAAGGAAAGACCCTTTATATCAATTATGAAAAAGGTAAGTATCAATCTTATTTGTGCATCATTATATTTTCAAATTAAAACATGCACAATTTCAAAACTTTACATTTGTATCCTTACTTTATGCATTATACAAATAAATTAATCACTATGGGCATATCATACGTACGTGATACATCATGATTCACATCATATGTAATACATCACATCATAATTAAAAAGCACAAGTATTGCATGCATCATTGCAAATCATAAATGTTTCATATCATGATGGTATCAATTTTATCAAATTATATCCTACCATGCATGTTCATAACTTTTCATTTGTATGCATCAAAATAATATCAAGAGTATTTTATGCATAATACCAAATCATCATTTATAATTACATCAATATTCTAATCATTATTTCAATCATGATAACAATAAGTTTGCACTATAGACAATCTCATGTTTTATCATTCAAGCTAGCGTATATTTTTGCAATTAGCAAGTTAACAATTTCCTTTTTCTTTTATAACAGTGATTCAATCATATCAAGGCATTTGTATCATAGATACAAAGAAATCATATCATCAAAGATAAGACCATTTGAATACTAAAAGACATGATTTATTTCAACAGATCTTTATTTTTATAAATGTCAAAAAGAAATGTAGGAGATCAAATGTTATAGTACCTTGATTCTTGCATAAGAAGTCTTAAGTTATAAATTTCAAAAAATTAAGATAAGTCTTATTCAAATTCAAATCATCAAATCAAAACCATTTTCAAGAGATTCATAAAAAGAAAAACATAGATAGATTTTTTAATCTCTCAATTCTTTATGAATCATAAAAATTATAATTCAAAAAAAAATCATGATTAATTTCGAAAATTTTCTTCTTTAGTAAACAATAAGAAGAAACATGGGAGTTCAAAGAATAAGATCTTGATTCACAATAAAATTTCATGTATCGAATATCGAGAAATCAAGATGATGATTCATATAGAATATCACAAGTTACATTCAAGAGAAAAATTATCATTCATTTTCAAATCATTCAATTTGTCAAATCAATATTTCTTGGGTATGCATGATATCAAAACATGGTTTCAAATCTTCAACATATAACATGCATGAATTCAAAAATCGAAAGGAGAAGGGAAGAATTCAAAGGTACAAAGATTTCAACCATCTCATAAACAAATGAAAGATCAAGTCATGAATCCAAAATTTCATGAATCATTTCGACAAATCTCCTTTTAAATAATCAAAATGATCACCAAAGGAAATATCATATTATTCCAAAAAATCAAGATCATGATTATGATAAAACTCATTTCAAATTCAAATTATCAAAATCATTTTTATGGTTCATAAAATTCATAACATAAGTAGATTCATGAGTTCATTGATAATAGACTCCCCCCCCCCCTTTTTTTTTTAAGTGTTTCATTTTAAGTGATTGATTTCATGTTAACATGCTTTTCAAACATGCATCAACGTTTAGGATAAAAAAATGAATTTTGTCATAAAACCATCAAGACCAATAAATTACAAAGATCATTATGTATTACTTTAAAATCTCATGCATAAAGTTATCAATCATAGTATCAAAACTTCAATATTTTCATTACAAAATCAAGCATTATTAAGTATACAATCGTCAAGCATGACACTTATACTATTTCATATAAGCATGCCTATTTCATTTATGTCAAATCAAAACATACATCAATTTTTTTTTAAACCGAAAAAGCCAATTTTAATATCGTGAAAATCGATAATCCATAAATCACAAAAATCATTATGCATTATTTCAAAAGAAAACTCATTAAGCATGATCATTCTGCATTACTTCAAATCAAACATGATTTCATTTATTTTCAAAATATTTATCATGATAGGACATACAAGGCAAAGAAATCATTAAACATAAAGCATATTCATCAATCATGGTTTCATTGAGCATAAGGTATTTTTAACCAAAATAATTTTATTATTTATTATATTCATGCATTTTTCTTTTTAGATTAATCTATCTTTTTATGCTTAGTTTTCCATACAAAAGCCATGCATCATCATTAAGCATGATATTAAACTTCTTAATATTTTCATTAAGACATCAAGCATGGTTTCAATCAAAATCGAAAATCATCAAGATACATAATTTTTCTTCTTAAGAAAAACATACATATGATCATTAGATTTAAATCTAACATTTTATTAACATAAAACATACACTTTTTAAGAAAAATGGTTATTAAAAAAAAAAAATACATTATGGAAAATATCAAGTAATTTCAAAATAAATTAAGGGGGTTTTGATTACCTCATCGTTGAATGCCGTTGATGCGTAGTTTGCCACCTCGCCTTTCTTGATTTTTTCCTCATCTTCGGAGGAGCTCAATAAATCCTAATTTTTATTTTTCTTCTTGCGTTCAAAGTAAGTAGTTCCATTCTTTTTTATTTTTAATTTTTGTTTCATTTGTAGTTTAAGTTCACCATCACTTGAGCTTATGCTCGAGTGGTCTTCATGTGTTCTATGTCTTAAATCCTTCCTGTCCTTTGGAAGGTTGTTCTCGAGTTCCCTTTTTGTCACATTGTTCATTTCGTAGGTCATTAAAGACCCAATTAGTTCTTCGAGTGGAAATGTTTTAAGGTCCTTGGCCTCTTGAATAGCCGTAACTTTTGGATCCCAACTCCTTGGAAGGGATCTTAAAATTTTAGTTACTAGTTCAAAGTTAGAAAAACCTTTACCAAGAGCTTTGAGTCCATTGATGACATCCGTGAAATAGGTGTACATATCTCCGATGGACTCACTTAGTTTCATCCGGAAAAGTTCGTAAGAATGCACAAGAATGTTGATTTTGGACTCTTTCACTCGGCTAGTGCCTTCATGAGTGACCTCAAGAGTTCTCCAAATATCAAAAGCCGAATCACAAATCGAAACATGATTAAATTCCTTTTTGTCAAGTGCACAAAACAAGGCATTTATAGCCTTTGCGTTTAAAGTAAAAACCTTCTTCTCCGATTCATACCATTCGCTTATCGGAAGAGAAGATTTTTGAAATTCATTTTTGACAATATTCCAAAGCTTAAAATCCATGGAAATGAGGAAAATCCTCATTCGAGTCTTCCAATACGTGTAATCCGACCCATTAAACATAGGCAGACATGTAATAGAATAACCCTCATGCATACCGGAGTAAGCCATCTCTCTTGGGTATTAAACCAAATATGAGAGTGAGCCTTGCTCTGATACCAATTGTTAGGATCGGAGCGGCACTAAGAGGGAGGGGGGGGGGGTGAATTAGTGCAGCGGATT
Organism: Musa acuminata AAA Group; assembly: GCF_036884655.1. NCBI lineage: Eukaryota > Viridiplantae > Streptophyta > Magnoliopsida > Zingiberales > Musaceae > Musa > Musa acuminata. Next base: position 8,190,601 of record NC_088359.1, read on the forward strand.
AAAACTCGTAAGTTTGAAAATGATTTCGTAAATGCGTAGAGATTTCGATTCGATAAAGAATGACTTTTTAAAAGTAGCTTGAGTAAAGTAAGGAGATGAAAACCAAAAGCTTGCTGCTATATAAATAAAAGTTTTAGAAAGGTAAACACTCACACATTCAAGGAACACACCAATTTAAAGTGTTTTGATCAAATGACCTACATCCACTTGCGAAGCTTTCTTCGATGAGGCTCCCAACTTTCACTAGCAAATTACTTTGAAGGGGAAGGACAAATACCTCTCTTACAACCTTTTACATGTGGTTCACACTCTTATAGATTTTTCAAAGAGAAAGAGGGAGGTGAACACTTAAGCTATTGAAAACAAGACTTGCTAAAGACTTTGTTAAGGCTTTTTCTTAATCTCTAACTTCTCAAAGGTTGTGTTCTCTGTTGAGAATTGAGGAGTTTTTATAGGCCCCAAGAGGATTCAAATTTGGGCTCCAAATTTGAATTACTTTTGGGTTTCCCAGTGTTGGCGGTGCCACCGCCTGTCAATGGCGGTGCCACCACCTATCAGTGTCTGACACTAATAGTGTACTAGCGGTGCCACCGCCAGACCTCTCAGGTTCTGGGCGGTGCCACCGCCTAGTCCGGCCGGGTGATGGGCGGTGTCACCGCCCAGTCCGAGGTACCACTGCCCGACCTTTTGGGTTCTGGGCGATGCCATCGCTCGATTTACGGGTCATTGGTTGGGCTCTTAATTTGGCCCAAACCAGTCTATATTAGGGCCCAATTGGCCCCTAACCAGGTTATAAGATTAACTTTTAATCTTAACCCTAATTATATGTAAACTATAAAATTAAGACATAGTCCTAAGCAGGTTTTTAACCGGCAATGTTGAGTTTCCTTCCGGCGAGCTTTTCGGCGATCTTCCGGTGGACTTCCGATATACCCTTGGATTTCTTCCGGCGGACTCCCAGTAGGCTCCCGGTCTTGTGGCGAGTTCATCAAGTCTTTGGCAAGTAGCCAAACCTTCTCGGTGATCTTCGTGAACCTCCGACGATCTCTCCGGCGGACTTCCGAAAACTTCGACAAGTCCCCGATTTCTTCTCGGTTGGTTCCTGCAGCACTTCTAATGAATCTTCAAACTCTCGACGGACTCTCGAACACCCATCAAACTTAACTTCAGCAGACTTGCTTTATGTCTTCAAGCTATCGTAGTTAATCCTGCACACTTAAAACAAAACTTCGATCGAGTCAATTAATCCTAAGCAATTAATCAAGTTGTCTGGCATGTCATTGGTGTTTTGACGCTTCGTCCGATTCTTCAGCACATCGTCCTCTCTTGCGGCCTATTACCCAATCGGCCAGTTAAATCCGCAAGTCCGATATCCTTGGCACAATCTCCGCTCTTCTTGGGCTGATGCCTGAATCCATGGCCCGAAGCTGTTTGTCGATACATCGACTGATCCACCAGCTCGACGTCCAATCTTCTGACATGTTCCTTCGACACAACATGATTTTCCTACTTTAATTGTCTCATCTTGATCGAAGCATCCTACGTCACTTAAAAATGCAGATTAAATCATAAGCACATATCAAGTGGCTTCATCATCAAAATATGAGATTCAATAGAATCTATTCATGTTATTTTTTATGAATATTTTAAAGTTAAGAAAAATAATTTTGATGATGATTTTGAATTTGATAAATTGAATTTGAATAAGGATTCTACTCCCCAAAGTAATTTAGATATATCTACTTCCAATAAAACATTACCTAAGGAATAAAAGTATATAGATGCACATCTCTTAATGAGCTAATTATTAGAGAAACATTAAAAAGTGTTCAAACTTATTTTTTTTTAAATATTTATGTAAATTCTACTTTTTTTTCTCAAATTAAGTCTAAATGCATTGATGATGCTCTTAAAAATAACTCATGGGTCTCGATAATGTATGAAGAGCTAAATCAATTTGAAAGAAATAAAGTTTGGACACTTGATTTTATACTTAGTGATCATCTTGTAATTATTACTAAAAAGGTTTTTAGGAATAAGCAAAATGAATAAGTTATGTTTTGAAATAAAGCTAGATTAGTGGCCAAAGATACCAACCAAGAAGAAAGTATAGACTATGAAGAAACATTACTACTATGTCTAGACTTGAAGCCATAAGGATATTCATTTCCTATGTATATTTTAAAAATTTTAAATTACTTCGAATGGATGTCAAAAATATTTTTCTTAATAGGTTTATTTCTGAAAAAGTTTATGTTAAGCAAGCACTTGGATTTGAAAATAATTTTTTTAACCCATATTTATAAATTATCTAAGGCTTTCTATGAGTTGAAACAAGTCATTAGAGTTTGGTACCAGAGACTTAGCTTTTTTGTTGTTCAAAATTATTTTTTAAAAAAGTAAGATATGTTAGGATCGTAAATGGCTTTAAGAGGGGGGATGAATTAATGCTTTTGTAAAAATTAATTTGAATCAAAACTTTTAGCTGATAAAAATGTATCAAAAAATATATTAAAAGTGTGGTTGACTTAGAATAAGAATGATAAGTAATTAAGATAGAAAACAATAGTACAGAAGAGCAACAAGAAAGTGCACACTAATTTTATAGTGGTTTGGTTGTTGTGACCTATGTCTACTCCCGATTCCTCCTTTGTTGATACCACTAGCATCCACTAATGGTCTTCCTTCAATGGGCAAAGACCAACTACCATCTTATAACCCTTTTCTCCTTTTCATATGTTTAGGAGACAACCTTTACAACCACTCAATCCTCCCTTAAATAGAAATTATACTTTTAGAGAAGAGGAGGGGAACTCTCAAGTTTACAATAATGTTTTCCTCAATTTATGTTCTCAGTTCATGTGTTTACTGAGCAGGGATGAGTGGGATATTTATAGGCCCCAAATGATTTCAAAAAGTAGAGCCAAAATTCAAATCCTTGAGATTTCGGGGTATTGGCAATACCACCGCCTAGTTTGGCGGTACTACCACCTGACACACTGACACTCGATAGTATCATCATCCAGTCTGGTGGTACTATCACCTGACATAATTTAGAAGACTATGTTTGGGTAGCACCACCGCTCAGTCTGGTAGTACCACCACTTGACATGGTTTGGGATATTGTGTTTGAGAAATTCAGCCCTATTTCAGGCCTAATTGGCCCATAATTGAGTTGGCATTATTTCACCTTAATACCAACTCAATTAGACCTAACCCAACTCAATATAGACAAATTATTACAAAGCACAAATCGTATATTGTCCGGTATGTCATTGGTTCTTTCAGCGCTTCGACCGATCCTTCGACACATCGTCCTCTCCTTTAGCGTATTGCCCAATCGACATGTTGACTCCTGCAACTTCCGATTCCTTGGTGCAATGTCTGATCTTTTGGCCCGATGCCCGAATTCATGGCACAAAGTCCTTATGCTTGCACGTCGATCGATCATTCGGCCTGATGTCCAATCTCCTAACATGTTTAACTCTGACCTAATGTTCGATTCCTCCTACTTCAATCAATTTGCCTCTCCTTGATCGAAGCTAGTCCTACGTTACTCAAAACGTAAATTAGATCACAAACTCATCAATTGATTTCATCATCAAAATCCGAGATTCAACAATCTCCCCCTTTTTGATGATGTCAATCAATTGACAATGAAGTTTAAACTAAACTCTCCCTATCAATATACCATATTGATAGAAACTTTGAATTCATAAAATCATGACTATTTCATCATTGCATACATCATGAATATTGAAAGAACTAATTAATAACATCATTGCATGCATCTTAAAATCATGAGTATTTTATGCATAGTCAAAGTACACTATGCATAATCATCATCATAACTTCTCCCCCTTTGTCATCAATAAAAAGGAGAAGTGCAACTAGCAAGTTTTCAAGTTAGCAATTTAGCAAGATTTATATCACTTTAGAACATGCAAGCTAACAAGTTGGAAAGGATTACTTCTCTTTGAAGTATGAAGGCTAGCAAGTTTTGCTTCTATTGAGATGAGGAAGCTAGCACTTTTCTCTTGAATGTGCAAGATAGCAATTTTTCATCCTTTATGTGCAAATTAGCAATCTTTCTCCCCCTTTGTCATTATCCAAAGGAAGAAAATAATATAATATTATAAATATTTTTTCTTTACATCAATTTTCAAACATGACATAAGGTATACAACCAATTGCAAACATATTGAAAGATATCAATATCAAAGATCATGAAGGATCAAGTCAGGATTCATTTTAATAAGTCTCTTCTTTTGTAAATAACAAAAAGAAATATTAGGAGATCAAATATTAAGCACTATTCAAAGGAAATTTTAAGTCATGAATTTTGATAAATCAAGAGAAAAATCATGATTCATAACTATTCTCTTTAATAAAAAGAAATATAGGAGAACAAGGATCTTGATTCATAAAAGATATCAAGTATCAAATTTTGAGAAATTAAGAATTTAACATGCCTAAGTTTAACATTCAAGCTAGCACTTTTTGCTCTCTTTTGCATCAATGTTTTAATCATAACATAAATACAAAGGAGTCATATGAAAATTATGACATGAAAGTTATTAATATGAAAGATTAAGAAGGGTCAATTTGTGAATGTCAAAAGACATGATTTATTTTGACAAATCTCTTTTTTAGTGAAAGAAGGAATGACAAAAAATATTCATAAAAAAATCTAATTCATAATTCCAAGAAATCAAAAGAGGAATCATGATTCATTTGGATAATTCTCTTTAATAAAATGAAAGAATCATAGTGAATGATCTTGATTTATATAAAAATCTCAAGTTATAATTATCAATATATCAAGATCATGATTTGGATAATAAATCATTCAAATTCATATCATCAAAATCACTTTCATACTTTAAGATATTCAAAAAATTATAATATACATGGATTGAAAAACTTGATAAGTTTTAGAAATAAAGACATTTTCAAAAGAGATGCATTCCCCTTTTTATGTGTTTCAATTTATATGATTTATTTCATACAAGCATGTCTTTGTCTTTTATGCCAAATAAAAACATACATCAATGTTTAAAAATCGAAAATAAGCTTCATCATGAAAATAATCAAGATAAACATTTAAGCATTCATAGAATTATTTTTATTTGGTATGTAAGCATTAGATTCAAATTTATATCACTTATTACACAAATACTTAATGAGTTATATCTACTAACATAGCATTTTCAAACAAAAGATTCGATTTGTTAATAATCATTTTAATTCCAATGATCTTTCTTTTATTATTGTTTGTTGTAGTAATACATTTTCCTTCTTTAGTGAATATAACCCATTGCATTTAGTATAAGGAGTTAATATACAATTGCCATGCTCATTTTTTATTTTTCAAAATCACTATAAAGAGAAGCATGATTTTTTTTATTTTTTATTTCTTACTAACTAATTTAAAAACAACTCATGAAATGCATTAAGTAATTTCATAGTAAGGTAAATGAGTTTTGGTTAAGTCACTTATCTCGTCGTCGAAGACCGCTAAGGCGTAGTTCCCAACCTCATCTTCGGATGCACTTGATTTGTCTTATATTGCCTTGAGTGCTTTCTTCTTCTTTTGTAACTTCTTCTTCACTTGCGGATATTTGCTTTTTAAGTGCCCCAACCAATTGCATTCATAGCAAATTGTTTTATCCTTTTTAAGTTCATTTTTATTCTTTAATTCTTGTTTTATGAACATTTTAAATTTTATTGTTAGGAGTTCAAGGTCATCGTCATCATCACTTGAGTTTTCTCTCAAGTGGTCTTCTATTATTCGAAGTGTCAAATCCTTCATGTTCTTTAGAAGATTGTTCTCATGTTCATCATATTCGATATAAGTCATTTCATAGGTCATTAAAGACCCAATAAATTCTTTAAGAAAGAAATTATTCAAGTCCTTTATCTCTTGTATTGCTGTCACTTTCGGATCTCAACTTTTTGGAAGGGATCTTAGTATTTTATTAACAAGTTTAAAATTAGAAAAAAATTACTAAGACTTTTTAAACTATTGATTGTTAGGATCAAGAATGACACTAAGAAGGGGGCGGGGGGGGTGTGTTAGAACCCTTGCAGATTCTAAACTTGGGGTTGATCTCTTTAGAGGATCGGCCTCCTTGGAACTCTATAGGGGTTCCTCCCTCTAAGTTGCTGCTCAAAGACTGCAGAAAAGATTCATCTATTGCTTATGAAAAGAGGAGGAATACATGACTATTTATAGGGCTTCTAAACCCTAACTCCTAATAGGACTCCTACTCAAGACTCCTATTCCTTTACAACTCCTTATTATTCTCTAAGAAACAACCTCCTAACCCTAGCCGGCCTCTTTAATAGGGGTCAGCTTAGGTAGGTTTTACATGAATGTCCCTCTCAATTAGGACTCTCCTAGCTAGAGTCCTAACAGACCCGCCCTCTTCAAATCAGCCTTGTCCTTGAGGCTAACGATTCATGAATTTTGGGAATTTGATCTTCAAGTCGTCATAGTTCTCCCAAGTGGCATCTTCTGTTGGTAGGTTCACCCACTGTATTAGCACTTTAGTAGTGGGTCATCGTCGTCGAGTCACGATCCGTCGATTTGGCTGGGTCTGGAGTTCTCCTTGGATAGTCATATTTGGTGGGTGGCTTTGGGCTGTTTCCAAGCACCTATTTACAACTTTTGTCTGGCCATTGATTTGTGGGTGATATGCTGTACTCCTTTTCAATTTAGTATCCTGTATATGGAATAACTTTGTCCAAAATCTGCTTGTGAAGATGCAAGTAGAATTTATTATAAGCACAATGCGTCCCTTATAGTGTAATTCTTTTGAGTCCCAATTGTAATGAGCCACGGAGCTTGGTGCTTCCTCCAATTTTTTTATAATCTTACTAGTCTCTGAATCTTCCTGCCATTCCATCTTAATATCCTCAAGGAAGTCGCTGGTCGGAAGTGAAACGACCGAAACTTCAGCTTGCTCGGGTAGCTGCGAAAGCGCATCTGCAAGAACATTCTCTTTTCCCTTTTTGTAAGTTATTTCATAATCAAATCCAAGAAGTTTTGTTACCCATTTTTGCTACTCAGGGGATGATATCTTTTGCTCTAAAAAGTACTTGAGGCTTTTATGGTCGGTTTTAATTTAAAATCGTCGACCAATCAAGTAGGGTCTCCACCTCGTTGTTGCGCGCACAATGGCGAGCATCTCCTTATCATATGTTGACTTATTTTGATGAGAGGGAGATAATGCCTTGCTAGTGTATGCGAGTGGTCGACCATCTTGCATGAGAATGGCTCCAATTCCGACTCCAAATGCGTCGACCTCAATAATGAAGGGTCGGTTGAAATTTGGTAGTATTAGCACCGGTGTCGTCGTCATGGCTGCCTTAAGCTTGTCGAAGGCAGTGGAGGCTCTATTCAACCATTGGAAAACATCTTTTTCTAGTAAGGAAGTAAGTGGTGTACTGATCTTTTCATAGTTTTTCATGAACTTACGGTAGTAGCTTGTTAAACCCAGAAAGCCATGTAGCAATTTTATGTTCCTCGGGGTAGGCCAGTTTTGTATTGCTTCAATTTTGAAGGGGTCCACCATCACACCTTCCTTTGATATGATATGCCCAAGATATTCCACCTTTTATTGAAGAAAGTAAAAATTCGTAGTGGCCGTTGTGTGTTCGAAAGGTGATTTTCGGTATGACTTCTTCGTACACTCGTATTTGATAATACCCGGATCGAAGGTCCAGCTTTGTGAAGATTTATGCTCCCTTTTATCTAGCAATTCATCTACTACTGGAATAGGGTATTTATTCTTGATGCTTATGCCATTGAGAGCTCGGTAATCAACGCATATTCGCCATGTTCCGTCCTTCTTGTGTACAAGTAGCATCGGTGAAGAGTAGAGGTTGCAACTTGGCCGAATAACTCCTGTTTTGAGCATCTCTTTTACAATCCTTTCTATTTCATCCTTCTGGAGATGTAGATACTGATATGGCCGAGTATTTGCTAGAGGTTTGCTTTAAAGAATCATTATATAATGATCATGCCGATGGGTAAGAGGTAGGTTGTGCGGTTCGTCAAATATATCTGAAATTTCAGCAAGTAAAGGAAGTAGGTTGAGATCTTCAAATTCTATTGGCTCTCCCTTAGTTTGCTACTCAAGTTGTACCAAAAAGTCGCTGCATGCTTTATACAAAACCTTCTTCATTTGTTGTGTGCAAATCGTCGTTACGTCGCCCCCACGTTTCCCATTCAAAATCACCTGTTTCTCCTTACTATAAAATTTCATAATTAGTTGCATAAAATTCCAAGAAATATCACCTAATATCGTCAACCATTTAATTTTGAGCATGGCCTCATGATCATCAAGAGGGAGAAGGAAGAAATATGCAATTATCTCTTGGTAAGGCCTCATGATTAGCAACAGTTTCCCTTACGGGCGCCTATGAACATATTTCAAAATCCATCCATTGGCGACCTTAACATCAAACCTGCTGCAATTCTCGATAGGTAAAGCCATCTGGATAGTAACCTTACTATTTAGAAAGTTATGAGTACTGCCCGTGTCGATGAGAATAGTGATTGGTTGTTGTTTGAGAAGGCCTCCAACTTTCATCGTTTGTGGGTTTGAGTAGCCGGCTAGTGCATATATCGTAACTTCGGTCGATTGTGGCTCTTCTTTTGCATCTTCTTCTTCATGTTCAAGGCTCTCTTCTATATGTTCAATGACCTCTTCTTCTATTGGTTCAATCATAAGAAGTCTCCCTTTACTATAGCGATGCTCACGGCTCCATGGCTCGTCACAATGCCAACATAACCCCTTCGCATATCGCTCCCGAAGCTCTTCTCTTGTTAACCTCTTTAGTGTAGGGACTTGGTCGATAGTAGGGGGGCTGAGGGATTCAATATTACTAGTTGAGGAGCGACCTTAGTCCTCCGAGCTTCATGGTTCAATTGCTCCTCTTGATGTCGTGTGAAAGAGATGGCTGCCATAAGCGTATACGGTTGTCGCGCTTTAACTTCTCCTCGGATCTCCGACTTCAAGCCCTCAATGAAGGTCCTCAATAGCTGTTTTTGAGACCAATCATGATTTTGATTAGATAATCTTTCAAACCTAGTTTGGTACTCCTGAATGGTGGAGGTTTGTCGGATCTTTGCTAGTTGTCCGTCAATATTCTCGTAATCGATTGGTCTGAAGCGGATCAGCAGTCCTTCTTTGAATTGTCACCATGAAAAGACTCCATAAGTATGTTCAAACCAGTCAAACCACTGTATAGCATCCCCTTCAAGATGTATAGCTGCAATTTTCACCATAGATGCATTCGTGGTTTTGTGGTACCGAAAATATCGCTCCGCGCGCGAGATCCAACCAATTGGGTCTCATTCTTCCCATCTAGGGAAGTCCACTCTCATGCATGGATAGTTGGGGTCGGTCATAGAGCTTCCCCTCTCTTGTAAGTCATATCTTTGGGTATGGTGTGATTGGGCAAAGCTCTCTCTTTGATGTGATTTATTTGGGTTTAGTGGTCGGCCCAATCTGAGTTCGGTAAAGAGCGTCCGAATCTTATCCTCCATTCGTGCCTCGAAGGCTTCAAATTTAGCATTGAATACCTTCTCAGATGCCATAGTATATGCCGCCAAATCTGTGATGTTAAGATCTCTCTTTTGTTGTCGGTTTAAAGGCATGTATTGGTTGAGAGAAGTGATGGTCGAAAGGGTTGGTGGATTGGTGGATGTAGGCTACGATTTAGGCTTGTTTTGTGACTATTTTGGGTGTAGTTTGAGGGTATGATTTAGTGGAGTTTTAGGGCTGTAGATGAAAGTTTTGGATCTGTGGTAGATGGTAGCAAAGGTTTGATAGAAATCAGTAGAAGTTGCAGCAAGTATGTGCTGTCTTGTAAGAGAAGAATTATCGTCGAAGAAACAACGGTTTCTCGACGTAATTTTCACCAAAAACTTGAGAGAATTGAGGAGGGAATTGATAGCAAAATCATAGTTTATATGACAGTAAGGATATCTAATTTAATCAAGAAAATTTTGGCAGTATAACAGCAAGAAAATTGGTGTAAGTTGCGATTGTAGAATTCTCGTCGAAAAATTTCAGCGGGTTACGACAAAAATTTGCAGCAACACAAAATCATTTTTAGAGATGAATTTCTTAATAGATCAATCTTAGATAGAATTCAAGATGATCTATGAAGTGTATAAGAAATTTCATTCAAAAAAGATTGTAAATAGATGGGTGAAGGCAACAATATGCGGCTGTAATTTTCTACAGCACAGATTTTTAAGTATAGCAGATTGGACGTAAAAGATCAGTGGTTTATATTAAGAATTTTTTGATGAAACCAAAGGGAAATCTACTGTTAGGAAGTGTCAAAGCTATCATAAAAATTTCGTAGAGATTTGGATAGAAAAAAATGTAGTATCAAGATCAAACAAACAGTGCTATGTGGCTGAAATTTTATAGTGCAGATTTTCAAGCAGATTAGACGTAAAATATCAATGATTTATATTGAGAATTTTTCAACAAAACTAAAGGAAATCTGCTGTTAGGAAATGTCAAAGATGTCATAAAAATTTCGCAGAGATTTGGATAGAAAAAACACAGTAGTAAGATCAAACAGACGGTGCTATACAGTTGAAATTCTGCAATGTATCTTTCGTCATAGAGATGAAAACTTTATGACGAAAAGTTTATGCAGCAATATAGGAATAATTTTTTTGGGAGTTTCAAATAAGGATAACTAAATTGCAGCAGTAGTAAAGTAGAAAACCAGAACCTGTTGCAATTCACGGGGAGATCAAAGGATGATCCGTGGTGGTGGAGATGACGACTGAATTTGGCAACGATCTCTTAAGCAATTATGGGAATTGCTTTAGGCAGTTGTAGAGAGTTGATGGATGGCTGTGGAAGGGCAGCGAGACGCCAAGAACGCTGCTCTGATATCAGGTGTTAGAACCCTAGCAGATTCTAAACTTGGGGTTGATCTCTTTAGGGGATCGGCCTCCTTGGAACTCTATAGGGGTTCCTCCCTCCAAGTTGCTGCTCAAAGGCTACAGAAAAGATTCATCTATTGCTTATAAAAAGAGGAGGAATACATGACTATTTATTGGTCTTCTAAACCCTAACTCCTAATAGGACTCCTACTCAAGACTCCTACTTCTAACCAACTCCTAATAGGACTCCTACTCAAGACTCCTATTCCTTTACAACTCCTTATTCTTCTCTAAGAAACAACCTCCTAACCCTAGCCGGCCTCTTTAATAGGGGTCAGCTTAGGTAGGTTTTACATGAATGTCCCTCTCAATTAGGACTCTCCTAGCTAGAGTCCTAACAGGGGGGGTGGGTGGATGAATTAATGCAACAGATAAAAATGATAAATTTAACTAATTTTAGAAAACTTCGTACGATGAAAAAACCTTAGTTCGATGAGAACAATTTTGAAAAGACATTTGTCTCTAATAAGTTTGTAAGTGAGTAGAGAAGAGGGGATTGTATAATTTGTAATGAAGTAAAATAGAATGCAGCACAAGTAAAGAAAATAAGTAGTAAGGAAAGAATACATCGGAATTTATAGTGGTTCGGTCGTTGTGACCTACATCCACTTCCGATTCCTCCTCCGTTAAGGTCACCGACATCTACTAATGGTCTTCCTTTAATAGGCAAAGATCAACCACTTCTTTACAATTTTTTTTCCTTTTCATGGGTTTAGGAGATAACCCTTACAAGCCTCATACCTCTTCTTAGATGATTACAAAGCTAAAGAGAGGGAGGAGGACTCTAGGCACTTTTATAATACTTTTACACCCCAACACTTGAAGATTTATTCATACTTTGATTGCAATTTATTACTCTTTCGTGCAGAAAAGGGTAGGGTATTTATAGGCCCCAATGGCTTTAAAATTGGAGCAAAAAAATGTCATATCCCGGGTTTTTGGGTACTGGCGGTACCATTGCTTGACACTTTGACATTGGGCGGTACCATCGCCTAGTTTGGCTGTACCACTGCTTGATAGAGCCTTGGAGATTGGGCTCTGGCAGTACCATCGCTTGGCAGCATTAACTACCGGTGGTACCTATTGAATCTCGGATTTTGATGATGAAACTAATTGATAAGTGTTAATGATTTAATCTACGTTTTGAGTGACGCAGGATGCTTCGATCAGGGAGAGACAATTAAAGTAGGAAGAATCATGTTGGGCCAGAGGAAAACTTGTCAGAAGATTGGACGTCGGGCCGAAGAATTGGTCGACGTATCGATAGAAGGCTTCGGGCCATGGATTCAGGTATCAGGCTAAGAAGAGCGGATATTGCGCTAAGGATATCAGAGTTGTGGAGGTCAACTGGTCGATTGGGTAATAGGCCGCAAGAGAGGATGATGCATCGAGGAATCAGATGAAGCATTGATGGACCAATGACATGCTCGACGACATGATTCATGCTCAGTAATAATTGTCTAGATCAAAGTGTGTTTTTATGTGTGCAGGATTAACTACGATAGCAAGACATAAAGCAAAATGAAGTCCCGAAGTCAAGAACGTGATTTCGTTGGGAATTTGAGAGTTCATCGAAAGTCCAGACGTTCGTCAGAAGTTCTACCGGAACCAACCGAGAACTTCCAACAAACATCCAGTCTTGACTCCGGGACTTCATTTTTCTTTATGCCTTGATTACTATCATAGTTAATCCTACACACTTAAAACCTACTTCGATCTAGATAATTATTACAAAGTAAATCAAATGTTGTCCGGCATGTTATTGGTTTTTCAGTGCTTCGTCTGAATCTTCAGCGCATCGTCCTCTCTTGCGGCCTATTACCCAATCTGCCAGTTGACTTCCGCAATTCTGATATCCTTGACATAATTTCCACTCTTCTTGGCCCAATGCCTAAACCTATGGCTCGAAGCCTTCTACCAATACGTTGACCGATCTTTCGGCTCAACATCCAATCTTCTAACATTTTTCTCTCTGGCCCAACATGATTCTTCTTGCTTTAATTATCTCTCCCTGATTGAAGCTTCCCGCATCACTCAAAACGTAGATCAAATCATAAACACTATCAATTGGTTTCATCATCAAAATATGAAATTTAACAATCTCCCCCTTTTTTATGATGACAACCAATTGATGACGGAGTTAACCTTAACTCCCCCTATCAATATGCCATATTGATAGAACACTTAAATTCAAAAATCCAAGTAACATATCATCATAAAATCATGTATAACATCATTATACTTCTCCCCCTTAAGATAACATCATTATAACATCTTAAGATAACAACTTTTTGCTTCTCTTTAGATTACAAGCTAGCAATTCTAGTAAGTTTTACATCATGCAAGCTAGCAATTTTTATGATATGCAAGTTAACAAGTTTTCTTTTCTTTGCGATGTGCAAGATAGCATATTTTTGCATCTTCTTAAAATATGCAAGCTAGCAAACTTAGTGATGTTCAAGATAGCAAGTTATTTCTTCTCTTTTGAGAAGTACAAGCTAGCAATTTTGCTTCTTTGCAAGTTTTTCTTATCGCAATTTGTAAGCTAGCAAATTTAGTAAGTGTTACATCATATTAGAACATGCAAGCTAGCAAATTTATATCATTTTAGAGTATACAAGCTAGCAAATTTTACACATATTAGAACAAGCAAGCTAGCAAACTTTTGCTTCTTTTGGAATGTGCAAGTTTGTAATTTTTTGCTTCTCTTTGAGCTGAGTAATCTAGCAAGTTTTGCTCCCCCTTTGTCGTTATAAACAAGAAGCAAAGAATATAATTTTATAATTCTTTTCCCTTTACATCAATTTTTACTTCATGACAAGGATAAAGTATCAATCTTATTTCAATATGCCATAATTGAGATAAACCTTGAATTCAAATTGAATTCAAGTCAAAGCAATTTTAATCATGATTCACATCATATGAAATACATTATATTATCATAATAAAATCATAGGTATTGCATGCATCATTGCAAATCATAAATATTTCACATCATGATGATATCAATTTGTCAAATTATATTGCATCCTATCATGCATGCTCATAACTTCTCATTTGTATGCATCAACATAATATCATGAGTATTGCATAATTTCATATCATCACATGAAGGATATCAAGAAAAACTTGGTGATGAGATATACTTCATGAATATAAGGAATTTTACATAATAATACTCAAGGCATAAACCTTAAAAGGTCAAGTGACATATCATGGTTGATTTGGATAAATAAAATAGTGAAAAGAAAGAATCATAGTAAACAATCTTGATTTATAAAAAGAATTCTCAAGTTATAATTCTAGGAAATCAAAAGAAACCATAATTCACTTTGACAAATCTCCTCTTAAATAATTAAAAAGAAATCTTAAGAGATCAAATAGTATTAAAAATCTTAAGTCATGAATTCCAAAAAAGAAATTCTCTTTAGTAAATCACAAAAGAATTGTAGGAGAACAAATAAATGATCTAGATTCATGTTTAAGAATTTTCATGATTCATATAGAAAATCTCCTCCTAAGAAAATACCAAGAAGAATCGTAGGAGTACAAAGAAGAGACATCGATTCAAGTGGATAAGTATTCTCTTGAAAAAATGCAAGAGTCATAAGAGAATAAAGAGTAAGGGATCTTGATTCATAAAGAGAAATCTTTGTTAGGATTAGGGGTCGACACTAAGAGGGGGGGTGAATTAGTGCAGCGGTAAGATAACGACGGTTTAAAAAACTTCGTACGATAAAAACCGTTTCAGACGAAAATCGATTTCGTAAAGGTAATACTTTGAAACCGTACATAAACATACTGAAGGCATTAAGCTATTAAAGAGGTTTGTACTATGAAAATGGCAAGAAGTAAATGCAAACTAGAGATTTAGAGTGGTTCGGTCAACGTGACTAACCAGAGTTTTAGAGTGGTTCGGTCAACATGACCTACATTCACTTTCGGCTTCCTCCTCCAATAAGGTTACTGGCGTCCACTAGAGGCCTTCCTTCAATAGGCAAAGGCCAATCAACTTTTACAACTCAATTCTCCTTTTATCGGGTTTAGGAGATAACCCTTACACTCCCACTCACTCCTCTCTCAAACTATTCTAACACTTTAGATCTTTGAGAGGAGCTCACACAAGATTGCAACAGTGTTTCTATACTTTTTTTTTTCTCTCAATACTTGTGTGCTTTAACTAGGGATGAGAGGGGTATTTATAGGCTCCAAGTTGATTCAAACTTATAGCCTAAAACTTTACCATCCCGGATTCCCCGAGCATGGGCGGTACCACTGCCTACGCTGGGCGGTACCACAGCTCAGTGTCAGTCTGACTGACACTGCCCTGGGCGGTACCACCACCTAGGGTGCAGTGTTGGGCGGTACTATCGCCTTGTCATGGACTTAGCTGGTTTTGCCTAAGTCGTGCGACACCCTTGCATGTCCGTCCGCAAAGGTCAATCTCCCCGAAGCCTCCCATTGTCCCTTAGGACCAACAAAAGAGAGAACGGGTTAGAGAGAACGCCTCAATCGGGATCCACAAGCAAACATCTTCGAAAATACTTTATAGATAAAGCAAATTACAAACAGACTTTACAAGCTCTGAACAGTTACACAACAAAGGGTAAAATGGTCTATTATAGATCAAAAATCTCTCACACGTGTCCACATGACACAACCTTTATTTACAAGCCTAAAACGGCCACCAACCTAACTAAAATGGGACTATTAAGCCTTCAACCATCCCTCTACATGCTGTACAAAGCATGAAAATACCAAAAGACACGGACATACATACACATTACTTCAAACATCTTGTTTAGAAGTTTGTCCGTGACATTCTCCCCCACTTATTCCTTCGACGTCCTCATCGAAACCTTTGTGAATACTGCAACTCCTCGCCTTTGTTGAGTCTTCAATCTTCCGCTCCAGCTGCAATGCGCCTCTTGGCTCCCAACTGCTCTCCGCTGCTGTTTTTGAGTAGTCGAACCTTTGATCCACCATGCTGCTTCAATTCACCAATAACTCTGACTCTGGTGTAGGGTTGGCTAAGTTGTGTTGATCTTTGTTGATTCCTACGGATCCCCCAGATGAAGGAAAAGACTATCCTTACTACGCCAGTCTCTCAAATTCCTCATGCTGCTTGAACTAGGTGGATGCTTGTTGGAGCTTTAATGAGCATCATCTCGTAAACTTTTGAAGTTTTGGGTCCTTCCTCCACAAAATTTGCTCATTGACTCTTCTTTCACTTAGTTGTCACATCTAAGTAGGTTCGCATCACTTCCGCTTTCGATTGGCATTTCGTTGGGAAATGAAGCGGACAATCTACTCTTAGTAGCATTGATCACCGTTGGTGAGGATTTGACAACTATTGTCTTCCATTATCTTCGAAGGGTCTTTGAACTTGTGTAGAGCTCCTCTACTGGATAGATAAGAGAATTGGGGTACTTGGTTTCGCCTATTCTCTTAAGAGTTGAGAAGGCAAAGGTTACTTGACTTCGCCTGCCTCCTCGAGGTTGTACTTCATGCATCGAGCTGGTTACTAGCCTTCGCCTGCTCTTTGCTCACACTTCTGAAGCACTTGAAGTGTTTGCACTCCTTGCGTTGAGTTAGCTACTATGATTCACCTTCTCAATGCCATCGAACTTCTGGAATGCGGGAAGTTTTCACCCCAACTTGGAGTAATTCTCTAATAGATGAGGTCGCCTCTGGGATTGTATCGTCTTCTCCATCAACCCTGTTGCCTACTCCCTTGAGTAGAGAAGGTACAGTACCACGTACTGCCTACTTCGTTCCTTGGTCGTGCACTCTTGCATGACCCGAAGTCCTTCACTTTCGGCTATCTTGATGAGAAACTCGTTTACACTAGTCTTACGAAGTTCCTTGGCCTCTGCCCTTCAGCCTTGTCATGGTACTTGGAGATTGCCTTTGCTTGTTCCACCTCCTCGGCCCCTTTCACGACCAAGCTCTCTCCCTCCATGAGAGCAAGGGATCAATGACTTTCACGGAAGTCCCACCTCTACGGTACCATGGTGGTACCATGCCCATGGCCCTACTATCCGTTGCCTCGCATCTGCATCTCTTTTCTTCACGATCAGTAGATATGTCTCCGTGGCACTCCTCTGAGTCCACCTCTATTCTAACTAATGCTTGATTTTGGGTAGCTAAGTCCCTCTAGACTCATCGTCGCTTTCTTGCCCCTTTCGACCCCCTACTTCAACACCTCTGTGTTCTCCAAGCAGTCCATTTGGTCGATGGAAAGACGGACTGCAACTCCCATGCATGGCCTCTACCATCGCATTATAGGATTTGCACCGATTCTGTTTTCCTTAGCTTCCTTGGTAGCAACGTTCGCTTACTCGACCTAGTCCTTTGACTTGCCGGGCTCCCTTAAGCGAATATGAGCTCTGGAGTAGTCCAACTCTCCAGTTGCTTCGATCATACCTCTGCATGATCAAGTCCCTCCCATGGAACTCACTGGTAGTTGCATTCGAACTTTTCCCTTGGTGGAACATAGCCCCCATATACTGATGACCAAGGCTTTCATCCGATACAAAATTCGATGCACGCACGGAAGACCCACCTCTACGGTACCATGACCTTCACTCCTTGAATCCATAGCCCTTCTTGCTGTCGTGTTATTTACCGAAGTGGAGCTTCCAGTAGCTCTCGATCATACCTCCATATGATCTAGTCCCTCATGGGACTTTGTCGTGTGTGTCGCATTGCCACGAACTGTTCCACCACGATCTGCTGCACCATGTCGCCTCCTGGTGACATCTCCATTGCATTCTGATCCTTGTGGGATGAACTCGAATTGTGATCCCTCCATGTGTGGCCTCTACCAATACATCGTATGGTATCTTTCACCTTCGATTTTGTTTGCTCTTTTTGGCAATCAACCTTCATCCACCCACTCTTGAGTCACACCTACATGAAGCACCTCTCTAAGATAGTTCGTCGCCTAGTAGCTCCCGAAGTCCCCTGACTTCGCTGCAATTAGTTCCCCATTGTCTGGATCCTGGGCCTCTACCCCTACCAGCACAATCTTCGCTGTGCACCGCTTCCTTCATAGCAACTCGAATGGCAACACTATGGCATATTCTTCAAGAGTACCCGCCTCTGCATCCTCTTGCCCCGTGCTAAGGCCTTCTGAACCCAACTTCGCCTCCACAAATTGAGTCGCCTTAGTTCCTCCATCAAATGCTCCTCCGAGATAAGGTGCATGTGCCCAGAGGCTCTCTTCATCTTTGGCACCATGCAAGATGAGTCCACTCTGACAGAATGAATGACCCATGGAACAACATGATCCTGCTCTTGCCTTTGCAAGAGTTCATGTCCTTGACCTCTGTCCAAGGAAAGCACTATGCCTCCACTCCATGTTCCATCTTCTATGCTGGCTCCCTTCATGCGGCTTGGGTACTTTACTAAGTTACACCCAAGTTGCTCCGCTCCTCGTTTTTGCATTGAGTTGATGGTGGCCCTCGTGCCTACCATTCCACGGGTCAGCCCTCCCTTGAGTCCGATCTCATATCGACTCCAAGTGTGCCTTCATTTGATTTGCTTTGGGTCGCTCCCCCACTTGATCTCACAATGCATCCACCAATGCATTCTCTCGAGCGAGATCATGCGACAACTCCTCGCCGCTTGCTCAGTCCATTGAGCTTCGTGGAGTTGTTGTTTGTTGAGGTACTCCTCCTCAACTTGTGAGGTCCGTCCCACATATTTCTCCCTCTGGAGAGCCGGGACTAATCCCTCCTGGATAACTGTCCCATTGGAGCAACATCTCTCTTCGTTTCGGAGACCACCATCCCCTTGGACTACTCCGATCTATTAAACAAACTATGCATTGTTTTGCCTTCTACAAACGCACTTGCTAGATTACGACTCCATGTCAATACAGCCCCCGCTGCACCACTCAAGGCCTAGCAACATGCTAAACTCGTTGCACACTTCAGCCTCCTACGGACATATCCTTCATTTGCCGAAGAGAAAGTTTCAATGCTCTATGGCGTCGAGTTTCGGTCGCCTTGGGATGGCCATGAACATTCCATCGTCCGTATACAAGCTCATGCATGAGTACCGAATTCTTTGAGTTAGCAATTCCCCTCACCTCTGTGAGCTTTGCACAACTCTTTCGATCGTTGAACAACTCATTCCACCTTGGATGGTCTCATCCTTTACCAAGCGCCTTGCTTGCCTTGTGCGCTCTGCATTCTTCCAAGCTTGCCTGTTCTCGTGGTGCCTCTTACGCGAAGGGTTGGCCATTCCTCTAAATGCTAATGCCAGATACCCGCTCCTCCGAGTGACTCCTTTTCCCTACATCTCCATGCCCGTTTTCCCCCAAACGATCGCACGTGTGCTGACTGCCCTCAACGCAGCCCCGCTAGGTCCCCCACATTTGCATGCTAAGTGTTTCTATGAGTGCTTGTCCCGCTCTGATACCATCTATCACGGACTTAGCTAGTTTTGCCTAAGTCGTGCGGCACTCTTGCGTGTCCGTCCACAAAGGTCAGCCTCCCCGAAGCCTCCCATTGTCCCTTAGGACCAACAAAAGAGAGAACGGATTAGAGAGAACGCCTCAATCGGGATCCACAAGCAAACATCTCCGAAAATACTTCATAAACAAAGCAAATTACAAACAGATTTTACAAGCTCTGAATAGTTGCACAACAAAGGGTAAAATGGTCCATTATAGATTGACAATCTCCCACACGTGTCCACATGACACAACATTTATTTACAAGCCTAAAACGGCCACCAACCTAACTAAAATGGGACTATTAAGCCTTCGGCCGTCCCTCTACATGCTGTACAAAGCATGGACATACCAAAAGACACGGACATACATACGCATTACATCAAACATCTTGTTTAGAAGTTTGTCCGTGATAGCCTGGCACCCTGCCAGGGGCGGTACAACCGCACAGACTAGCGGTACCATCGCCTGACATAGCCTCGAATACTATGCCACGATGGTGAGACTTCTAGGGGCACTGTTTGGGCTTCTTATTGGGCCCAACACAGTTCTTACATGGGCCTAGCTGGCCCCTAATTGGGTTGGCCCAAATCCACGCTCAATTACTTGCTAACTATGAAATCCTAAGACATTTGCTAAGCTAAACAAGTCCCTATGTCTATTCTTCTGGTGAGCTTTCGGCAATCTTCCGGCGAACTTTCGATGATCTCTCGGTAATGTTCCGAAGGACTCCCGGCAAGCTCCTGGACTTTACGATGATCTTCTTGGTGAGTTCCGACGAGCTTCTCTGGTAAGCTCCGTGACTTCTCGGCTTGTTCCTCCAGAACTTCCGAAGAACGTTCGGACTTCCGACGAACTCTCGAACTCCCAACGTAATCGCGTCCTTGACTCCGAGACTTCATTTTGCTTTATGCCTTGCTATCATAGTTAATCCTACACATGTAAAAACATACTTCGATCTAGACAATTAATACTAAGCATTAATCAAGTTGTCCGACATGTCATTGGTCCCTCGACGCTTTGTCCGATTCTTCGGCACATCATCCTCTCTTGCAGCCTATTGCCCAATCGGTCAGTTAACTCTGCAACTCTGATATCCTTGGCGTAATATCTGCTCTTCTTGGCCCAATGCCTGAATCCATGGCCCGAAGCCTTCTATCGATACGTCGACCATTCCTCCGGCCCGACGTCCAATCTTTTAACATGTTTTCCTCCGGCACAACATGATTTTTCCTATTTTAATTGTCTCATTATGATCGAAGTATCCTGCGTCACTCAAAACGTAGATTAAAATATAAATAATTATCAATTGGTTTCATCATCAAAATACGAGATTCAACAATCTCCCCCTTTTTGATGATGACAACCAATTGATGACGGAGTTAACCTTAACTCCCAGAGTTTAAACAAACTCCTCCTATCAATATGCTTATTGATAGAAACTCTTGGATTCAAAAATCCAAGCAAGCATGTCATGATCAAATCATGCATGACATCAATATACTTCTCCCCCTTTGTCATCAACAAAATGTTGAAGTTCAATTCTCATGTGTTTGGACAAAAAGTTCAAGTCATTACATAATAAACATCAAGTTTTATCATCGTGCAATTTGTAAGCTAGAAAATTTAGCAAGTGTTACATCATGCTTAGAACATTCAAGCTATCAAGTTGTAGATATGCAAGGTAGTAAGATAGCATGTTCTACTTCATACAAGCTAGTAAATTTAAAGATGTGCAAGTTGGCATATTTGCTTCTTCTTGAGATTTAAAGCTAGCAATTCTTGGTGATGTTCAAGATAGCAATTTCTTCTCTTTTGAGAAGTGCGATTATTTGCTTTCTTCTTGAAATGTGTAACTTAGCACACATTGCTTCTCTCGAGATTTGCAAGATAGTACTTTTGCTTCTTCTTGAAGTATGCAATTTCTACATCATGCAAGCTAGCAAATTAGAGATGTTCAAGAAAGCAACACTTGCTTCTTGATATATGGAAGTTGCAAGCTAGCAAATTTTTGCTTCCTTTGCAACGTTTGAGTTAGCAATTTTTCTTCCATTGCAAAGTACAAGCTAGCAAAATTTTGCTTCATTCTTGAATTGTGCAAGCTAGCCTCTTTCTCTTTCAGATGTGCACATTAGCAACTCTTTCTCCCCCTTTGTCATTGGCAAAAAGAAGGGAAAACCCTTTATATCAATTTTCAGATTATGACAAAGGTAAGTATCAATCTTATTTGTGCATCATTATATTTTCAAATTAAAACATGCACAATTTCAAAAGCTTACATTTCATTTTTCATGCATGATACCAAAAAATAAATTAATCATTATTGTGAGCATATCATACATGATACTAAAACATTAAAATTTTTAAGTATTTATCAATATTTTGATCATGATACCAAACATTTATCATTTAGAGCATTTATGATATACCATTTTGGCAACATGATCATAGCTTTTCAAATGATGGTATCTAAATGTCAAAATTCATTACATCCTATCATGCATGATCATTAACTTCTAATTTGTATTTCATGCATAATTTTATTTCATCATATTCAAAATATCAAGAGAATTTTGGTGATGAGATAAACATTTCATGAATACAAGGAATTTTACATAATAAAATTCAAGTCATAAATTCTCAAGATGTTAAGTGGCATATCATGGTTAATTTGAATACATCATTTTTAGTGAATACCAAGAAGAATCATAGTATGAAAAAATCTTGATTCATAGAAAAATCTCATGTATCGAATATCGAGAAATCAAGATGATGATAAAAAAAATAACAAGTTATATTCAAGAGAAAAATTATCATTCATTTTCAATTCATTCAATTTGTCAAATCAACATTTCTTGGGTATGCATGATACCAAAACATGGTTTTAAATGTTTAACATATAACATGCATAAATTCAAAAATTGAAAGGAGAAGGGAATAATTCAAAGGTACAAAGATTTCAACCATCTCATAAACAAATGGAAGATCAAGTCATGAATCCAAAATTCCATGAATCAAAATAATCAAAATGATCATCAAAGGTAATCTCATGTTATTCCAAGAAATCAATATCATGATTTTGATAAAGCTCATTTCAAATTCAAATCATCAAAATCATCAAAATCTTAACCTTACTTTCAAGAGATTCAAAAAGACAAATAATTTTATTGGTCTCTTAGTGAAAAATCGATAAGATAGAGAAAAAGAAAATTTTTCAAGAAAAATGCTTTCCTCCTTTTGTTTCAACTCATTGATTGATTTCATACATGCTTGTTCTTTTCTTTTATGCTAAATCCATGCATCATTCATTAACACCAAAAAAGATCTTTCAAAAGATCATAAAGTTCGATAATCACAAAAATCATCATGCATAATTTCGAAATATAAATTTATTATGCATGATCATTATACAAGACATCAAAACATGATGTCAAAACATCATTATGCGTCATTAAATCATTAAACATGATCTCATATTTTCAATCAAATCCATTTTATTTTTATCATAAAATATTAATTTTTCATGATTATTTTTAAAATAATTGGATAGGTAAGCATGATCCAATTTTATTTTTGCATTTTCATTAAACATGTAATAAAAAATATTTAATTTTCTTAAACTAAATTAAAGCTAAATTAAAAATAAGTCATGAGAAGCATTATGTAATTTCAAAATAAACTAAAAGCTTTTTTATTACCTCAACGACGAAGGTTGTTAAGGCATAGTTTGCCGCCTCGCCTTTGCTGATTTTCTCCTCGTCTTCGGAGGAGCTTGATTCATCCCACTTTGTATTCTTCTTGCGTTAAAAGTAAGTAGGTTTGTTCTTTTTAAGTTTATTTTTGTTCTTTAATTCTTGTTACATGAACTTTTTAAATTTCTTAGTGAGTTGAAGTTCACTATCACTTGAGCTTATGCTCGAGTGGTCTTCAAATGTTCTATGTCCCAAATCCTTCCTATTCTTTAGAAGGTGGTTTTGTTCATCATGTGCATTGTGCATCATTTCATATGTCATTAATGAATCGATAAGTTCTTCAAGTGAAAAAATATTTAAATATTTTATTTCTTGTATTGCCATTACTTTCGATTCCCAAGTTTTAGAAAGTGATCTTAAGATTTTGTTAACGAGTTCAAAATTCGAAAAGTTTTTACCAAGTCGTTTTAGACTATTGATGACATCCGTAAAACGGGTGTACATGTCTCCAATAGTCTCTCTTGGTTCCATACAAAACATCTCAAAATCGTGCATCAAAAAATTTACTTTAGAATCTTTTACACTACTTGTGCCTTCGTGTGTGATTTCAAGAGTGCACCAAATATCGAAAGCCGTTTCGCACAAAGAAACCCGATTAAACTCCGTTTTATCTAAAGCACAAAATAAGACATTCATAGCCTTTGCATTTAGAGAAAACATCTTCTTCTCCAAATCATTCCAATAGTTCATTGGAAGAGAAGACATTTTAAAACTAGATTCGATAATGTTCCATAAGTTCAAATCCAAAGAAAGCAAAAAAACTCTCATTCGAGTTTTCTAATAAGTGTAGTCCGTCCCATTGAAAAAGGGAGGACGAATAAGAGAGTAACTCTCTTGAAAGCCGAAAAGTGCCATTTCTATTTGGGTGTTAAACCAAAATAGAAAACCATGGCTCTGATACCAATTGTTAGGATCAGGGGTCGACACTAAGAGGGGGGGGTGAATTAGTGCAGCGGTAAGATAACGACGATTTAAAAAACTTCGTATGATAAAAACTGTTTCTAACGAAAAATCATTTCGTAAAGGTAATACTTTGAAAGCATACGTAAACGTATTGAAGACAGTAAGCTATTAAAGAGGTTTGCAGTATGTAAATGGCAGAAAGTAAATGCAAACTAGAGTTTTAGAGTGGTTCGGTTAATGTAACCTATATCCATTTTTGGCTTCCTTCTCCGATGAGGTCACCGGCATCCACTAGAGGCCTTCCTTCAATAGACGAAGGCCAATCACCTTTTACAACTCAATTCTCCTTTTACCGGGTTTAGGAGATAACCCTTACACCCCCACTCACTCCTCTCTCAAACTATTCTAACACTTTAGATCTTTAAGAGAAGCTCACATAAGATTGTAGTAGCGTTTCTATATATTTTTTTTCTCTCAATACTTGTGTGCTTTAACTAGGGATGAGAGGGGTATTTATAGGCTTCAAGTTGATTCAAACTTGGAGCTTAAAACATTCCCATCTCGGGTTCCCTAGGCACGGGCGGTACCACCACCTACGCTAGGCGATATTACTGCCCAAGTCTGACGGTACCACCACCTAGGGCATAGTGGTGGGTGGTACCACCGCCTAGCACCTTACTATGGGTGGTACAATCGCCCAGACTGGCGGTACCACTGCTTGACACAGCCTCGAAGATTATGCCACGACGATGAGACTTATTGGGGCACTGTTTGGGCTTCTTATTGGGCCCAACACAGTTCTTACATGGGCCTAGCGGGCCCCCAATTGGGTTGGCCTAAATCCAAGCCCAATTACGTGCTAACTACGAAATCCTAAGACATTTTCTAAGCTAAACAAGTCCCTATGTCTATTCTTCCGGTGAGCTTCCGGCGATCATCTGGCGAACTTCCAACGATCTCTCGGTAATATTCCGAAGGACTCCCAGCAAGCTCCTAGACTTCACGATGATCTTCTTGGCAAGTTCCGATAAGCTTCTCTTGCAAGCTCTGAGACTTCTCTGCTTGTTCCTCTAGAACTTCCGATGAACGTCCGGACTTCCGACGAACTCTCGAAATCTCAACGTAATCACGTCCTTGACTCCGGGACTTCATTTTGCTTCATGCCTTGCTATCGTAGTTAATCCTACATATGTTAAAACACACTTCGATCTAGATAATTAATACTAACCATTAATCAAGTTATTTGGCATGTCATTAGTCCCTCGACGCTTCGTCCGATTCTTCGGCGCATCGTCCTTTCTTGTGGCCTATTGCCCAATCAACCAGTTGACTTCGCAACTCCAATATCCTTGGCATAATATCCGCTCTTCTTGGCCTGATGCTCGAATCCACAGCCCGAAGCCTTCTGTCGATACGTCGACCGTTCCTTCGGCCCGACGTCCAATCTTTTGACATGTTTTCCTCTGGCACAACATGATTTTTCCTGCTTTAATTGTCTCATTCTGATCGAAGTATCCTGCGTCACTCAAAATGCAGATTAAAATATAAACAATTATCAATTGGTTTCATCATCAAAATATGAGATTCAACAATCTCAAGTAATTCCAAAAATTTAAGATTATGATATAGATAAAACTTATTCAAATTCAAAACATAAAAACATCAAAATCACTTTCTTAGGTTTGAAAAATTCATTTAACATAATATTGAATGATTCTTAAAGATATCTAAACTTCTTTAGTTTCAATTTGTGTGATTGACTTTATATTAGCATGCCCAAATTTTTATTCTTATGTCAAAACCATACATCATGTTTAAAATCGAAAACCAAAGACAAGATTCATAAAAAAATCATCAAGCCTTCCATACAAAAGCCATGCATCATCATCGAAAAGCAAAATGGAAATCATCAAGATACTCATTATTGCTTCTTTAAAACATACATAGAATTAATCTTTTAAGGTGTACAAGCATTAGATTTATATCTAACATTTTATTGCATTATCATAAAACATGCAATTGTCATGATCTTTTTCAAAATTACTAGATAAGCATGATCCTATTTTTTATATTTTTTAAAAATTTACATATAATTTTTCTAAACTAATTTAAAAATGACTCGTGAAAATGCATCAAGTAATTTTAAAATAAAGTAAAGGAGTTTCGTTTGAGTTGTTTACCTTATTGTCGTGAGTCGCCAAAGCGAAGTTCACCATTTTGTCTTCATCGGTTTGCTCCTCATCTTCGGATGCACTTGTTTCGTCCCAAGTCACCTTGAGTGCTTTCTTATTTTTTGATATTTTTTTCTTTTTAAGTTCACTTTTATTCTTAGTTTCATGTTTTATAAATTTTATAAATTTACTTGTGAGAAGTTCTATGTCATCATCACTTGAGCTTTCGCTCGAGTGGTCTTCTTGAGTTCTAAGTACCAAATCTTTTCTGTTTTTTGGAATGTTGTTCTCAAGTTTATTCAATTCATCATGTGCTTTGTACGCCATTTCATAGGACATTAATGACCCGATAAGTTCTTCAAGAGTAAGGTTGTTTAGATCTTTGACTTTTTATATTATTGTTATTTTAGGATCCCAACTTTTTGGAAGAGATCTTAAGATCTTGTTAACAAGCTCAAAATTCAAAAAACATTTGTCAAGAGCTTTTAAACTATTGACGACATCCGTAAAACAGGTGTACATGTCAACAATATTTTCACTTGGCTTCATACGAAATAACTCAAAATTATGCATCAAAAGATTAACTTTAGAATCTTTATCCTACTCATGCCTTCGTGTGTAGTTTCAAGAGTGTACCAAATATCGAAAGCGGTTTTGCAAATAGAAACACGATTAAATTCCTTTTTGTCTATGGCACAAAACAAGGCATTTAGAGCCTGGGCATTTAAAGAGAAAGTCTTCTTTTCCAAATCATTCCATTCGTTCATTAGTTTAGAAGATTCCTCAAAACCAAATTTGACTATATTCAATAAATCGAGATTCAGTGAAAGCAAGAAAACTCTCATTTGAGTTTTCCAATATATATAGTCCATCCCATTAAACATGGAAGGTCAAATGATAGAAAAGCCCTCTTGAATGCTAAAAAGAGTCATTTCTCTTTTGTGTTAAACCAAACGAGAAAAATATGGCTCTGATACCAACTGTTAGGAACGAGTCGACACTAGGAGGGGGGGTGAATTAGTGCCGTAGATAAACACATCGGTTTAAAATACTTTCGTTTTGATTAAACCCGTTTCGAAAAGATATTAACTTGAAACACATTCGTAAGAGTATAATGAGAAAGTAAAGCAAGGAAGACAGTTTGCAATAAAGGTAAATTGCATAAATAGAAATGCAAACCGAGTTTATAGTGGTTCAGTTGTCGTGACCTACATCCACTCCCGATTCCTCCTCTGTTGAGGCCACCGGCATCCACTAACGGTCTTCCTTTAATGGGCGAAGACCAACTACCCTTTTACACCCCTCTTCTCATTTTCACAGGTTTATGAGACAACATTTTACAAGCACTCACTCCTCTCTAAATAGAATTTTAGACTTAGAATTAGAGGAGGGGATCTCTTAAGTGTTTACTATAGCGTTTTTCCCACTTTTAAATTCTTTGTGCTTATGTTTGTTAACCAAGGATTAGAGGGATATTTATAAGCCTCAAGTAGATTTAAACTTGGAGCCTAAAAATATCTCACCCCTGGTTTTTGGGGTACTATAGTACCATTGCCTGTGTTGGGCGGTACCACTGCCAGTACTTTCTAACATTAGGCGGTACCACCGCTTGACACCCTACCATTGGGTGGTATCACCACCCAAGTCTGGTGGTACCACCACCTAGACTGGTGGTACCATCGCTTGACATAGTCTAAAGACTATGCCATGACGGTGCCACTTGTTGGGTCACTGTTTGGGCCTTTCACTTGACCCAACATAGCTCAAACTTGGGCCCAATTAACCCATAATTGAGTTGGCCCAATTCCAACCTAATTATGTGCTAACTATGAATTTTAAGACATTCACTAAGCTAAATAAGTTCATAAGTCTAAGTTTCTTCTAGCGAGCTTCCGACGATCTTCCAACGAACTTCCAATGATCTCTCG
This sequence comes from Musa acuminata AAA Group, assembly GCF_036884655.1. Lineage (NCBI taxonomy): Eukaryota > Viridiplantae > Streptophyta > Magnoliopsida > Zingiberales > Musaceae > Musa > Musa acuminata. Next base: position 8,218,797 of record NC_088359.1, read on the forward strand.
ACAATATTCCAACGGACTCCCGGCAAGCTCCTAGACTTCACGATGATTTTCTTAGTGAGTTTCGATGAGCTTCTTTGGCTAGCTCCTGGACTTCTCAATTAATTCTGACAGAACTTCCGATGAACGTTTGGACTTCCGACGAACTCTCGAACTCCCAATGAAATCTCGTTCTTGACTCCGGGACTTCATTTTGCTTTATGCCTTGATTGCTATCATAGTTAATCCTGCATACTTAAAACCTACTTCGATCTAGAAAATTATTATAAAGTAAATCAAATGTTGTTCGGCATGTCATTGGTTAATCGGCGTTTCATCCGAATCTTCGGTGCATCATCCTCTCTTGCGGCCTATTGCCCAATTGACCAATTGACCTCTACAACTCCGATTTCCTTAACGTAATTTTCGCTCTTTTTGGTTCGATGCCCAAACCCATAGCCCGAAGCCTTCTGCCGATACGTCGACCGATCCTTTGGCTCGACGTCCAATCTTCTGATATGTTTCTCTCTGGCCCAACATGATTCTTCCTGCTTTAATTGTCTCTCCCTGATCGAAGCTTTCTGCATCACTCAAAACATAGATCAAATCATAAACACTATCAATTGTTTTCATCATCAAAATCAGAGATTCAATACCTTTAAGATATCTAAGAATTATTTTAATGGCTTTAAGATGAGATAGCTTAGGATTAGTTTGAAATCTAGCATAAAGTCCTACGCTAAACATGATGTCTGGTCTAGTTGCAGTGAGGTATAGTAAACTACCTATCATACCGCTATAAGTTTTTTGATCAAAGCTTTCTCCACTTTCGTCCATATCTAATATAGTGGAGGTACTTATAATAGTATTGATAGCTTTTGAACCATCCATATTAAACCATTTTAGCAATTCTAATATACTAAGAAAAATACTATCACTAAGTTGCTTGATTTATAAGCTTAAAAAGAAAGTTAGTTCACCCATTAAACTCATTTCAAACTATTGGCTTATACACTTAGCAAATGATTTTCAAAATTAAAAAAAAAAGTCATTTTGAACATAAATTTGAACAACAAGAAAGTCATTTTCAAAATTTTTAAAAAATAATGTAGTATCAACCTTACCTTTAGAGAAATTATTTTGGATAAGAAAGGAGCTAAGTCTCTCATTCTAAGCCCTTGGGACTTGTTTTAATCCATATAGAGCTTTTGTTAACTTAAACACATTATTATAAAAAAGAGAGTTCTCAAATCCGGATGGTTGTTCAACATACACTTCTTCGGAAATAAAGCCATTTATGAAAGCACTTTTAACATCCATTTGAAATAACTTAAAATTATTACTACTAGCAAAGGCAAGGAGTATCCTTATAACTTCTAATCTTGCCACAAGAGTGAAGGTTTCTTCATAATCGATACCTTCTTCTTGGTTAAAACCCTTGGTCACTAATCTAGCCTTATTTCTAACCACAATGCCAAATTCATCTTGCTTGTTTCTAAAGACCTATTTAGTACTAATAACTAAATGGTCACTAGGTCTCGGAATAAGCTTCCACTCCTCATTTATCTCAAATTGGTTCAACTCTTCTTGCATTGCGATAACCCATGAATCATCTTTCAAGGCTTTGTCAATGCATTTTAGTTCAATTTAAGAAGAAAAGCGGCGTTGGCATAAAATTTTTTTAAAAAAGAATGAGTTTGAACAACCTTTGATGTGTCTCTTATAATTTGCTCCTTAGGATGAGCATATGCATATTTTCATTCCTTAGGTAAGGATGTTTCGGAAGAAGATGTATCCAAGTTGCTAGTTGGAGGAGCGGTTTCATTCAAATTCAAAGCATCAAGATTAAGATCATTATCAAAATTATTTTTATTAAATTCAGAAACTTCATTAAAGATAACATGAATAAACTCTTCTATAACCAAAGTTCTTTTATTAAAGATACGAAAGACTTTAGAAATAGAAGAATAACCAAGAAAAATACCTTCATCGGATTTTGCATCAAACTTTCCTAAGGCATCTTTTTCAATCAAGATAAAACATTTATAACCAAAAACTTTAAAATACAAAACATTAGATTTTTTATTATTCCATAATTCATAAGGAGTTTTGTAAAATAATGGTCTTACTAGAACCCTATGTATGACATAGCATGTCGTATTAACGATTTCGATCCAAAAATATTTGGGTAGGCTATATTCATTTAATATAGTTCTTATCATTTCTTGTAAACTCCCATTTTCTCTTCTTACTACTTCATTTTGTTGAGGATTTCTTAGAGTTAAGAAATTATGGTTGTATCCACTAGATTCATAAAAGTTTTGAAAATCACGGTTTTGAAATTCACCATCGTGATCACTCCGAATTGATGAGATCATAAAGCTTTTTTAATTTTGAACAAGTTTACAAAACTTAGAAAAAATACACTTAAAGTAATCACTTTTGTGTGCCAAGAAGTATGACCAAGTATATCTACTATAATCGTCTACAATTACAAAGGTGTATTTGCTACCTCCTAGACTTGTTGTATCAATTGGTCCAAACAAATCCATATATATCAATTACAATGGTCTAAAGACGCTTATTTGATTCTTTGACTTGAAACTACATTTTATTTGTTTTTCTAATTGACAAGCATCACACACATTATCTTTAACAAACTTAATGTTTGGAATACCTCTTACAAGTTCTCTAGATAAGATTTGAGAGATTAGTTTCATGCTAGCATGACCTAATCTCCTATGCCAAATCTAAGCGTCGTCATTCAAAATTAAAAAACACATTTCATTATAAAGATCATTAATGTCAATAGTGTATACATTATTTTATTTTAGGGCAATCATAAATGTGCTTTTATGTGATTTTTCAATAATGTAAGTATTGGATTCAAATCTAATGATGTATCCTTTATCACACAATTGAGTAATACTTAAAAGATTATGCTTTAAGTCATCAACCAACAACACATCTTCAATCAAAAAGTTAAATTTGTTACCTATGGTTCCTTTACCAATGATTTTACCCTTGTTATTGTCTCCGAATGTGACATACCCTTTGTCTAGGCTAGTGAGCTTAGAGAATTTAGATGGATCTCCAGACATGTGCCTTGAGCATCTACTATCAAGGCACCATCTCTTGCTCCTAGCTTGTAATGGTAAATATTTTTACAAAAAAGGGTGATTTTTAGGTAACCATTTACCTTATGTACCTCCAAAATCTGTCTACTCAACTTATTATTTTGCATGGAGTTCTTTATGGTTCCTTTAGGAACTCAAATCAATTTTTGTGGACTATATCTCTTAAACGGACATTTATAAGCAATATGTCCGAGTTTGTAACAAAAATTACATTTAGTGGGGGGTGATACATGCAAGGTAGGGCTTTTAACAAAGGTGGTTGGATTTTGGTGAGAGCTACTCACAAATCCGATTCTGCCTCTTCTATGAACATGACCCTTATTGGCAAGGATCATATTTAAAGATTTTCTACCACTCTTAAACTTTTCTAGAGTTTCTTTGAGTAGCAAGTTTTCCTTCTCAAGTGCCTCTAATTGTTCACACTTAGTACATGAAGGCAACAAAGGATTATCATACTTAAGTTTTTCAAATTCATTATTTAAAAGGGCATGCTCCTTTTTTTAAAAATTAGACGTTTTGCTCATTATTCTATATTCATCAAACAAATTATGAAAAGAACTTAAAAGCTCATTGAAAGATAAACTTGCATCTAATGAACCACTTACCTCATCTCCGATAGCCATTAGTGCGTAGTTAGAGATTTCCTTATTGCTTTATTCTTCGTCTTCGGAATCGCTCGAGTCATCCCATATTGCTTTGAGTGCATTCTTCTTCTTTGGTTGTTTCTTCTTCATTTGGGGACATTCGCTTTTGAAATGTCCTGGCTTTTTGCATTCGTAACTTATAACTTGTTCTTTCTTGGGTTCAATTTTATTTTTAGTATCATTTTTTAATTTATTTATTTTTATGAATTTTTTGAACTTTCTTGTCAAGAGTGCCAAGTTATCATCATTGTCCTCATCACTTGAATTTTCTTTCAAGTGGTCTTCATAAGTTTTTAGTGTCATATCCTTCCTGTTCTTTGGAATGTTGTTCTCAAGCTCTTCATGAGTATTGCAAGTCATTTCGTAGGTCATCAAAGACCCAATACATTCTTCAAGCGGAAAGTTGTTTAAGTTCTTGGCTTCTTGAATTGCCATTACTTTAGGATCCCAACTCTTTGGGAGAGATCTTAATATTTTGTTAACAAGTTCGAAATTAGAATAACTTTTACCAAATCCTTTTAGACCATTGATGACATCCGTAAACTGGGTGTATATGTCTCAAATGGTATCACTTGGTTTCATTCGAAACAATTCATAAGTATGGACTAAAAGATTAATTTTGGACTCCTTTACTTTACTAGTGCCTTCATGAGTGATTTTGAGTGTGTGACAAATATCAAAAGTTGTTTCACAAATAGACACTCGATTGAACTCATTTTTATCTAAAGCGCAAAACAAAGCATTTATAGCCTTGACATTTAAAGAGAAAGTATTTTTCTCCAAATCATTCCAATTGTTCATTAGAAAAGAAGACTTTCGCAAGCAATTTTCCATAATGTTCCATAACTCAAAATTCATAGAAATTAGAAAAATCCTCATTCTAGTTTTCCAATAGGTGTAATCCGTCCCGTTGAACATGGGTAGATGTGTGATTGAGTGACCCTCTTGGTTGCTAGCAAATACTATTTCTCTTGGGTTTCAAACCAAAGTGAGAGTGACTTCGCTCTGATACCAATTATTAGGATCAAGAATGACACTAAGGGGGGGGGGGGGTGGTATAAATTAGTATAGCGGATAAAAACGATAAATTTAAACAATTTCAGAAAACTTCATATGATGAAAAAACCTTAGTTTGACAAGAACCATTTTGAAAAGATGTTTGTCTCTAATAAGTGAGTAGAGAAGGGGGGATTGGACAAGTTGTAATGAAGTAAAATAGAATGCAGCACAAGTAAAGAAAATAACTAGTAAGGAAATAACACACCGGAATTTATAGTGGTTCGGTCATTGTAACCTACATCCACTTCTGATTCCTTCTCAATTGATGTCATCGGCATCCACTATTGGTCTTCTTTTAATAGACAAAGACCAACTACTTCTTTATAGTATTTTCTCCCTTTTATGGGTTTAGGATATAATCCTTATAAGCCTCATACCTATTCTTGGATGATTACAAAGCTAAAGAGAGGGAGGAGGACTCTTGGAACTTTTACAACACTTTTATACCCTAACACTTAAAGATTTTTTCACACTTTAATTGTACTTTGTTACCCTTTTATGCAGAAAAGGGTGGGGTATTTATAGGTCCCAATGGCTTCAAAATTGGAGCCAAAAAGTGTCTCATCCCGGATTTTCAAGACACTGGCGGTACCATTGCCAATACTAGGGGGTACCACTACTGGGCGGTACCACCACCTAACACTTTGACATTGGGTAGTACCATCACCTAGTCTAGCAGTACTATCGCTTGACAGAGCTGACATTGAGCAGTACCACCACCTAGTCTGGTGGTACTATTGCTGACAAAGCCTCAGAGATTGGGCTCTAGTGCTACAACTGCCTAATAGGGTACCACCACCTAATAGGGTGGTACCACCCTCTAATAACATTAACTGCTGGCAGTACCACCGCCCAGACCACTTGGGAGGCTGAGCCTCAAGCGGTTCCACTGCCCACCCTAGGCAGTGCCACCACCTGATAACGTTCAACAACCTGTTTGGGCCTTGAATCCAGCCCAAACAAATCCAAATATGGGCCCAATTGGCCCTTAACAGGGTTAATGGGATTACCACCCAAACCTAACCCTAATTATGTGCTAACTATGATTTTTAACGCATACACTAAATAAACCAAGTTCGGTAAGTCTAGGTTTCTTCCGGTTAGCTTCCAATGATCTTCTGGCGGTCTTCCAACAATCTCTCAACAATCTCACAACGGACTCCTAGCAAGCACCTAGACTTCACGATGATCTTCTTGGCAAGTTTCGATAAGCTTCTTCTCGGTCAATTCCGACAGCATTTTTGATGAACCTCTGGACTCCCGACAAACTCTCTTACTCCCAGCGAAATCTCGATCTTGACTCCGACATTTCGTTTTGCTTTATGGCTTGATCATATCGTATTTAATCTGACATATTTTTCTTAACATATAGATTTAATCAAATAATTTACCAATTGATTTCATCATCAAAATTTGAGATTCAACATTGACGACATCTATAAAACGGGTGTACATGTCAACAATAGTTTCATTTGGTTTCATATGAAACAATTCAAAATCATGCATCAAAAGATTAATTTTAGAATCTTTAACTCTACTTGTGCCTTAATATGTAATTTGAAGAGTGTGCCAAATCTCATGTGTAGTTTCGAAAATAGAAACATAATTAAATTCATTTTTGTCTAAGGCACAAAACAAAACATTCATTGCTTTAGCATTCAAAGAAAAAGTCTTCTTCACTAATTTATTCCATTCGTTTATTGGTTTAGAAGATTTTTGAAAATTATTTTCAATGATATTTCATAAATCAAAGTTCATAGAAAGTAAGAAAATTTTCATTCTAGTTTTTCAATACGTGTAATCCGTCCTATTAAACATAGGAAGACGAGTGATAGTGCTTTCGTAAAAATTAATTCGATTCGAAACTTTTGACTTAATAAAAATATATTGGAAAAGATATTGAAAGTGTACTTGACTTAGAATAAGAGTGATAAGCAATTAAGGTAGAAAATAATAGTAATGAAGAGCAATAAGAAAGTGCACACCAATTTTATAGTGGTTCGGTCATCGTGACCTACATCTACTCCCGATTCTTCCTCCGTTGAGGCCATTGGCATCCACTAACGGTCTTCCTTCAATGGGCGAAGACCAACTATCCTCTTATAATCCTTTTCTCGTTTTCACAAGTTTAGGAGATAACCTTTACAACCACTCAACCCTCCCTTAAATAGAAATTACACTTTTAGAGAAGAGGAGGGGAATTCTCAAGATTACAATAGTGTTTTCCCTAATTTATGTTCTCAATTTATGTGTTTATTGAGTAGGGATGAGTGAGGTATTTATAGGCCTCAAATGGCTTCAAAAAGTGGAGCCAAAATTCAAATCCCTGAGATTTCAGGGTACTTACAGTACCACCTCCAGTACTGGTTGATACCACTGCTTGTTAGTTCTGACACAAGGCGGTACTACCACCTAGTCTAGTGGTACTACTGCCTAACACACTGACACTGGGTGGTACCACCGCCTAGTTTAACGGTACCACCACCTAACACAGTTTGAAAGACTATGTATGGGTGGTACCAATGCCCAATCTATTGGTACCACTACCTTACACAGTTTGGGAGACTATGTCTGGGTGGTTGATAGAACCTTAGAGGAATTCTATATAGATTGATATTTGAAGTAGATCACTCATTGGAACGCTATAGGGGTTCCACCCTCCTAGAAGTTGGCCAAATGACTACAATTGGTGATAGATTTTATTCCTAAAGAGATGGAAGCTACATGCTTATATAGGGCTTCAAACCCTAACCCTAGGGGCGGCTTCCTAAGTGAGTTATCTCTTTTGCCCTCAACCCTAACCAACCAGCCTAATAAAATGTGGCGTCAGCTAGGAAGCAAAAAGGCCCAAATATAAACCCTAGCCACTCTTCTTTATAGGATAAAGGCAGTTAGGTGGGGCTTATTACAATCTCATAGGGGTTTATTAGCTGCTTCTTGGTTGAGTAGGACCCAACCCTGCTAGGGTCCTATCAAGCCCGCCCTCTCCAAATCAGCTTTGTCCTCAAGGCTGAGGTTCCATAAACTCAGGGAATTGGGTCTTCAGCTCCTCATGTGATTCTTATATGGCGTCTTCAAGTGGTAAATTATTCCAATGCACTAATACTTCAATAAAGGGATGTTGGTAACACATCACGATTCTGCAGTCGAGGATGGCTTGTGGTTGGGCTTGAATATCTCCATTATCAGTGGTGTTGGGCAGTTAGATTAGGGTGACTCGTGTTCTCCCAACTTGGGCTTCAAGCATGACACGTGAAAGATAGGGTGAATTTTGGCATCCTCAAGCAATTTAAGTCTATACACCATAGCTCCAATACGCTCTGTGATCTGATAGGGCCCACAAAAATATGGGGATAGCTTCATGGATGCTCATGTATTGATGGAGAGTTTCTTGTATGACTGTAGGCGAAGATAAACCCAATCTCTTATTGAAATTTCTCTTTCGCTTCATCGTGTGTTGGCTTGTTGCTTCATTCTGGCTTGAGCGGTAGAGAGATTATGTTAGAACCCTTGCAGATTCTAAACTTGGGGTTGATCTCTTTAGGGGATCAGCCTCCTTAGAACTCTAAAGGGGTTCCTCCCTCCAAGTTGCTGCTCAAAGGCTACAGAAAAGATTCATATATTGCTCATGAAAAGAGGAGGAATACATGACTATTTATAGGGCTTCTAAACCCTAACTCCTAATATGACTCATACTTCTAACCAACTCTTAATAGGACTCCTACTCAAGACTCCTATTCCTTTACAACTCCTTATTCTTCTCTAAGAAACAACCTCCTAACCCTAGCCGGCCTCTTCACCTCTTTAATAGGGGTCAGCTAAGGTATGTTTTACATGAATGTCCCTCTCAATTAGGACTCTCCTAGCTAGAGTCCTAACAGACCTGCCCTCTTCAAATCAGCCTTGTCCTCGAGGCTAACGATTCATGAATTTTGAGAATTTGATCTTCAAGTCGTCATAGTTCTCCCAAGTGGCATCTTCTGTTGGTAGGTTCACCCACTGTATTAGCACTTTAGTAGTGGGTCATCGTCATCGAGTCATGATCTGTCGATCAATAATGGTACTTATCTGGGTCTGGAGTTCTCCTTGGATAGTCATATTTGGTGGGTGGCTTTGGGCTGTCTCCAAGCACCTATTTACAACTTCTGTCTTGCCGTCGATTTATGGGTGATATGCCATACTCCTTTTTAATTTAGTATCCTGCATATAGAATAACTTTGTCCAAAATCTGCTCGTGAAGATGCAAATAGAATTTATCATAAGCACAATGCGTCCCTTATAGTGTAATTTTTTTGAGTCCCAATTGTAATAAGCCACGGAGCTTGGTGCTTCCTCCAAATTTTTTATAATCTTACTAGTCTCTGAATCTTTTTGCCATTCCATCTTAGTATCCTCAAGGAAGTCGCTGATCGGAAGTGAAACGGCCGAAACTTCAGCTTGCTCGGGTAGTTGCGAAAGTGCATCTGCAAGAATATTCTCTTTCCCCTTTTTGTAAGTTATTTCATAATCAAATCCAAGAAGTTTTGTTACCCATTTTTTTTGCTCAGGGGATGATATCTTTCACTCCAAAATGTACTTGAGGCTTTTATGATCGGTTTTAATTTGAAATCGTCGACCAATCAAGTAGGGTCTCCACCTCATTGTTGCGCGCACAATGGCGAGCATCTCCTTATCATATATTGACTTATTTTGATGGAAGGGAGATAATGTCTTGCTAGTGTATGCGAGTGGTCGACCATCTTGCATGAGAATGGCTCCAATTCCGACTCCAGATGCATCGGCCTCAATATTGAAGGGTCGGTTGAAATCTGGTAGTGTTAGCACCAGCGTCGTCGTCATGGCTGCCTTAAGTTTGTCAAAGGAAGCAGAGGCTCTGTCCAACCATTGGAAGACATCAGTAAGGAAGTAAGTGGTGCATTGATCTTTCTATAGTTTTTCTTGAACTTGCGGTAGTAGCCTGTTAAACCCAGAAAGCCATGTAGTAATTTTATGTTTCTCGGGGACGACCAGTTTTGCATTGCTCCAATTTGAAGGGGTCCACTACCACACCTTCCTCTGATATGATATGCCCAAGATATTCCACCTTCTATTGAAGAAAGTAAAAATTCGTAGTGGTTGTTGTGTGTTCAAAGGGTGGTTTTCGGTATGTCTTCTTTGCACGTGCGTATTTGATGATACCCAGATCAAAGGTCCAGCTTTGTGAAGATTTGTGCTCCCTTTCATTTAGTAATTCATCTAATATTGGAATAAGATATTTGTCCTTGATGGTTATGCTATTGAGAGCGCGGTAATCAATACATATTCGCCTTGTTCCGTCCTTCTTGCGTACAAGTAGCACTAGTGAAGAGTAGAGGTTGCAACTTGGCCGAATAACTCCTGTTTTGAGTATCTCTTTTACAATCCATTTTATTTCATCCTTCTGGAGATGTGGATACTGATATGGCTGAGCATTTGCTGAAGATTTGCTTTGAAGGATCGTTATACAATGATTATGCCGACGGGTAAGAGGTAGGTTGCGCGGTTCGTCAAATATATTTGAAAATTCAGCAAGTAAAGGAAGTAGATTTGGATCTTCAAATTCTGTTGGCTCTCCCTTAGTTTGCTGCTCAAGTTGTACCAAAAAGCCGTTGCATGCTTTATGCAAAACCTTCGCCATTTGTTATGTGCAAATCGTTGTTATGTCGCCTCCACGTTTCCCGTGCAATGTCACATGTTTCTCCTTACTGTAAAATTTCATAATTAGTTTCATAAAATTTTAGAAAATATCACCTAATGTCGTCAACCATTTAATTCTGAGCATGGCCTCATGATTGTTAAGAGGGAGAAGGAAGAAATATATAATTATCTCTTGGTCCTGCAGCAATAGTTTCTCCTACGGGCGCCTACGATCACAATTCAAAATCCGTCAGTCGGTGACCTTAACATCAAACCTGCAGCGATTCTCGATAGGTAATGCTATCCGAACAGCAAGCTTACTATTTAGGAAGTTAGTAGTACTGCCAGTGTCGATGAGAACAGTGATCGGTTGTTGTTTGAGAAGGCCTCCAACTTTCATCGTTTGCGGGTTTGAGTAGCCGGCTAGTGCGTGTACTGTAACGTCAGTTGGTTGTGGCTCTTCTTCCACATCTTCTTTTTGTTTAAGGTTCTCTTCTGAATGTTCAATGACCTCTTCTTCTATTGGTTCAATCATAAAAAGTCTCCCTTTCATCGTTTGCGGGTTTGAGTAGCCAGCTAGTGTGTGTACTGTAACGTCGGTTGGTTGTGGCTCTTCTTCCACATCTTCTTCATTATCTTTAAGGCTCTCTTTTGAATGCTCAATGACCTCTTCTTCTACTGGTTCAATCAAAAGAAGTCTCCCTTTTCTACAGCAATGCTTGTAACTCCACGGCTCGTCGCAATGCCAACATAACTACTTCGCAGATTGCTCCCGAAGCTCTTCTCTTGTCAACTTCTTTGGTGCAGGGACTCGATCGATAGTGGGGGGGTTGAGGGCTTCAGTATTTTTGGTTGAGGAGCAACTCTAGTCCTCCAAGCTTCATGATTCAATCGCTCCTCTTGATGTCGTGCGAAAGAGATGGCTGCCATAAGCGTGTACGGTTGTCGCACTTTAACTTCTCCCCGGATCTCTGGCTTCAAGCCCTCAATGAAGGTCCTCAATAGCTGTTTTTAAGACCAATCACGAGTTTGATTAGATAACCTTTCAAACCTGGTTTGGTACTCCTGAATGGTGGAGGTTTGTCGGATCTTTGCTAATTTTCCGTCAATATTCTCGTAATCGGTTGGTCTAAAGTGGATTAGCAATCCTTCTTTGAATTGTCATTATGAAAGGACTCCATAAGTATGTTCAAACCAGTCAAACCACTATATGGCATCCTCTTCAAGATGTACAGCTGCAATTTTCACCATAGATGCGTCCGTGGTTTTGTGGTACCAAAAATATCGCTCCGCACGTGAAATCCAACCAATCGGGTCTCCTTCTTCCCATCTAGGGAAGTCCACCCTCATGCATAGATAGTTGGGATCGATCATAGAACCTCCCCTCTTTTGGAAGTTATCTCTTCGGGCTTGGTGCGATTGGGCAGAGCTCTCTCCTTGATGTGATTTCTTCGGGCTTAGTGGTCGGCCCAATCTGAGTTCAGTAAAGAGTGTCCGAATCGTATCCTCCATTCGTACCTCAAAGGCTTCGAATTTAGCATTGATTGCCTCCTCAAATGCCATAGTATATGCCTCTAAATCTGTGATGTTATGATCTCTCTTTTGTTGTCGGGTTAAAGGCATGTATAGGTTGAGAGAGGTGATGGTCGAAAGGGTTGGTGGATTGGTAGATGTAGGTTGCGGTTTACGCTTGCTTTGTGGCTGTTTTGGGTGTAGTTTGAGGGTGTGGTTTAGTGGAGTTTTAGGGCTGTGGATGAAAGTTTTGGATCTGTGGTAGATGGTAGCAAAGGTTTGATAGAAATAAGTGGAAGTTGCAGCAAGTATGTGATTTCTTGTAAGAGTAGAATTGTCGTCGAAGAAATAACGATTTCTCGACGTAATTTCTACTAAAAACTTGAGAGAATTGAGGAGGGAATTAGTAGCAAAATTACAGTTTATATGACAGCAAGGATGTCTAATTTAATCAAGAAAATTTTGGTAGTATAACAGAAAGAAAATTGGTGCAAGTTACGATTGCAGAATTCTCATCGAAAAATTTCAGCGGTTTACGACGAAAATTTACAGCAACACAAAATCGTTATTAGAGATGAATTCCTTAATAGATCAATCGTAGATGAAAGCCAAGATGATCTATGAAGTGTATAAGAAATTTCATTCAAAAAAATTACAAAAGATGGGTAAAGGCAACAATATACGGCTGAAATTTTCTACAGCATAAATTTTTAAGTATAGCAGATTAGACGTAAAAAATCAGTGGTTTATATTGAGAATTTTTTGATGAAATCAAAGGTAAATCTACTGTTAGGGAGTGTCAAAGCACCTATTTACCACCTCTATTTGGCCGTTAGTTTGTGGATGATACGCTGTGCTCATCTTGAGTTTGGTGCCTTGTAACTAAAATAACTCGATCCAAAATTTACTTGTGAAGATCCTATCATGATCACTTACGATGGACCTTGGCATCCCATGCAATTTAACAATATTTTCTATGAAAATCTGGGCAATACTAGCAGCAGTGTAGGGATTTCTCACAGCACAAAAATGAGCATATTTCGTAAGTCGATCAACCACCACGAGAATCGTGCTTTTACCTTTTGAAGATGGCAGCCCTTCAATGAAGTCCATGGAGATGTTAGTCCATACCGACTCCGGTATGGATAGTGGTTGTAGCTTCCTTGGACTTGCCACTATTTCACCCTTGTGCTATTGACATACATCATATTGTGCCACATATCCTGAAATAATTTTTTTTCATCCCTCTCTAATAAAAATTTTACTTCACTCTTTTGTAGGTTCTTAGGAATTCAGAGTGCCCTACTAAAGGTGTGGAGTGCATTTCATGCAGGATGATTTTGATGCAAGGGGAGTCGGGTATAAGCACAATACGACCTTTGTAGCGTAGATCCCTCGAATCCCAAGTATAGTGGGCTATTATGCTTGGATCCTCCAATTTTTTTATGATGTTGTTGATATCTAGATCCTCCTTCCATTCTTCCCTAATGTCCTAAAGGAAGCCGACGGTAGGAAGGGAGATGGCTGAAAATTTAGCTTGCTTAGGTAGCCGTGAGAGTGCATTTGCAACAACATTTTCTTTCCCCTTTTTGTAAATAATTTCATAATAAAATCCTAGAAGTTTGGTTACCCATTTTTGTTTCTCAAGGGATGATATCTTCTACTCCAAAAAGTATTTGAGACTTCTATAGTCAGTTTTAATTTGAAATCGTCGGCTAATCAGGTAGGGTCTCCACCTCATTACTGTGTGCATAATGGCAAGCATCTCCTTATCATATATTGAGATGTTTTGATGGGAGGGAGACAACACCTTGCTCGAGTATACGAGTGGTTGACTATCTTACATGAGAATGACTCCAATTCCAACTCCAGATGCGTCGGCCTCAATGATAAAGGGTCAGTTGAAATCTGGTAGCGCTAGCACTAGTGTCATCGTCATGGCTACCTTAAGTTTGTCGAAGGCAGCCAAGGCTTTGTTCGACCATTGGAAGGCGTCTTTTTCTAGTAGAGAAGTGAGGGGTGTACTAATCTTCCCATAGTCCTTGATAAATTTTTGGTAGTAGCCCGTTAGCCTGTTTGTAGGTTTCGGCCAACTTTGCATTGCGTCAATTTTTTTTAGGTCTATTGCCACTCCTTCTTCTGATATTATATGCCCAAGGTACTCTACTTTTTGTTGGAGAAATATGCACTTTGGCTACTTAAAAAAAAGAGTATCTCCCAAAGGATTGTCAAAACAACCTGTAAATGCTGAAAGTGAGTCTCAAGATAAGGGCTATAAATGAGAATATCATAGAAAAATACTAGCACAAATTTGTGAAAAAAGCTCTGGAAAATATCGTTCATGAGACTTTGGAAGGATGAAGGAGCATTAGTGAGTCCAAAAGGTATTACCAAGAATTCATAATGGTTGTCATGTATGCGGAATGCAGTTTTTAGAATGTCATCTTCATATACCCGAATTTTGTGGTAACCGGATCGGAGGTTCAACTTCGTAAAGACTCGAGCTCCTTTTAACTCATCAAGAAGTTCATCCACCACTAGTATTGGGTACTTGTCTGATAGAACCCTTGCAGATTCTAAACTTGGGGTTGATCTCTTTAGGAGATCGGCTTCCTTGGAACTCTATAGGGGTTCCTCTCTCCAAGTTGCTGCTCAAAGGCTGTAGAAAAGATTCATCTATTGCTTATGAAAAGAGGAGGAATACATGGCTATTTATAGGGTTTCTAAACCCTAACTCCTAATAGGACTCCTACTTCTAACCAACTCCTAATAGGACTTCTACTCAAGACTCCTATTCCTTTACAACTCCTAATTCTTCTCTAAGAAACAACCTCCTAACCCTAGCCGGCCACTTCACCTCTTTAATAGGGGTCGGCTTAGGTATATTTTACATGAATGCCCCTCTCAATTAGGACTCTCCTAGCTAGAGTCCTAACAGACTTGCCCTCTTCAAATCAACCTTGTCCTCGAGGTTGATGATTCATGAATTTTGAGAATTTGATCTTCAAGTCGTCGTAGTTCTCCCAAGTGGCATCTTTTGTTGGTAGGTTCACCCACTGTATTAGCACTTTAGTAGTGGGTCGTCGTCGTCGAGTCATGATTCGTCAATCAATAATGGCACTTGGCTGGGTCTGGAGTTCTCCTTGGATAGTCATATTTGGTGGGTGGCTTTGGGTTGTGTCCAAGCATCTATTTACAACTTTTGTTTGGCCATCGATTTGTGGGTGATATGTCGTACTCCTTTTAAATTTAGTACCCTACATATGGAATAACTTTGTCCAAAATATGCTCATGAAGATGCAAGTAGAATTTATCATAAGCACAATGCGTCCCTTATAGTGTAATTCTTTTGAGTCCCAATTGTAATGAGCCACGAAGCTTGGTGCTTCCTCCAATTTTTTTATAATCTTACTAGTCTCTGAATCTTCCTGCCATTCCATCTTAATATCCCCAAGGAAGTCGCTGGTCGGAAGTGAAATGGCCGAAACTTCAGCTTGCTCGGGTAGCTACGAAAGCGCATCTACAAGAACATTCTCTTTCCTCTTTTTATAAGTTATTTTATAATCAAATCCAAGAAGTTTTGTTACCCATTTTTGTTGCTCAGGGGATGATATCTTTTGCTCCAAAAAGTACTTGAGGTTTTTATGGTCGGTTTTAATTTAAAATCGTCGACCAATCAAGTAGGGTCTCCACCTCGTTGCTGCGCGCACAATGGCAAGCATCTCCTTATCATATGTCGACTTATTTTGATGGGAGGGAGATAATGCCTTACTAGTGTATATGAGTGGTCGGCCATCTTGCATGAGAATGGCTCCAATTCCGACTCCAGATGCGTCGGCCTCAATAATGAAGGGTCGGTTGAAATCTGGTAGTGTTAGCACCGGTGTCGTCGTCATGGCTACCTTAAGTTTGTCGAAGACAACGGAGGCTCTGTCCAACCATTGGAAGACATCTTTTTCTAGTAAGGAAGTAAGTGGCGTACTGATCTTTGCTTAGTTTTTCACGAACTTGTGGTAGTAGCCTGTTAAACCCAGAAAGCCATATAGCAATTTTATGTTTCTCGGGGTCAGCCAGTTTTGTATTGCTCCAATTTTGAAGGGGTTCACTACCACACTTTCCTCTAATATGATATGCCCAAGATATTCCACCTTTTGTTGAAGAAAGTAAAAATTTGTAGTGGCCGTTGTGTGTTCGAAAGGCGATTTTTGATATGACTTCTTCGTACACTCGTATTTGATAATACCCGGATCGAAGGTCCAACTTTGTGAAGATTTGTGCTCCCTTTCATCTAGCAATTCATCTACTACTGGAATAGGGTATTTATCCTTGATGGTTATGCCATTGAGAGCTCGGTAATCAAGGCATATTCGCCATGTTTCGTCCTTCTTGCGTACAAGTAGCACCGGTGAAGAGTAGAGGTTGCAACTTGGCCGAATAACTCCTGTTTCGTGCATCTCTTTTATAATCCTTTCTATTTCATCTTTTTGGAGATGTAGATACTAATATGGCCGAGTATTTTCTAGAGGTTTGCCTGAAAGAATCATTATATAATGATCATGCTGACGGGTAAGAGGTAGGTTGTGCGGTTCATCAAATATATTGAAAAATTCAACAAGCAAAGGAAGTAGGTTTAGATCTTCAAATTCTATTGGCTCTCCCTTAGTTTGCTGCTCAAGTTGTACCAAAAAGCCGCTGCATGCGGAATTCGGCGATGATGTTTTAAGCAATTGTGGGAATTGCTTTGGACAGTTGTGGAGGGTTGATGGATGGCTGTGGAAGGGCAGCGAGACGCCAAGAACGCTGCTCTGATACCAGGTGATAGAACCCTTGCAGATTCTAAACTTGGGGTTGATCTCTTTAGGGGATCGGCCTTCTTGGAACTCTATAGGGGTTCCTCCCTCCAAGTTGCTGCTCAAAGGCTGCAGAAAAGATTCATCTATTGTCTCTCAAAAGAGAAGGAATACATGGCTATTTATAGGGCTTCTAAACCCTAACTCCTAATAGGACTCCTACTTAAGACTCTTACTTCTAACCAACTCCTAATAGGACTCCTACTCAAGACTCCTATTCCCTTACAACTCCTAATTCTTCTCTAAGAAAAAACCTCCTATATGAATGTCCCTCTCAATTAGGACTCTCCTAGCTAGAGTCCTAACAAAATGTCCCTCTCAATTAGGACTCTCCTAGCTAGAGTCCTAACAGACCCGCCCTCTTCAAATCAGCCTTGTCCTCGAGGCTGATGATTCGTGAATTCTGGGAATTTGATCTTCAAGTCGTCATAGTTCTCCCAAGTGGCATCTTCTATTGGTAGGTTCACCCACTGTATTAGCACTTCATTAGTGGGTCGTCATCGTCGAGTCACGATCCGTCGATCAATAATGGCACTTGTCTAGGTCTGGAATAACTTCCGTCTGGAGTTCTCTTTGGGTAGTCATATTTAGTGGGTGGCTTTGGGTTGTCTCCAAGCACCTATTTAAAACTTCCGTTTGGCTATTGGTTTGTGGGTGATATGTCGTACTCATTTTCAATTTAGTACCCTGCATATGGAATAACTTTGTCCAAAATCTGCTCTTGAAGATGCAAGTAGAATTTATCATAAGCACAATGCGTCCATTATAGTGTAATTCTTTTGAGTCCCAATTGTAATGAGCCATGGGGCTTGGTGCTTCCTCCAATTTTTTTATAATCTTACTAGTCTCTGAATCTTCCTACCATTCCATCTTAATATCCTCAAGGAAGTCACTAGTCGGAAGTGAAACGACCGAAACTTCAACTTGCTCGGGTAGCTGCGAAAGCGCATCTACAAGAACATTCTCTTTCCCCTTTTTGCAAGTTATTTCATAATCAAATTCAAGAAGTTTTGTTACCCATTTTTGCTGCTCATGGGATGATATCTTTCGCTCCAAAAAGTACTTGAGGCTTTTATGGTCGATTTTAATTTGAAATCGTCGACCAATCAAGTAGGGTCTCCACCTCGTTACTGCGCGCACAATGGCAAGCATCTCCATATCATATGTTGACATATTTTGATAGGAGGGAGATAATGCCTTGTATGTGAGTGGTCGACCATCTTGCATGAGAATGGCTCCAATTCCGACTCCAGATGCGTCGGCCTCAATAATGAAGGGTCGGTTGAAATCTGGTAGTGTTAGCACCAGCGTCGTCGTCATGGCTGCCTTAAGTTTGTCGAAGGCAGCAGAGGCTCTGTCCGACCATTGGAAGACATCTTTTTTCAGTAAGGAAGTAAGTTGTGCACTGATCTCTCCATAGTTTTTCACGAACTTGCAGTAGTAGCATGTTAAACCCAGAAAGCCCTGTAGCAATTTTATGTTCCTTGGGGTCAGCCAGTTTTGCATTGCTTTAATTTTAAAGGGGTCTACTGCCACACCTTCCTCTGATATGATATGCCCAAGATATTCCACCTTCTTTTGAAGAAAGCAAAAATTCATAGTGGTTGTTGTATGTTCAAAAGGTGGTTTTCGGTATGTCTTCTTCGCATACTCGTATTTGATGATACTCGGATCGAAGGTCCAGCTTTGTGAATATTTGTGCTCCCTTTCATCTAGCAACTCATCTACTACTGGAATAGGGTATTTATCCTTGATGGTTATGCCATTGAGAGCTCGATAATCAACATATAATCGCCATATTTCATCCTTCTTTCGTATGAGGAGCACCGGTGAAGAGTAGGGGCTACAACATGGCCGAATAACTCCTGTTTTGAGCATCTCTTTTACAATCTTTCTATTTCATCCTTCTGGAGATGTGGATATTGATATGGTTGAGCATTTGCTGGAGATTGGCCTGGAAGAATCATTATACAATGATCATGCCGACGGGTAAGAGGTAGGTTGCGTAGTTCGTCAAATATATCTGAAAATTCAGCAAGCAAAGGAAGTAGATTTGGATCTTCCAATTTTGTTGGCTCTCCCTTAGTTTGCTGCTCAAGTTGTACCAAAAAGCCACTGCATGCTTTATGCAAAACCTTCTTCATTTGTTGTGTGCAAATCATCGTTACGTCGCCCCCACGTTTCCTGTGCAGTATCACCTGTTTCTCCTTACTGTAAAATTTCATAATTAGTTTCATAAAATTCCAAGAAAAATCACCTAATGTTGTCAACCATTTAATTCTGAGCATGGCCTCATGATCATCAAGAGGGAGAAGGAAGAAATCTGCAATTATCTCTTGGTCCTGCAGCAATAGTTTCTCCTGCGGGCGCCTACGATCACTCTTCAAAATCCGTCTGTCGGTGACCTTAACATCAAACCTGCAACAATTCTCGATAGGTAATGCCATTCGGATAGCAACCTTACTGTTTAGGATATTATTAGTGCTGCCCGTGTCGATGAAAACAGTGATCAGTTGTTGTTTTAGAAGGCCTCCAACTTTCATCATTTGCGAGTTTGAGTAGCCGGCTAGTGCATGTACCGTAACTTCGATCGGTTGTGGCTCTTCTTCTGCATCTTCTTCTTTATGTTCAATGCTCTCTTCTGGATGTTCAATAACCTCTTCTTCTACTGGTTCAATGATAAAAAGTCTCCCTTTACTACAGCGATGCTCATGACTCCACGGCTCGTCGCAATGCCAACATAACCCCTTCGCAGATCGCTCCTGAAGCTCTTCTCTTGTCAACCTTTTTGGTGCAGGGACTCAGTCAAAAGTAGGGGGGGCTAAGGGCTTCAATATTACTGGTTGAGGAGTGACCCTAGTCCTTCGAGCTTCATGGTTCAATTGCTCCTCTTGATGTCGTGTGAAAGAGATGGCTGCCATAAGCGTGTACGGTTGTCGCGCTTTAACTTCTCCTCGGATCTCCGGCTTCAAGCCCTCAATGAAAGTCCTCAATAGCTGTTTTTGAGACCAATCATGATTTTGATTAGATAATCTTTCAAACCTGGTTTGGTACTCCTGAATGGTGGAGGTTTGTCGGATCTTTGCTAGTTGTCCGTCAATATTCTCGTAATCGGTTGATCTGAAGCGGATCAGCAGTCCTTCTTTGAATTGTCGCCATGAAAGGACTCCATAAGTATGTTCAAACTAGTCAAACCACTATATAGCATCCCCATCAAGATATATAGCTGTAATTTTCACCATAGATGCATTCGCGGTTTTGTGGTACTGAAAATATCGCTCCGCGCGCGAGATCCAACCAATCGGGTCTCCTTCTTCCCATCTAGGGAAGTCCACTCTCATGCATGGACAGTTGGGGTTGGTCATAGAGCTTCCTCTCTCTTGGAAGTCATATCTTCGGGCTTGGTACGATTGGGCAAAGCTCTCTCCTTGATGTGATTTCTTCGGGCTTAGTGGTCGGCCCAATCTGAGTTCGGTAAAGAGCATTCGAATCTGATCCTTCATTCGTGCCTCGAAGGCTTCGAATTTAGCATTGATTACCTCCTCAGATGCCATAGTATAAGCCACCAAATCTGTGATATTAAGATCTCTCTTTTGTTGTCGGGTTAAGGGCATGTATTGGTAGAGAGAGGTGATGGTCGAAAGGGTTGGTGGATTGGTGGATGTAGGCTACGGTTTAGGCTTGTTTTGTGGCTATTTTGGGTGCAGTTTGAGGGTATGGTTTGGTGGAGTTTTAGGGCTATAGATGAAAGTTTTGGATCTGTGGTAGATGGTAGCAAAGGTTTGATAGAAATCAGTGGAAGTTGTAGCAAGTATGTGCTGTCTTGTAATAGTAGAATTGTCGTCGAAGAAACAACGGTTTCTCGACATAATTTCCACCAAAAACTTGAGAGAATTGAGAAGAGAATTGATAGCAAAATCACAGTTTATATAACAGCAAGGATATCTAATTTAATCAAGAGAATTTTAGCAGTATAACAGCAAGAAAATTGGTGCAAGTTGCGATAGCAGAATTATCGTCGAAAAATTTCAGCGGGTTACGATGAAAATTTGCAGCAACACAAAATCATTTTTAGAGATGAATTCCTTAATATATCAATCTTAGATGGAAGTCAAGATGATTTATGATGTGTATAAGAAATTTCATTCAAAAAAGATTGCAAATAGATGGGTTAAGGCAACAATATGCCACTGAAATTTTCTGCAGCACAGATTTTTAAGTATAGCATATTGGACGTAAAAGATCAGTGGTTTATATTGAGAATTTTTTTATGAAACTAAAGGGAAATCTACTATTAGGAAGTGTCAAAGCTATCATTAAAATTTCATAGAGATTTGGATAGAAACAATGTAGTATCAAGATCAAACAAATAGTGCTATGCGGCTGAAATTTTATAGTGCAGATTTTCAAGTATAGCAGATTAGACATAAAAGATCAATGGTTTATATTGAGAATTTTTTGAAAAAACCAAAGGGAAATCTACTGTTAGGAAGTGTCAAAGCTGTCATAAAAATTTCCTAGAGATTTGGATAGAAACAATATAGTATCAAGATCAAACAAACAGTGCTATGCGGCTGAAATTTGACAGTGCAGATTTTCAAGTATAGCAGATTAGACGTAAAAGATCAATGGTTTATATTGATAATTTTTTGAAAAAACCAAATGAAAATCTGCTGTTAGGAAGTGTCAAAGATGTCATAAAAATTTCATAGAAATTTGGATAGAAAAAGCACAGTAGCAAGATCAAACAGATGGTACTATGCGTCGTAGAGATGAAAACTTTGTGACGAAAGGTTTATGCAGCAATATAGGAACAGTTTTTTTTTTTGGATTTTTAAATAAGGATAACTAAATTGCAGCAGCAGTAAGGTAGGAAACCAGAACCTGTTGCAATTCACAGGGAGATCAAAGGATGATCCGCGGTGGTGGAGATGATGGCGGAATTCGGCGATGATCTTTTAAGCAATTGTGGGAATTGCTTTGGACAGTTGTGGAGGGTTGATGGATGGCTGTGGAAGGGCAGCGAGATGCCAAGAACGCTGCTCTGATACCAGGTGATAGAACCCTTGCAGATTCTAAACTTGGGGTTGATCTCTTTAGGGGATCGGCCTCCTTGGAACTCTATAGGGGTTCCTCCCTCCAAGTTGCTGCTCAAAGGCTGCAGAAAAGATTCATCTATTGCCTCTTAAAAGAGAAGGAATACATGGCTATTTATAGGGCTTCTAAACCCTAACTCATAATAGGACTCCTACTTAAGACTCTTACTTCTAACCAACTCCTAATAGGACTCCTACTCAAGACTCCTATTCCCTTACAACTCCTAATTTTCTCTAAGAAAAAACCTCCTACATGAATGTCCCTCTCAATTAGGACTCTCCTAGCTAGAGTCCTAACAGAATGTCCCTCTCAATTAGGACTCTCCTAGCTAGAGTCCTAACATTGTCCTTGATGGTGATGGCATTTAAAGCTCGGTAGTTGATGCATATCTACCAAGTCCCATCCTTTTTGCGTACAAGTAGCATCGGTGAGGAATAGGGGCTGCAACTTAGTCAAATCACCCCTTTTTCAAGCATCTCCTTTATAATTTTTTTTAATTTCATCCTTCTGGAAGTGAGGATAATGGTACGATCGAGTGTTCACTAGTGGCTTGCCCAGAAGGATTAGAATATGATGGTCATGTTGCCGAGTAGGATGAAGACCGTGCGGCTTAACAAAAATGTCAGCAAATTCAGCAAGCAATTGGATGAGATTTTGATCTTAAATTTCTATTTTCTTCTCCTTTGGTTGCTGTTGGAGATGCATAAAAAATCCACCATTTACCTTATGTAAAACTTTCTCCATTCGTTGGGTCGAAATGGTGGTTACATTGCTTCCACACTTCCCATGTAGGATGACATGTTTGCCTTTGTAGTAGAATTTCATAATTAATTTGGAAAAGTTCCAAGAGATATCACCTAGCATAGTCAGCTATTCTATACTAAGCATAGCCTTATAGTCATCATTTAGTGGGAGGAAGAAGTTGGTAATAATTTCTTGGTCTTGCAGTAATAATTTCACCTGCGGGCATCTTTGGTCGCACTTTAGGATTCTACCGTCGGTGACCTTTATATCGAACTTACTGCAACCTTCGATGTGGAGCGCCATTCAAGCAGCAACCTTACTATTTAGGAAGTTATTAGTGCTGCCCATATTGATGAGAATAGTGATCAGTTGTTGTTTAAGAAGGCCTCCAACTTTCATCGTTTACGAGTTTGAGTAGTCGACTAGCGCGTGTACCATAAAGTCAGTCGGTTGTGGCTCTTCTTCCACATATTCTTCTGCATGTTCAAGGCTTTCTTCTAGATGTTCAATGACTCTTTTTCTACTGGTTCAATCATAACAAGTCTCTTTTTTTTACAGCGATGCTCGTGGCTCCACGGCTCGTCGCAAATGTAACATAACCCCTTCGCAGATCGTTCCCGAAGCTCTTCTCTTATCAACCTTTTTGGTGTAGGGGCTTGGTTGATAGTAGGGGGGGCTAAGGGCTTTAGTATTGCTAGTAAGGGAGTGACCCTAGTCCTCCGAGCTTCATGGTTTAATCGCTCTCTTGAAGTTGTGCGAAAGAGATGGCTGCCATAAGCATGTACGGTTGTCATGCTTTAACTTCTCCTTGGATCTCCGGCTTCAAATCCTCAATGAAGGCCCCCAATAGCTATTTTTCAAACCAATCACGAGTTTGATTTGATAACCTTTCAAACCTGGTTGGTACTCCTAAATAGTGGAGGTTTATCGGATCTTTGCTAGTTGTCCGTCAATATTCTCGTAATCGGTTGGTTCAAAGCGGATCTGTAGTCCTTCTTTGAATTATCACCATGAGAGGACTCTATGAGTGTGTTTAAACTAGTCAAACTACTGTATAGCATCCCCTTCAAGATGTATAGACGTAATTTCCATCATAGATGCGTCCGTGGTTTTGTGGTACCGAAAATATCGCTCCATACGCGAGATCCAATCAATCGGATCTCCTTCTTCCCATCTAGGGAAGTCCACCCTTATGCGTGGATAGTAGGGATCGATCATAGAGCCTCCCCTCTCTTGGAAGTCATCTCTGTGGGACTGGTGTGATTGGTCAGAACTCTCTCCTTGATGTGATTTCTTCGGGCTTGGTGGTCGGCCCAAATATATAATATTAAGATATTTCTTTTGTTATCGGGTTAAAGGCATGTATTAGTTGAGAGAAGTGGTGATTGAAAGGGTTGGTGGGTTGGTGGATATAGGTTACGGTTTTAGGCTTATTTTATGGCTGTTTTAGGTGCATTTGAGGGTGTGGTTTGGTGGAGTTTTAGGGCTATGACGGTAGTTTGTGAAAGTTAGGAAAAAAAAGTTTTAGATTTGTAGTAGATGACAGCAAATGTTTGATAGAAATTAGTGGAAGTTGTTGTAGATAGGTGTTGTCTTGTAAGAGCAGAATTATCGTTGAAGAAACAACGGTTTCTCAATAAAATTTCAAGCAAAAATCAAGAGATTTGAGGAGAAAATTTGACAGTAAAATCTTAGTTTATATAATAGCAATGATGACAAATTTAATCAAGAAAATTTTGGTAGTATAATAGCAAGGAAATTGGTGCAAGTTGAGATAGTAGAATTCTCGTCGAAAAATTTCAACAATTTACGACAAAAATTTACAGCAATACAAGAACATTTTTAGAGATAAATTCTTTTATAGATCAATCTTAGATGGAAGCCAAGATGATCTATAAAGCATATAAGAAATTTCATTCAAAAAGGATAGCAAATAGATTGGTTAAAGGCAACAATATACGGTTTAAATTTTCTACAACAATCCTTCGTTCGTAAAGATGATAACTTTTACTACAAAAGGAATTAGCAGCATGGGATAGATAAGAAGACTTCTTCTTGGTATTTCGAATGGAAAATTGCAGAAGCAAAAGATATTGGTGATAGGAGAATATCATATCTCTTGATGCAATTAGAGATGACGGTAGTAGATTGATTTGATCTACGACAGAAGATGATGGTGGAGATGGCGACGTTAATAGCAATTGTGGGAATTGCTTGGCTGGTAGTAGGGGGCAGAGGTAGTAGCAAAAGTAGTAACATCACTGCTCTGATACCAGATGATAGAACCCCAGAGGAATTCTATGTAGATTGATCTTTAAGGGAGATCACTCATTGGAACGCTATAGGAGTTCCACCCTCTTAGAAGTCAGCCAAATGGCTGTCATTGTAGATAGATATTATTCCCAAAGAGATAGAAGCTACATACTTATATAAGGCTCCAAACCCTAGCCCTAGAGGCTGCTTCCTAAGTGAGTTAACCCTTTTGCCCTCAACCCTAACCAATCAGCCTAATAAAAGGGGGCGGTGGCTAGGAAACAAAAAGGCCCAAATATAAACCCTAGCCACTCTTCTATATAGGATAGAGACGGCTAGGTGGGGGTTATGACAATCTCACAGGGTTTTATTAGCTACTTTTTGGTTGAGTAGGACCTAACCCTACTAGGGTCCTATCAGTGGTACCACCACCAAACCCTATTATAGGACACTGAATGAGCCAAACAACGAGCCCAATTTAGCCCTGATTCAGGCTCAATTGGCCTCTAATTTAGTTGACATTATTTCACCCTAATACCGACTCAATTAAATCTAAACTAATTCAATCTAGATAAATTATTACAAAGCATGAATCATATGTTGTTTAGCATGTCATTGGTTCTTCCGACGCTTCGTCCGATCCTTCGACGCATCGTCCTCTCCTTCGGCGTATTGCCTAATCGACATGTTGACTCCTGTAACTTCCGATCTCCTTGGCGCAATGTCCGATCCTTCGGCTCGATGCTTGAACTCATGGCACGAAGTCCTTCTACTAGCATGTCGATCGATCCTCCGGCTCGACGTTCAATCTCCTAACATGTTTAACTCTGACCCAATGTCCGATTCATCTTGTTTCAATCAATTTGCCTCTCTTTAATTAAAGCAAGTCCTGCGTCACTCAAAATACATATTAGATCACAAACTCTTTAATTGATTTCATTATCAAAATTTGAGATTCAACAAGATCGATACTATATTATTTATTAAATATTTTAAAAATATTTTTTATTATTTAAATTTATGTTAACAACATTATTTTTGATTTTATTAATGAATCTTTAGGTGAATAATTTGCTAAGAGTATAAGTTAAGAATTTGAAATGAGTTTAATGGGTGAATTGATATTTTTTTAGGATTATAAATTAAGCAACTAAATGAGGAGATTTTCATCAATCAAACCAAGCATATTTTTGATTTATTAAAATGATTTTACATGGACAATACTAAGGTTATTAACAAATGAGCATATCTACTAAATTAGACATATACAATAAAGGAGAATGCTTTTATCAAAAGATGTATAGAGGCATAATAGGTAATTTACTATATCTTACTAAATAGACCTGATAAAATATTTATTGTTGAGCTTTGCACAAGATTTCAGTTTAATCATAAATAATCTCACTATAAAGGAGTAAAAAAGATTTTAGATACTTAGAAATAATACATAATATAGGATTATAGTATTCTTAATCTAAAAATTTTGATTTAATTGCTTATGTTGATATTAACTTTACAGGATATAGAATAGATAGAAAAAAATATTTGAAATTTATTAGTTCTAAAGTCATTTGCCTGTTTCTTGGTCATCTAAGAAGTAAAACTTTGTCATACTATCTATAGTCGAAGATGAATATATTGTGGCAGGTGTGTTAGAACCCTTACAGATTTTAAACTTGGGGTTGATCTCTTTAGGAGATCGGCTTCCTTGGAACTCTATAGGGGTTCCTCTCTCCAAGTTACTGCTCAAAGGCTGTAGAAAAGATTCATCTATTGCTTATGAAAAGAGGAGGAATACATGGCTATTTATAGGGTTTCTAAATCCTAACTCCTAATAGGACTCCTACTTCTAACCAACTCCTAATAGGACTTCTACTCAAGACTCCTATTCCTTTACAACTCCTAATTCTTCTCTAAGAAACAACCTCCTAACCCTAGCCGGCCACTTCACCTCTTTAATAGGGGTCGGCTTAGGTATATTTTACATGAATGCCCCTCTCAATTAGGACTCTCCTAGCTAGAGTCCTAACAGACTTGCCCTCTTCAAATCAACCTTGTCCTCGAGGCTGATGATTCATGAATTTTGAGAATTTGATCTTCAAGTCGTCGTAGTTCTCCCAAGTGGCATCTTCTGTTGGTAGGTTCACCCACTGTATTAGCACTTTAGTAGTGGGTCGTCGTCGTCGAGTCATGATTCGTCAATCAATAATGGCACTTGGCTGGGTCTGGAGTTCTCCTTGGATAGTCATATTTGGTGGGTGGCTTTGGGTTGTGTCCAAGCACCTATTTACAACTTTTGTTTGGCCATCGATTTGTGGGTGATATGTCGTACTCCTTTTAAATTTAGTACCCTACATATGGAATAACTTTGTCCAAAATATGCTCATGAAGATGCAAGTAGAATTTATCATAAGCACAATGCGTCCCTTATAGTGTAATTCTTTTGAGTCCCAATTGTAATGAGCCACGAAGCTTGGTGCTTCCTCCAATTTTTTTATAATCTTACTAGTCTCTGAATCTTCCTACCATTCCATCTTAATATCCCCAAGGAAGTCGCTGGTCGGAAGTGAAATGGCCGAAACTTCAGCTTGCTCGGGTAGCTACGAAAGCGCATCTACAAGAACATTCTCTTTCCTCTTTTTATAAGTTATTTTATAATCAAATCCAAGAAGTTTTGTTACCCATTTTTGCTGCTCAGGGGATGATATCTTTTGCTCCAAAAAGTACTTGAGGCTTTTATGGTCGGTTTTAATGTGAAATCGTCGACCAATCAAGTAGGGTCTCCACCTCGTTGCTGCGCGCACAATGGCGAGCATCTCCTTATCATATGTTGACTTATTTTGATGGAGGGAGATAATGCCTTACTAGTGTATGTGAGTGGTCGGCCATCTTGCATAAGAATGGCTCCAATTCCGACTCCAGATGCGTCGGCCTCAATAATGAAAGGTCGGTTGAAATCTGGTAGTGTTAGCACCGGTGTCGTCGTCATGGCTACCTTAAGTCTATCGAAAACAACGGAGGCTCTGTCCAACCATTGGAAGACATCTTTTTCTAGTAAGGAAGTAAGTGGCGTACTGATCTTTCCTTAGTTTTTCACGAACTTGTGGTAGTAGCATGTTAAACCCAGAAAGCCATATAGCAATTTTATGTTTCTCGGGGTCAGCCAGTTTTGTATTGCTCCAATTTTGAAGGGGTCCACTACCACACCTTCCTCTGATATGATATGCCCAAGATATTCCACCTTTTGTTGAAGAAAGTAAAAATTTGTAGTGGCCGTTGTGTGTTTGAAAGGCGATTTTCGATATGACTTCTTCGTACACTCGTATTTGATAATACCCGGATCGAAGGTCCAACTTTGTGAAGATTTGTGCTCCCTTTCATCTAGCAATTCATCTACTACTGGAATAGGGTATTTATCCTTGATAGTTATGCCATTGAGAGCTCGGTAATCAACGCATATTCGCCATGTTCCGTCCTTCTTGCGTACAAGTAGCACCGGTGAAGAGTAGAGGTTGTAACTTGGCCGAATAACTCCTGTTTCGAGCATCTCTTTTATAATCCTTTCTATTTCATCTTTTTGGAGATGTAGATACTAATATGGCTGAGTATTTTCTGGAGGTTTGCCTGAAAGAATCATTATATAATGATCATGCTGACGGGTAAGAGTTAGGTTGTGCGGTTCATCAAATATATCGAAAAATTCAGCAAGCAAAGGAAGTAGGTTTAGATCTTCAAATTCTATTGGCTCTCCCTTAGTTTGCTGCTCAAGTTGTACCAAAAAGCCACTGCATGCTTTATACAAAACCTTCTTCATTTGTTGTGTGCAAATCGTCGTTACGTCGCCCCCACGTTTCCCATTCAAAATCACCTGTTTCTCCTTACTGTAAAATTTCATAATTAGTTGCATAAAATTCCAAGAAATATCACCTAATATCGTCAACCATTTAATTTTGAGCATGGCCTCATGATCATCAAGAGGGAGAAGGAAGAAATATGCAATTATCTTTTGGTAACGCCTCATGATCAGCAATAGTTTCACTTGCGGGTGCCTACAATCATACTTCAAAATCCATCCATCGGTGACCTTAACGTCAAACCTGCTACAATTTTCGATAGGTAAGGCCATCTGGATAGTAACCTTACTATTTAGAAAGTTATTAGAACTGCTCGTATCGATGAGAACAGTGATCAGTTGTTATTTGAGAAGGCCTCCAACTTTCATCGTTTGTGGGTTTGAGTAGCCGGCTAGTGTTTGTACCGTAACTTCGGTCGGTTGTGGCTCTTCTTCTACATCTTCTTCTTCATGTTCAAGGCTCTTTTCTGGATATTCAATGACCTCTTCTTCTATTGGTTCAATCATAAGAAGTCTCCCTTTACTATAGCGATGCTCACAGCTCCACAGCTCGTCACAATGCCAACATAACCCCTTCGCATATCGCTCCCGAAGCTCTTCTCTTGTTAACCTCTTTGGTGTAGGGACTTGGTCGACAGTAGCGAGGGCTGAGGGATTCAATATTACTAGTTGAGGAGCGGCCCTAGTCCTCCGAGCTTCATGGTTCAATTGCTCCTCTTGATGTCGTGCGAAAGAGATGGCTGCCATAAGCGTATACGGTTGTCGCGCTTTAACTTCTCCTTAGATCTCCGGCTTCAAGCCCTCATCGAAGGTCTTCAATAGTTATTTTTGAGACCAATCATGAGTTTGATTAGATAACCTTTCAAACCTAGTTTGGTACTCTTGAATGGTGGAGGTTTGTCGGATCTTTGCTAGTTGTCCGTCAATATTCTCGTAATCGGTTGGTCTGAAGCGGATCAGCAATCCTTCTTTGAATTGTCACCATGAAAGGACTCCATAAGTATGTTCAAACCAGTCAAACCACTGTATGGCATCCCTTTCAAGATGTTTAGCTATAATTTTCACCATAGATGCGTCTGCGGTTTTGTGGTACCGAAAATATCGCTCCGCACGCGAAATCCAACCAATCGGGTCTCCTTCTTCCCATCTAGGGAAGTTCAATCTCATGCATGGATAGTTGGGGTTAGTCATAGAGCTTCCCCTCTCTTGGAAGTCATATCTTCGGGCTTGGTGAGATTGGGCAAAGCTCTCTCCTTGATGTGATTTCTTCGGGCTTAGTGGTTGGCCGAATCTGAGTTCGGTAAAGAGCGTCCGAATCTTATCCTCCATTCGAGCCTCGAAGGCTTCGAATTTAGCATTAATTACCTCCTCAGATGCCATAGTATATGCCGCCAAATCTGTGATGTTAAGATCTCTCTTTTGTTATCGGGTTAAAGGCATGTATTGGTTGAGAGAGGTGATGGTCGAAAAGGTTGGTGGATTGGTGGATGTAGGCTACAGTTTAGGTTTGTTTTGGGTGTAGTTTGAGGGTGTGGTTTGGTGGAGTTTTAGGGTTATGGATTAAAGTTTTGGATCTGTGGTAGATGGCAGCAAAGGTTTGATAGAAATCAGTGGAAGTTGCTGTGCTGTCTTGTAAGAGCAGAATTATCGTCGAAGAAACAACGGTTTCTCGACGTAATTTCCACCAAAAACTTGAGAGAATTGAGGAGGGAATTGATAGCAAAATCACAGTTTATATGACAGCAAAGATAACTAATTTAATCATGAAAATTTCGGTAGTAATAGCTGTTAGGATCGGAGCGGCACTAAGAGGGGGGGGGGGGGGGGGGGGTGAATTAGTGCAGCGGATTAAAACTTCGATTTTAACAAGATCTTTCGTACGATAAGAACGGAACTTGAAAAGTTTAACTTGAAAGCGTATTCTTAAAGTTGCGCAGCAAGGGTAATAAGGAACTAAAGCAGTAAGAAGATTTACAGTAATGTAAATGACAATAATAAAATGCAAACCAGAGATTACGCCGATTTTTAGAGTGGTTCGGTCAAATGACCTACTCCACTTGCGATGCCCCTCTTCGATGAGGCTCCCACCTTCCACTAGCAAATCTCTTGAAATGGAAGGGTAAACACCCCTCTTACAACCTTTTACAAGCAGTTTAACCTCTTACAAATTTTCAATAAGAAAGAAGGAGGAGAACTCTCTAGCAAATTGAAAACAAGACTTGCTAAGACTTTCTAAGACTTTTCTCTCAATCAAAATGCTTCTCAAAAGTTGTTATCTCAGCTGAGATTTGAGGGGTATTTATAGGCCTCAAGAGGATTCAAATTTGGGCTCCAAAATTTGAATTCTCTTAGGGTTCCCGGTGCTGGAGGTGTCACCGCCCAGCCAAGCGGTGCCACCGCCCAGCGCTCGGGTGCTGGACGGTGCAACCGCCCAGCCAAGGAGGTGTCACCGCCCAGCTCTCGGGTGCTGGGCGGTTTCACCGCCCAGCCAGGCGGTGCCACCGCCTGGCTCTCCGATTCATTGGTTTGGCTTAATTTTAGCCCAAACCAAATCTGACTTTGGGTCCAGTTGGCCCCTAACCAGGATATAGGATTATCTCTTAATCCTAATCCTAATTACAGGTGAACTACATAACACAAAAAAAAACATCCTAAGCAAGTTTTTAACCGCGAACGTCGAGTCTTGTTCCGGCGAGCTTTCCGACGAACTTCTTCCGACGGACTCCCTGCAAGCTCCCAATCTTTGTGATGACTTTAATGAGTAGCCGAGCCTTCTCGGTGATCTCCGCGAGCCTCCGACGATTTCTTCGGCGAACTTCCGACACGTTCCCGATTTCTTCTCGGTTGGTTCCGGCAGCATCTCCGATGATTCTTCGGTCTCTTAAACGTCCATCGAGCTCGACTCCGGTATCCTTGCTTTATGTTTTCTGGTTATCGTAGTTAATCCTGCACACTTAACTCAATAATATGGATTAGATCAATTAACCCACCAATTGATTATATCATCAAAATCCGAGATTCAACAACAGCAAGGAAATTGGTGCAAGTTGCGATAGC
Source organism: Musa acuminata AAA Group (assembly GCF_036884655.1). NCBI lineage: Eukaryota > Viridiplantae > Streptophyta > Magnoliopsida > Zingiberales > Musaceae > Musa > Musa acuminata. The sequence goes on from NC_088359.1 coordinate 8,250,634, forward strand.
AGAATTCTTATTGAAAAATTTCAGCGATTTGCGACGAAAATTTGTAGAATCACAAAATCATTTTTAGAGATGAATTCCTCAATAGATCAATCTTAGATGGAAGCCAAGATGATCTATGAAGTGTATAAGAAATTTTGTTCAAAAAATATTGCAAATAGATGGGTTAAGGCAACAATATGCAATTGAAATTCTGCAGCATAGATTTTCAAGTGTAGCAGATTGGATGTAAAAGATCAATGGTTTATATTAAGAATTTTTTGATGAAATTAAAGAGAAATCCATTGGTATGAAGTATCAAAGTTATCATAAAAGTTTCGGAGAGATTTGGATAGAAACAACGTAGTTTCAAGATCAAACAAACAGTGCTATGCGGTTGAAATTTTATAGTGTAGATTTTCAAGTATAGCAGATTAGACGTAAAATATCAATAGTTTATATTAAGAATTTTTTGACAAAACCAAAGGGAAATCTGCTGTTAGGAAGTGTCAAAGATGTCATAAAAAATTTGTAGAGATTTGGATAGAAAAGACACAGTAGCAAGATCAAATAGATGGTGCTATACGGTTGGAATTCTGCAATATATCTTTCATCGTAGAGATGAAAACTTTATGATGAAAAGTTTATGCAGCAATATAGGAATAATTTTTTTGGGATTTTCAAATAAGGATAACTAAATTGCAGCTGCAGTAAGGTAGGAAACCAGAACCTGTTGCAATTCACGGGGAGATCAAAGGATGATCCGTGGTGGTGGAGATGACGGCGGAATTTGGCGATGATCTTTTAAGCAATTGTGGGAATTGCTTTGGGTGGCTGTGGAGGGTTGATGGAAGGCTGTGGAAGGGCAGCGAGATACCAAGAACACTGCTCTGATACCAGGTGTTAGAACCCTTATAGATTCTAAACTTGGGGTTGATCTCTTTAGGGGATCAGCCTCCTTGGAACTCTATAGGGGTTCCTCCCTCCAAGTTGCTACTCAAAGACTTCAGATAAGATTCATCTATTGCTTATCAAAACGGAAAGAATACATGGCTATTTATAGGGTTTCTAAACCCTAACTCCTAATAGGACTCCTACTTCTAACAAACTCCTAATAGGACTTCTACTCAAGACTCATATTCATTTACAACTCCTAATTATTCTCTAAGAAACAACCTCCTAACCCTAGCCGGCCACTTCACCTCTTTAATAGAGGTCGGCTTAGGTAGGTTTTACATGAATGTCCCTCTCAATTAGGACTCTCCTAGATAGAGTCCTAAAAAGGTGCATGTTGTGCATAGATAATTTGGATGAAAAATACTTTTAAAGATTATGAACCTTGATTAAAAAACATCTTTATAAAGTGTGATAATATTAGTATATTAAAATAATATTAAATGATCCTATTCAATATTCTCAAACTAAGTATATTGATATTTGACATTATTTCATTAGGGATTATATAAGCAATCATGATATATATTTGGATTTTATTAACATAAAACATTCGCTTGCAGACATTTTTACTAAACCTCTAAGTGAGATTCAATTTGACTTTATTAGAAGAAAATTATGTTAGTCAAAGGTGCCCTGCAAGCTAATCACGTGAGCGATGACACGTATGACATAATACGCATTCTTTTTATTTATTATATTCTTTTGCATTTTATCACTTTATATTACTTGTTGTATATATGCGTATATATATTGTGATATTCATGGATCTATGCAATGAGAATCAAATCGTGATGAGATCACGATAATAAGACTGATTCACCTTTAAACATAGACCCTAAATAATCCAAGTCATAGGTAACTCGAGAGGGGTATAGAGATAACCGAATATACTGGTGTGATATATACCCATCCGTATGATGGAGGTAGCTGGTCTCATAGCTACTCGTGTGGGGACATTAGGGATACAGTGCAAGTACTCATTAGAAAATGAATTTATTGATTGATCTACTTATGGAATGCTGGATAGTTGATGATGCCTTATTGTCAGACAAAAATTTCGTCATCCCAATGGTGTATCTGGTCCTTAGACTTGAGACACCAAGGATGTTCTGTATGAGAATCAAATCGTGATGAGATCACGATAATAAGACTGATTCACCTTTAAACATAGACCCTAAATAATCCAAGTCATAGGTAACTCGAGAGGGATATAGAGATAACCGAATATACTGGTGTGATATATACCCATCCGTATAATGGAGGTAGCTGGTCTCATAGCTACTCGTGTGGGGACATTAGGGATACAGTGCAAGTACTCATTAGAAAATGAATTTATTGATTGATCTACTTATGGAATGTTGGATAGTTGATGATGACTTATTGTCAGACAAAAATTTCGTCATCCCAATGGTGTATCTGGTCCTTAGACTTGAGACACCAAGGATGTTCTATATGAATACTCTACTTTTTTATAGTAGACTTATAGGTCTGAAAGTTCCAGATCTAATACAACTGGTCATCGGGAGTGACAATCAACCTTACGAGGACTATTGAGTGTCGATAGAGGATCATCCACTCTCATTGTCATGAGATGAATATCTCATATGTTCTTGCTCGGACAAATCCTTGGTCAGGGTTATTCCGATTTGTTAGGATCGAGTCGGCACTAAGACGGGCGGTGAATTAGTGCAACGAATAAAAATGTCAGTTTAAAATTCTTCGTACGTTAAAAACTGATCGGAAGATAACTTGAAAGTATATTTGTTCGTAAGGGTAGTGAAAGCCAAGTAAGGAGGAAGTGAAGCTATTGCAAAGTAAGTACATGACAATAATAGAAATGCAAACCAGAATTTATAGTGGTTTGTTCGTTGTGACCTACATCCACTTTTGATTCCTCCTCCGTCTAGGTCATCGGCATCCACTAATGGTTTTCCTTCAATAGGCGAAGACTATCCACCTTTTTGCAGTGCTTTCTCCTTTTCATGGGTTTAGGAGATAACCTTTATAAGCCTCACACCTCTCTTGAATGATCACAATACCAGAAAGGGAGGAGGAGGACTCTTTGCATTTTTACGACACTTTTAACATCCCAAGATTTCAAGATATTGTTCACACTTTTCATGCCCTTTCATGTAGAAAAGGGTGGGTATTTATAGGCCACAATGGTTTCAGAATTAGAACAAAAAATTGTCACATCCTCAGATTTTGAGGTACTAGCAGTACCACAGCCATTATTGGGTGGTACTACCACTCGCAGACTGACACTAGGCGGTACCACCGCCCAGAGCACCTAGGAAAATAAGTCCTAGGTGGTGCAACCATCGGCCGTGACTTTAGGTGCTGAATGGGCTGTTCATCTAGCCCAATTCAGCCCTGTTAAGGGCCTAGTTGGCCCCTAACTGAGTTAGTGGGATTACCTCCCAATCTTAACTAAACTTATGGTCTAACTATGATTAAGGCAAGCAATCTCTATCTAGTATGTTGATTATTCTCTCTGCGAACCTCCGATGAACTTCTCGGTGAACTTCCAGCGAGCTTCCAACAAACTCCCGATAAACTCTTAGCGAACTCCTGACAAACTCTCGCCAAACTTCCGATAAAATCTCAGTGAGCTCCCGATGAACTCTTGGCAAGCTTTCAATAAACTTCTGGTACATCGTCCGAATCTTCGATGTATCATTCGATCTTTGATTCCGGCCTAACATCTTCTTTATGCCTTACCGCTATCATAGTTAATCATGCACACTTATCTCAACATATAGATTAGATTAAACAATTTACCAATTGATTTCATCATCGAAATCCAAGATTCAACAATCGCCCCCTTTTTTGATGATGACAACCAATTGATGACGGAGTTAACCTTAACTCCCCCTATCTATACACCATACTTGAGAGAATACAAACTTGAATTCACAACCTTGAATTCAAGCTTTAATCGATTTTAATTAGAAATCACATGCACTGTGCATCATCATAGTTTCAAGTCATCAAGATATTAAATGCATAATTTCATCACTTCATGCATGATAAACTACTTTGGGCATAGCATTACATCACTACTTGCATGATACATCATCTTGATATAACCTTTATGATACTTTCATTATTGCATGGTAACATTCAAAAGTTCATAATATTAAGAAGAATCCGACATTGCATCATTGCATGGTAACATTCTGTTAGGACTCTATTTAGGAGAGTCCTAATTGAGAGAGACATTCATGTAAAACCTACCTAAGCCAACCCCTATTAATGAGGTGAAGAGGCTGAGTAGGGTTAGGAAGTTGTTTTTTAGAGAAGAATTAGGAGTTGTAAAGGAATAGGAGTCTTGAGTAGGAGTCATATTAGGAGTTGGTTCGAAGTAGGAGTCTTGAGTAGGAGTCCTATTAGGAGTTAGGGATTAAAAGCCCTATAAATAATCATATATTCCTCCTCTTTTCATAAGCAATAAATGAATCTTTTCTACAGCCTTTGAGCAGCAACTTGAAGGGAGGAACCCCTATAGAGTTCCAAAGAGGTCGATCCCCTAAAGAGATCAACCCCAAGTTTAGAATCTACAAGGGCTCTAATATCTGATATTAGAGTAGTGTTATTGGCATCTCGTTGCCCTTCTACAGCCATCCATCAGCCCTCCATAACCGCCCAAAGCAATGGTAAGACTCTAAAGTCTTATCATCGCTCTGATACCAAATGATAATACCCTAAAGTCTTATCGTCGCTCTGATACCAAATGATAAGACCCTAAAGTCTTATCGTAAAAAAGAAAAGAGAAAGGGATGATCACTTCGAGGGGATCGGCCTCCTTGATCACTTCGAGGGGATCGGCCCTCTTTGATCGCTTCGAGGGCATTAGCCTCCTAGGGTTTGTCAAAAGATAGAATAGTATTTTTCATAGATGATCGAAAAGAAGCAGTTACATCCCTATTTATAGAGTTCCGACTTTAGCTAAACTAAACAGACTTAATAAATACGCAGAAAATAAAAAGAAAACACAGAAAATAAAAGGAAAAATAAAAGGATCCTAACAATCCCGCCTCCTTTAATTCAGTCTTGTCCTTAAGGTTGAGCAGCATCAAATTCTGGAAACTTCTCCTTTAGCATGCTGTAGGACTCCCAAGTGGCATCTTTCTTTGGTAAATTGGCCCATTGCACCAGCACTTCAGTTACAGGATGTCTACGGTATATTGCAATTCGTCGATCAAGTATGACTTGTGGTTAAGCTTGAACTTTCCCAGTAGTAGAAGTGTCCGGCAAATGGCACTGCACTATTGCATTTTCACCTAATTTCCTTTTAAGGCATGCAACATGAAAGACTGGATGTATTTTAGAGCTATTAGGCAAATCCAAGTGGTAGGCCACTAGTCCAATGCGTTCTAATACCTTATAAGGCCCAAAAAACCGAGGAGATAGTCTCATGGAAGATCGGACCTTTATGGAAGTTTGCTTGTAGGGTTAAAGACGAAGGAAAACCCAATCACCCACAGTAAATTCTCAAGAAGAATTATTGGGTGATGAGATAAATATTTCATGAACACAAAGAATTGCTTAAAAATCATATCATGAAAAGATAAAATCATGTGAATACCAAAAGACATGATTCATTTTGACACATCTCCTTTTTAAAAAATGAAAGAAATTCTTAGGAGATCATGATATATATAAAATTCATTCAATCTTGTAGGAGAACAAGATATTAATTCAAGCATATAAAATTTCTCAATTCATTATGAATCATAAAAAAATTATGGTTCCGAAAAATCATGATTCATTTAGGAAAATTTTCTCTTTAGTATACGACAAGAAGAAATATAGCAATGATACCAATCATGATTCATTTGGATGGTAGATGGCAAAAAGAAACATTAAGGATAAAAGATCTCGATTTTTATAGAGTAAATCTCAAGTTATAAATCTCAAAAAATCAAGATAAAACTCATTTAAATTCAAATCATCAAATCAAAATCATTTTCAAGAGATTCATAAAAAGATGATAAAATAGCTTCATCAAAGTCAATAAGATAGAGAAAAAGAATTTTCAAGAAAAATGATTTTTTCTATTTAGTTGTTTCATACCAGCATGCCTTTGTCCTTTTTGTGCCAAAAAAATATATATCATCAATCGTTTAGGATTGAAAAATAAATTTTGTCATAAAAACCATCAAGATTAATAAATCACAAAAATCATCATGTATAACTTTAAAATCTCATGCATAAAATCGTCAAATCATGGTATCAAAATTTCAATATTTTCATTACAACTTTATGCATCATTAAGTATACAATCATCATGACACTTACACTATTTCATGTAAGCATGTCTATTTCATTTTTGTCAAATCAAAACATACATCATTTTTTAAACCAAAAAAGCCACTTTTATTATAGTAAAAATCGATAATCCATAAATCACAAAAATCATTATGCATCATTTTGAAAGAAAACTCATTAAGTATGATCATTATGCATTACTTCAAATCAAACATGATTTCATTTATTTTTAAAATATTTATCATGATAGGACATACAAGGCAAAGAAATCATTAAACATAAAGCATATTCATCAATCATGGTTTCATTGAGCATAAGGTAGTTTCAACCAAAATCATTTTGTTATTTGTTGTAGTCATGCATTTTTCTTTTTAGGTGAATCTATCCTTTTATGCTTAGTTTTCCATACAAAAGCCATACATCATCATTAAGCATGATATTAAACTTCTTAATATTTTCATTAAGACATCAAGCATGGTTTCAATCAAAATAAAAAATCATCAAAATACACATTTTTTCTTCTTAAGAGAAACATACATATGATCATTAGATTTAAATCTAACATTTTATTCCATTAACATAAAACATGCAAGTTTCATTATTATTTTTAAAATTACGAGCATGATCATATTCTTGCATTTTTAATTTTTTTTTAAACATGTAATTTTTAAGAATAATTATTCTAAAAAAATTTATCATGGAAAACATCAAGTAATTTTAAAATAAATTAAGGGGGTTTCGATTACCTCATCGTTGAATGTCATTAAGGCGTAGTTTGCCACCTCGCCTTTCTTGATTTTCTCCTCATCTTCAGAGGAACTCGATTCATCCTAATTTTTGTTCTTCTTCTTACGTTCAAGGCAAGTAGTTCCGTTCTTTTTGTTCTTCAGCTTTTGTTTCATTGACTTTTTAAATTTCTTAGTGAGGAGTTCATGTTCACCACCACTTGAGCTTATGCTCGAGTGGTCTTCAAATGTTCTAAGTTCAAAATCCTTCCTGTTCTTTGGAAGGTGGTTCTCAAGTTTTTTACGTGCATTGCACGTTATTTCATAGGTCATCAAGGACCCTATTAGTTCTTCGAGTGGAACTTGGTTCAAATCATTGGCCTCTTGTATGGCCATTACTTTAGAGTCCCAAGTTTTATTAAGAGAACGCAAAATCTTGTTTACGAGTTCAAAATCCGAAAAATATTTGCCAAGAGCTCTTAAACCAATGACGACATCCGTAAAATGGGTGTACATGTCAACAATGGTTTCACTTGGCTTCATTCGAAAAAGCTCGAAATCATACATTAAAAGGTTGATTTTCGAATCTTTAATTCTAGAAGTGCCTTCGTGTGTGATTTCAAGAGTGTGCCATATGTCAAAAGCTGTTTCGCACAAAGAAATCCGATTGAATTCATTTTTATCTAAGGCACAAAACAAGGCATTCATAGCCTTTGCATTTAGAGAAACGTCTTCTTCTCCAAATCATTCCAATGGTTCATTGGAAGAGAAGATATTTTAAATATGTTTTTGACTATGTGCCATAAATCAAGATTCAATGAAAGCAAGAAAACTCTCATTCGAGTTTTCCAATAAGTGTAGTCCGTCCCATTGAAGAAGGGAGGCGAATGAGAGAGTGACCCTCTTGGTTGCTGAAAAGAGTCATTTCTCTTGGGTGTTAATCCAATTGAGAAATAACGAGGCTCTAATACCAATTGTTGGGATCAAGAGCACTAAGAGGGGGGGGTGAATTAGTGCAGCAGAAAACTTTCGTTGGTTTAAAATGACGTTTGTACAATGAAAGCGTTTTCGATGAAAATTGTTTCGGAAAGTTCTTCAACTTAAGATCAAACAAAAATATAGTTGAAGTAAAGCAACAGAGGCAGTTTGCAGTTAAGATAGAGAGCAGAATGTAAATGCAAACCGATATTTATAGTGGTTCGGTCAATCTTGACCTACATCCACTTTTGGCTTCCTCCTCCGATGAGGTCACCGACGTCCACTAGAGGCCTTCCTTCAATAGGCGAAGGCCAACCACCCTTTTACAGCTTTACTCCTTTTGACGGGCTTAGAAGACAACCCTTACAGATTTCCACTCCTCTCTTGAATGATCAAAACTTAGAAGGAAAGAGGGAGAAGAACTTCTAGCCTTTTATAATACTTTTAAGCTCTCAAATTCTTAGAATAAAAGCAAGTTTTCAGTTGCCCTTTCATGCAGAAAGGGTGGGGTTTATATAGGCCCCAATCAGTTTGAATTCGGAGCTCAAAAGTGTCCATTCCCAGATTTTCGGGGTCCTGGTGGTACCACCGTCATAATTGGGCGGTGCTATCGCCTGTCATCTGTCACCGAGCAGTACTATCACTCAGTCTGGGTGGTACTACCACCTGACATCGCTCGGAGACCGAGCTCAGGCGGTACCACCACTTGACAGGGGCGGTACCACCATTGGCAGTAATAACTACCGGTGGTACCATCGCCTGACAGGGGCGGTACTACCCCCCAAAATTCCTGGAAGACCAAGTCTCCTGGTCGGTGCCACCGTCGGCCCTAGCGGTGCCATTGCTTGGCAGAAATTCTGGGTCCGAATGGGCTGATCTATTCGACCCAATTTGGGTCTGCCAAGGGCCCAATTGGCCCCAGATTAAGTTAATAGGATCACCTCCCAATCCTAACTTAATCTACATGCTAACTACGATAATTAAGACATCAAAACTGCAGATCGTGTTCCGGTGTGTCAATCGCTTCTTCTGACGAGCTTTCGACGAACTTCCATCGAACATCCGACGAACCCTCGGCGATGCTCCGGCGGACTCCTAGCAAACTCCTGGACTTGCGACAATCCTCTTGGCGAGTTTTGACGAGCTTCTTTGGCAAGCTCCTGGACTTCTCGGATTGTTCCCGTAGAACCTCCGATGAACTCTCGAACCCCCAACGTGATCTTTGTCTTGACTCCAGCTCAACACCTACTGCATGTCTTATTGCCATCATAGTTAATCCTGCACATGTAAAACAAACTTCAATCTATACAATTAATACTAAGCATTAATCAAATTGTCCGATATGTCATTGGTCCCTCGATGCTTCGTCCGATTCTTCGGCGCATCATCCTCTCCTACGGCCTATTGCCCAATCGGCTAGTTGACTCTGCAACTCAGATATCCTTGGCGCAATGTCCGCTCTTCTTGGCTTGATGCCCGAATCCATGACCCGAAGCCTTCTATCGATACGTCAACCGATCCACCGGCCCGACGTCCAATCTTCTGATATGTTCCTCCGGCCCAACATGATTTTTCTTACTTTAATTGTCTCATCCTGATTGAAACATCCTACGTCACTCAAAACGTAGATTAAAACATAAACACAATTATCAATCAGTTTCATCATCAAAATATGAGATTCAACAGTCCCATTTCTAACTATACATCTTAATCTTCTTAGTAGGTTTCTATTTATGATATTAAACCTATATAGTTTCAAGATTTCTTCGTCAGGAGGAATTGCTATGTCATATGCATGGATTAGTCTAGTGATCAAGCCACCATATGGAAGCATCATATCCTTTTTTGATAGTTCAATCATGTTTTATTGTATTAGGTAACGAAAATAATTGTCATGTCCCTTCATAATCCAATACATCGTTCCTAATTCTATTTGGCTAACTTCATCATGATGATATTATTTTGGGAGTACAATACTTATCAAGATGTAATAAAGCAATTTGGTGTTGAAAGGTAGTAAATATTCATAACTTTTTGGAAGGATCGACAAGTTTGAATTACCAAAAATTATAAGGCATCAGAATAAGTGGTCCCAACTAATTCTTTGTCCCATTGTCCTATAAAGTAATAACCTCTCCTTTTCTCAGCAATTCCTATGAGGTTGCAAATTACGCTATCCGTAATGGGAATATGATGTCCTAAGAGATAAGTGGAGAGACCCTATCGTGTTCATCCACCTGCAAGTTGTTGTAAAATAACCTAATAAGTCTAGGATAGATAGGTTCACTTATTTGAAGAATTGGTTCCAAATTACTTAATTCCTCTAAATCTACATATTTACCCTTATGAACATGTCTAGATTCTATAGTTGAAAACTGAAGGGCATGTTGAGGAAAATCAAAGAATAGGGAATCATAGGTTTCATCGAATCTTCTCTTCCCTTTGTCCCTTGAGGATCTTCTAGAAGTCATGGAGACTATATTTATCAAGAACAAATGAGAGGCAAAAACAAGTAATACAAAGAAAGAAACAATTTGGTTTAGGGATTACCTTAGTAGTTTAACCTTTTTGTGATGACCAAAGGGGGGTTTGAGATTGATCCTTGGTTTTGTAGAGGATGAGGATTCTTTTGAGTTACTAGAGGGAGAGCAAGAGGAATTAGGGATTTGAGGCTATTTAAAGAGGTATAGAGTGAGTTGGGGTCGGTTCTACCATCGACCCTAACTTGTGTTTATATAGGGTAGGTTGTGGGTGATGGTATCGCCAATTGGGCAGTGCTACCACCTACAAGCAGTGACCACTGGCAGTGCTATCGCTAGCTGGGAAGTGCCATCACCTACAAGCAGTGAACATTGGCTTCATTATGATGTGGTGCAAACATTGTGTGATACCAACATTGTGTGGTTCCAGCGAGCAAGATCTTTATCATTATGTGGTGCACACACTTATTTACACAAACATCATATAAGGTTTTTGAAGTTTTACTTTCCGTAAGAGGAGAAAATTTATATGAAAAAATTCATATGGCTCATTAAACATATCATAGATCTATGATTCAAATCTTATCTTAAGTGAATAAATAATAGTGAATGATCTCAAAAAAGGGAACTCAATTAAGAAAATCCAGAGAAAAATTTGAGGAACTCATGTGTCAGAAAAATTTAACATACCTAATTCTCTTCTTATAAAATCAAATTGTTCCCCAATCAAGGGTTTTATAAAAATATCAGCTAATTGATATTTTGTATTAATAAATTCTAGAGATATGTCATGGTTATTAACATGATGTCTTATAAAATGATGCCTAATATCAATATGTTTAGTTCTAGAGTGTTGAATAAGATTTTTTTAAGCATATTGCACTAGTCTTATCACATTTTATAGGTATATTTTTTAGGTAAATTTCATAATCCTCTAAAGTATTTTTCATCCATATAACTTGAGCACAGCATGCACCTGCTACTATGTACTCAGCTTCGATTATAGATAATGCAACCGAGTTTTGTTTCTTAGAAGACCAAGAGACAAGTGCATGTCCTAAAAATTAACATGTTCTAGAGGTGCTTTTTCTATCTATTTGGCAGCCAGTAAAATCAGCATTGGTATAACCAAGCAATTTAAAGTTTTTGATTTTGAATACTATAATCCTAGTTTAGGAGTTCCTTTTAGGTATCTAAAAATCATTTTAACTACTTTTAAGTGAGATTGCTTGGGGTTAGATTGAAACCTAACATAAAGTCCTACGCTAAATATGATGTCCAATCTAGTTGCGGTGAGGTATAGTAAACTACCTATCATACCCCTATAAACTTTTTGATCAAAGCTTTCTCCACTTTTGCCAATGTCTAACTTAGTGGAGGTACTCATAGGAGTATTGATAGCCTTTAAACTATCCATATTAAACTGTTTTAGCAAGTCTAATATATATTTTGTTTGACTAAGAAAAATATCATTACTAAGTTGTTTAATTTATAAGCCTAAAAAGAAAGTTAGTTTCCCCATTAAACTCATTTCAAACTCTATGTTCACAGTCTTGACAAATGATTCACATAAAGATTCATTTGTAGAACCAAAAATAATATCATCAATATAAATTTGAACAATAAGAAACTTATTTTCAAAATTTTTAATAAACAATGTAGTATCGACCTTACTTTTAGAGAAATTATTTTGGATAAAAAAATGAGCTAAGTCTCTCATACCAAGTCCTTGGGGCTTGTTTCAATCCATGTAGTGCTTTAGTCAATTTAAACAAATGATTAGGAAATTATCATTTTCATATATGGGAGATTGTTCAATATAAACTTCTTCGGAAATAAAGCCATTAAGAAAAGTACTTTTGACATCTATTTGAAATAACTTAAAATAGCATAGGCAAGGAGCATCTTTATGGCTTCTAATCTTGCCACAGGAGTGAAGGTTTCTTCATAATCAATACCTTCTTCTTGGTTGAAACCCTTGGCCACTATTCTAGCCTTGTTTCTAACCACGATACCAAATTCATCTTGCTTGTTTCTAAAGACCCATTTAGTACCAATAACTAAATGGTCACTAGGTCTTGGAACAAGCTTCCACACCTCATTTCTCTCAAATTGGTTCAACTCTTCTTGCATTGCGATAACCCATGAATCATCTTTCAAGGCCTCGTCAATACATTTAGGTTCAATTTGAGAAAGAAAAACAACGTTGGCACAAAAATTCATAAGAGAAGAACGAGTTTGAACCCCTTTTGATATGTCTCCTATGATTAGCTCCTTAGGATGAGCATCTACGTACTTCCATTCCTTGGGTAAGGATGTTTCGGAAGAAGATGCATCCAAATTGCTAGTTGGAGAAAGGGTTTCACTCAAATTCAATACATCAAAATTAAGATCAACATCAAAGTCATTTTTCTTAAATTTGAAAACTTCATTAAAGACAACATGAATAGACTCTTATATAACCAAAGTTCTTTTGTTAAAGATATGAAAGGTTTAGAAATAGAAGAATAACTAAGAAAAATGCCTTCATCGGATTTTGCATCAAACTTTCCTAAGGCATCTTTTTCATTCAAGATAAAACATTTATAATCAAAAACTTTAAAATATGAAAAGTTACGCTTTTTGTTATTCCACAATTTATAAAGAGTTTTGGAAAGTAAAGGTCTTATTAGAATCCTATTCATGACATAACATATTGTATTAACGGCTTCGGCCCAAAAATATTTGGGTAGGCTATGTTCGTTTAACATAGTTCTTGCCATTTATTGTAAATTTTTATTTTTTCTTCCTATTACCCCATTTTATTTAGGATTTCTCATAGTAGAGAAATTATAGTTGTATCCATTAGATTCACAAAAATTCTGGAAATCATGGTATTGAAATTCGCCACCATGATCACTCCGAATTGATGAAATCATAAAGCCTTTTTCATTTTGAACAAGTTTACAAAATTTAGAAAAATACCTAAAGTAATCACTTTTGTGTGCCAAGAAGTATGTCCAAGTGTATCTACTATAATTATCTATAATTACAAAAGCGTATTTTCTATCTCCTCGGCTTGATGTATTAATTGGTCCAAACAAATCCATATGGATCAATTGCAATGGTCTAGAGGTGCTTATTTGATTCTTTGGTTTGAAACTACCTTTTATTTGTTTTCCTAGTTGACAAGCATCACACACATTATTTCTAACAAACCTTTGGATGAGATTTAAGAGATTAGTTTCTGTTGAATCTCAGATTTTGATGATAAAACCAATTAATAAGTGTTTATGTTTTAATCTGCATTTTGAGTGACGCAGGATGCTGTTGAATCTCGGAGTTTGATGATGAAACCAATCGATATGTGTTAATGTTTTAATCTACGTTTTGAGTGACATAGGATGCTTCAATCAGGATGAAACAATTAAAGCAGGAAAAATCATGCTGTGTCAGAGGAACGTGTTAGAAGATTGGACGTCGGGCCGGTGGATCGGTTGACATATCGATAGAAGGCTTCGGGCCATGGATTCGGACATCGGGCCAAGAAGAGTGGATATTGCGTCAAGGATATCGAAGTTGCGGAGTCAATTAGCCGATTAAGCAATAGGCCGCAAGAGAGGACGATACGTCGAAGAATCGGACGAAGCATCGAGGGGCCAATGACATGCCGGATAGCTTGATTAATGCTTAGTATTAATTATCTAGATCAAAGTTATTTTTATATGTGCAGGATTAACTACGATAGCAAGGCATGAAGCAAAATGAAGTCCTAGAGTCAAGGACGCGATTATGTTAGGAGTTCGAGAGTTCGTCGGAAGTCCGAACGTTCGTCGGAAGTTCTAGAGGAACCAGCCGAGAAGTCTCAAAGCTTTCTAGAGAAGCTCATTGGAATACACTAAGAAGATCATCGTGAAGTCCAAGAGCTTGCTGGGAGTCCGTTGGAACATTGCCGAGAGATCGTCGGAAGTTCGCCAGAAGATCGTCGGAAAAATAGACTTACGGACTTGTTTAGTTAGATTATATCTTAGATTTCGTAGTTAGCATGTAATTGGATTTAGATTTGGGCCAACCCAATTAGGGGCCAGCTAGGCCCATGTAAGGACTGTGTTGGGCCCAATAAGAGGCCCAAACAATGCCCCAAGAAGTCTCACTGTCATGGCACAGTCTTCGAGACTATGTCAAGCGGTGGTACCACTAATCTGGGTGGTTGTACCGCACTTGGCAGGGTGCCAGGCTGTCACGGACTTAGCTGGTTTTGCCTAAGTCGTGCGGCACCCTTGCGTGTCCGTCCACAAAGGTCAGCCTCCCCGAAGCCTCCCATTGTCCCTTAGGACCAACAAAAGAGAGAACGGGTTAGAGAGAACGCCTCAATCGGGATCCACAAGCAAACATCTCCGAAAAATACTTCATAGACAATGCAAATTACAAACAGACTTTACAAGCTCTGAACAGTTGCACAACAAAGGGTAAAATGGTCCATTATAGACCGAAAATCTCTCGCACATGTCCACATGATATAACCTTTATTTACAAGCCTAAAGAGGCCACTAACCCAACTAAAATGGGACTATTAAGCCTTCGACCGCCCCTCTACATGCTGTACAAGACATAAACATGCCAAAAGACACGGACATACATAAGCATTACATCAAACATCTTGTTTAGAAGTTTGTCCGTGACATTCTCCCCCACTTATTCCTTCGACGTCCTCGTTGAAGCCTTTGTCGACACTGCAACTCCTCGCCTTTGCTGAGTCTTCAATCTTCTGCTCCAGCTACAATGCGCCTCTTGGCTCCTAGCTGCTCTCCGCTGCTATTTTTTAGTAGTCGAACCTTTGATCTGCCATGCTGCTTCAACTCACCAACTCTGGTGTGGGGTTGGCTGAGTTGTGTTGATCCTTGTTGATTCCTGCAGATCCCCCAGATGAAGGAAAAGACCATCCTTACTACGCTAGTCTCTCAAATTCCTCATGCTGCTTGAACTGGGTGGATGCTTATTGGAGCTTTAACGAGTATCGTCTCGCAAACTTTCGACCCCCTGCTTCAATACCTTTGTGTTCTCCAAGCAGCTCCCTCTGGTCGATGGAAAGACAGACTGCAACTCCCATGCATGGCCTCTGCCATCACATTGTAGGGTTTGCACCGATTCTGTTCTCCTTAGCTTCCTTGGTAGCAACGTTCGCTTACTCGACCTTGTCATCTGACTTGCCGGGCTCCCTTAAGCGAATATGAGCTCTGGAGTAGTCCAACTCTCCAACTGCTTCGATCATACCTTTGCATGATCAAGTCCCTCCCATGGGACTCACTGGTACTTGCATTCGAACTTTTCCCTTAGTGGAACCCAGCCCCCATATGCTGATGACCAAGGTTTTCATCCGATGCAAAATTCAATGCACGCACGGGAGACCTGCCTCTGCGGTACCATGACCTTCACTCCTTGAATCCATAGCCCTTCTTGCCGTCGTGTTGTTCACCGAAGTGGAGCTTCTAGTAGCTCTCGATCATACCTCCATATGATCTAGTCCCTCACGGGACTATGTCGTGTGTATCGCATTGCCACGAACTATTCCACCACGATCCGCTGCACCATGTCGCCTCCTGGTGACATCTCCATTGCATTCTGATCTTTGCGGAATAAACTCGAATTATGAACCCTCTATGTGTGGCCTTTGCCAATACATCGCAGGGTCTCTTCCACCTTCGATTTTGTTTGCTCCTTTGGCAATCGACCTTCATCCACCCACTCTTGGGTCACACCTAGATGAAGCACCGCTCTAGGACAGTCCGTCCCCTAGTAGCTCCCGAAGTCCACCGACTTCACTGTAATTTGTGCACCATTGTCTGGATCCTGGGCCTCTGCCCCTACCAGCACAATCTCCGCTACGCACTGGTTCCTTCATAGCAACTCGAATGGCAACACTATGGCATATTCTTCAAGAGTACCCACCTCTGCGTCCTCTTGCCCCGTGCTAAGGCCTTCTGAACCCAACTTCGCCTCCGCAAATTGAGTCGCCTTAGTTCCTCCATCAAATGCTCCTTCAAGATAAGGTGCATGTGCCCAGAAGCTCCCTTCGTCTTTGACACCATGCAAGATAAGTCTACTCCGACAGAATGAATGGCCCATGGAACAACATGTCCTGCTCTTGCCTCTACAAGAGTTCATGTCCTTAACCTCTGTCCAAGGAAAGCACCGTGCCTCTGCTCCATGTCCCAACTTCTATACTGGCTCCCTTCATGCGGCTTGGGTACTTCGCCAAGTTACACCCAAGTTGCTCCGCTCCTCGTTTTTGCATTGAGTCGATGGTGTCCCTCGCGCCCACCATTCCACGGGTCAGCCCTCACTTAAGTCTGATCTCCACATCGACTCCAAGTGTGCCTTCATTTAAGTTGCTTTGGGTCGCTCCCCTACTTAATCTCGCAATGCATCCACCAATGCATTCTCTCAAGCGAGATCATGCGACAACTCCTCGCCGCTTGCTCAGTCCATTGAGCTTCGTGGAGTTGTTGTTTGTTGAGGTACTCCTCCTCAACTTGTGAGGTCTGTCCCACATGATTCTCCCTCTGGAAAGCCGGGACTTATCCCTCTTGGATAACTGTCCCATTGGAGCAAAATCTCTCTTCGTTTCAGAGACCACCATCCCCTTGGACTACTCCGATCTGCTGAACAAACTGTGCATTGTTCTGCCTCCTACAAACGCACTTGCTAGATTGCGACTCCACATCAATATAGCCCTCGCTACACCACTCAAGGCCTAGCAACATGCTGAACTCATTGCACACTTCAGCCTCCTACGGACGTATCCTTCACATGTCGAAGAGAAAGTTTCAATGCTCCATGGCACCGAGTTTCGGTCACCTTGGGATGGCCATGAACATTCCATCGTCCGCATACAAGCCCATGCATGAGTACCAAATTCTTCGAGTTCGCAATTCCCCTCACCTCTGTGAGCTTCGCATAACTCTTTTGGTCGTTGAGCAACTCATTCTATCTTGCATGGTCTCATCCTTTACCAAGCGCCTCGCTTGCCTTGAGCACCATCAAGTATAGTTGTCAATATTGAGCCGTAGCTCAAACTCAGCCATCCCAACCTTTGTGCGCTCCGCATTCTTCTAAGCTTGTCTGTTCTCGTGGTGCCTCTTGCGCGAAGGGTTGGTCATTCCTCTGAATGCCAATCTTAGATGCCCGCTCCTCCGAGCGACTCCTTTTCCCTACATCTCCATGCCCGTTTTCCCCAAAACGGTCGCGCGTGTGTTGACTGCCCTCAACGCAGCCCCGCTAGGTCCCCCACGTTTACATGCTAAATGTTTCTATGAGTGCTTGTCCCACTCTGATACCATCTGTCATGAACTTAGCTGGTTTTGCCTAAGTCGTGCGGCACCCTTGCGTGTCCGTCCGTAAAAGTCAACCTCCACGAAGCCTCCCATTGTCCCTTAGGACCAACAAAAGAGAGAACGGGTTAGAGAAAATGCCTCAATCAGGATCCACAAGCAAACATCTCCGAAAAACACTTCATAGACAATGCAAATTACAAATAGACTTTACAAGCTCTGAACAGTTGCATAACAAAGGGTAAAATGGTCCATTACAGATCGAAAATCTCTCGCACATGTCCACATGACACAACCTTTATTTACAAGCCTAAAGAGGCCACCAACCCAACTAAAAAGGGACTATTAAGCCTTCGGCCGCCCCTCTACATGCTGTACAAGGCATGAACATGCCAAAAGACACGGACATACATAAGCATTACATCAAACATCTTGTTTAGAAGTTTGTCCGTGACAAGGTGGTGGTACCACCAGTCTAGACAATGGTATCACTTAGCACTGCCCCCAGGTGGTGATACCGCCTAGGGCAGTGTTAACCAGACTGACACTCGGCAGTGGTACCGCCCTTGCCCGGGGAACCCGGGATGAGAAAGTTTTAGGCTCCAAGTTTGAATCATCTTGAAGCCTATAAATACCCCTCACATCCCTGGTTAAAGCACACAAGTATTGAGAGAAAAAAAAGTATAGAAACACTACTATAATCTTGTGTAAGCTCCTCTCAAAGATCTAAAGTGTTAGAATAATTTGAGAGAGGAGTGAGTGGGGGTGTAAGGGTTATCTCTTTAACCTGACAAAAGGAGAATTGAGTTGTAAAAGGTGATTGACCTTCACCTATTAAAGGAAGGCCTCTAGTGGATGCCGGTGACCTTGTCGGAGGAGGAAGCCGAAAGTGGATGTAGGTCACGTTGACCAAACCACTCTAAAACTCTGGTTTGCATTTACTTCCTAACATTTACATACTGCAAACCTCTTTAATAGCTTACTACCTTCAATATGTTTGCATACGCTTTCAAAGCATTACCTTTAAGAAACGATGTTTCATCGAAAACGATTTTTATCATACGAAGTTTTTTAAACTGACATTATTTTACCGCTGCACTAATTCAACCCCCCCTCTTAGTGCCAACCCTTGATCCTAACAATTGGTATCAGAGCCTCGTGATTTCTCAATTGGTTTAGCACCCAAGAGATATGGCTCTTTTCAGCTTTCAAGAGAGTCACTCTCTCATTCGTTCTCTCTTTTTCAATGGGACGGACTACACTTATTGGAAAACTCGAATGAGAGTTTTGTTGCTTTCGATTGATTTAAATTTATGGAATATGGTCAAAAATAGATTTCAAAGGTCTTCTCTTCCAATGAACCATTGGAATGATTTGGAGAAGAAGACTTTTTCTCTAAACGCAAAGGCTATGAATGTCTTATTTTGCGCCTTAGATAAAATTGAGTTTAATCGAGTTTCTACTTGCGAAACGACTTTCGATATTTGGCGTATTCTCGAAATCACATACGAAGGCACAAGTAGTGTAAAAGATTCTAAAGTAAATTTTTTGATGCAGGATTTTGAGATGTTTTGTATGGAACTAAGAGAGACTATTGGAGACATGTACACCCGTTTTACGAATGTCGTTAATAGTCTAAAAGCACTTTGTAAAAGCTTTTCGAATTTTGAACTCGTTAACAAGATTTTACGCTCACTTTGTAAAACTTGGGATTCAAAAGTAATCGCTATTCAAGAATCAAAAAATTTAAATCCTTTTTTGATTGAAGAACTAATAGGGTCTTTGATGACCTATGAAATGACATGTAATGCACGTGAAGAACTCGAGAACCACCTTCCAAAGAACAAGAAGGATTTCAAACTTAGAACATTTGAAGACCACTTGAGCATAAGCTCAAGTGATGGTGAACTTGAACTCACTAAAAAATTTAAAAAGTTCATAACACAAAAATTAAAGAACAAAAAGATTACAACTACTTGCTTTAAACGCAGGAAGAAGAACACAAAGTGGGATGAATCGAGCTCCTTCGAAGACGAGGAGAAATTCAACAAAGGCGAGGTGGCAAACTACGCCTTAACGGCTTTTGACGTTGACGTAATCAAAATGCCTTTAGTTTATTTTGAAATTACATAATGCTTCTCATAACTTATTTTTAATTTAGTTTAAGAAAATTAAATATTTTTTTAATTGCATGATTAATAAAAATACAAAAATAAAATTGGATCATGCTTACCTTTCCAATGAATTTAAAAATAATTATGAAAAATACATATTTTATAAACAAACAAAATTATTTTGAATTAAAAAATAAAATCATGCTTGATAATTTAATGCATAATGATCTTGCTTAATAAGTTTATCTTTCAAAATGATAAATGATGCTTTTTGTGATTTATTAGTCTTAATGGTTTTTATGACGAAATTCATTTTTCGATCCCAAACGTTGATGCAAATTTTTATTTGACATAAATGAAATAAATCACATGAATTGAAACAACTTAAAAGAGAAAAGGTTTCTCCTAGAAAAAATTATTTTTCCTACTTTCTCGATTTTTCCAAAAAGGAGTTTGATGAATCCATTTGTATCATCTTTACGAATCTCTTAGACTTTGAAAATAATTTTGATGATTTAAATTTGAATAAATTTTTATCCAAATCATGATCTTGATTCCTTGATATTTAAAATTAAGATTTATTATGAATCAAGATTTTTCATTAATCGTTCTCCTCCCATTTTATGTAAAGAGGATATGTGTCAAAATGAATCATGTCTTTTGGTATTCACATGATCTCAACTTTTTGTTAGGATCAAGAGCACTAAAAGGGGGGGGGGGTGAATTAGTGCAGCAGAAAACTTTCGATGATTAAAACTGCGTTCGTACGATAAGAGCGATTCGGTAGAAAAACCGATTCGTAAATCACTTTAACTTGTGATCAAGCAAGATGCAGTTAAAGCAAGTCTATGAAGGCAGTTTGCAGTTATGATGGAAATTAGAATGTAAGCGTAAACTGAAATATGATGTTCATACGATAAAACTGATTTACGTCTAAACGTTGATTCGGAAAATACTGAACTTTGAAACACGATCGTAAATGCGCAGAAGACAGTAAGCTATTGAGGAGGTTTGCAGTAAAGATAATATGCTCAAAGTAATTGCAAATCAAGATTTAGAGTGGTTTGGTCAATCTTGACCTACATCCAATTTTGGCTTCCTCCACCGACGAGGTCACCGACGTCCACTAGAGGTCTTCCTTCAATAGGCGAAGGTCAACCACCTTTTTACAGTTTCACTCCTTTTGACGGGCTTAGGAGACAACTCTTACAGAATTTTCTTTCCTCTCTTGACAGATCAAAACTTGGAAAAAAAGAGGAAGGAGAACTTTTAACTCATACAACACTTTTGAGCTCTAAAAATCATAAAGTAAGATAAGGATTTCGATGGTTTTTGGTTGCTCTTTCATTATTGAAAGGGTGGGGTATTTATAGGCCCCAACCCAATTTGAATTCTGAGCTCAAAACTGTCAATTCCCAGAATTCCGGGGTCTAGCGGTTGCACCGCCTAACTGGGGCAGTTTCACCGCCTGGCAGAGCTCCAAGACTGAGCCTCTGGGTGGTGTCACCTCTTGTCAGGGGCGGTTGCACCTCCTGCCAGAGCTCGGAGACCAAGCTCAGGCGGTGCCACCTCTTGACTGGGGCAGTTGCACCGCCCAGCCAGAGCTCAGAGATTGAGCCCTGGGCGGTGCCACCGCCGACCCAAGCGGTGCCACCTCTGGCCAAGTAATCTGGGTCCGAATGGGCTGATCCATTTAGTCCAATTAGGGTCTGTCAAAGGCCCAATTGCCCCAAGATTAAGTTATTGGGATCACCTTCCATTTCTAACTTAATCATCGTGCTAACTACGAATTTCTTAAGATATTTACTGTAACTTGCTCCAGTGCGTCAATCGCTTCTTCCGGCGAGCTTCCGGCGATCATCCAATGAACCCTCGGTGATGCTCCTGCGGACTTTCGACAAACTCCTGGACTTGCGACGATCCACTTGGCAAGTTCCGACGAGCTTCTTTGGCAAGCTCCTGGACTTCTCGGATTTGTTCCCGCAGAACCTCCGATGACTGTCCGAACTTTCGTTGAATTCTCGAACCCCCAACGTGATCATAGTCTTGACTCCGGCATAACTCCTGCTGCATGTCTTACTTTCATCGTAGTTAATCCTGCACACTTATCTCAACATATGGATTAGATAACAAATGACAATTGATATCATCATCAAAATATGAGATTCAAGAATCTCCCCC
Organism: Musa acuminata AAA Group; assembly: GCF_036884655.1. Taxonomy (NCBI): domain Eukaryota; kingdom Viridiplantae; phylum Streptophyta; class Magnoliopsida; order Zingiberales; family Musaceae; genus Musa; species Musa acuminata. The sequence continues at coordinate 8,272,626 of NC_088359.1, forward strand.
TTTTTGATAATGACAATCAATTGATAACGAAATTAACCTTAACTCCCCCTATCCATGTGTCATAATTGAGATAAGTCATTCTTGAATTCAAAGCCTTTGAATTCAAGAGACATATTGATAAGTTAAAATCATTCAACCTTATCAATACTCCCATCATGATTCCCATTATAATGTATCTCTCTGAAAATGATGTATGATGTCAAGGCTTGACACCCATTTTCAAATTTCAAATGTGAATGATGGTAATGATAGCAATTCATCATATGGTAAGATATCAACATGTAAAATTTCGAAGTAAGATTTTGATATCTTAACATGATGCACACATTTCAAGTATTTTAGCAATCATAGCATTTCATCACATGGTAAGATATCAACACGTAGGACTACGATGCAAGTTCTTGATATCTTAACATGATGCAAACATGGCATATTGCTAATATGGCAATCATAGTTATCATTAATTCATATATTTTTGATGATGCATGCATGGCATAATCATAGCATCAATTCATATATCTGCTTTTTTTAACATAATATTGCATTTATAGCATCAATTCATATATTTCTCCCCCTTTGTCATCAACAAAAAGGAGAACGATATAAACAACTTTTAAATATACATGCGATGCCATAAGTAGGTTCATGTCATTTATCTATATAGAGTGATAGGATATAAATTATACAAACATCTCAAGAAAAACATGACATGAAGATTATAGAGTGAACACTTCTTCCTTTTTATTTGTTATTATCTTTTTGCATGGAGGAAAGCCATTTGTGTAGTTCAAATCGATAGGATATTAAGGCATGCTTTACGAGGATCAGGATATTTATGCAAATTAAATCCTTGCACATAAAATATCTTTCTTTTATAAGAAAGAATCATCAAATCTATTTCTCAAAGAGAATATTTTTCACATGATAAGTCTAAAAGATATGCATTTACTAGATGATTCTATTTGTCAAAAATCAATGATGTGAATCAAACTATATGTGACATATGTTTATTAAGTCTGAAAGAGAATAATGTATTCATGAAATCCGATTGGAACTGAAAATTTAATTCAACACTTTCATACAATCGGACAAGACTATACAATCATGAAGACATGCTCATTGCTATGGAAATTTTTGTATTAATTTTCAACATGTTATTTTAGGCATATAATGGCAATTAAGTGATTTGATCATTCAATCAATAAAGTCCGAATAATAATTTTAACAAGTTTATGCATTCGAATACATCAACATTCCTAATTCTCTTCTTATGAAATCAAATTGTTCTTCACTTAGAGGTTTTGTAAAAATATCAGCTAGTTGATGCTTAGTATCTATGAACTCTATGATTACATCATGATTAGTAACATGATCTCGTATAAAGTGATGTCTAATATCAATATGTTTTGTTCTTGAGTGTTGAATGAGATTCTTTGTTAAACATATTGCACTCGTGTTATCACATTTAATGGGAATATTTTTAAGATAGACTTTATAATCTTCTAAGGTGTTTTTCATCCACACAACTTGTGCACAGCATGCACTAGCTACAATATATTCAGCTTCGGTTGTTGATAGTGCAACCAAGTTTTGTTTCTTTGATGACCAGGAAACAAGGGAATGTCCCAAAAATTGACATGTTCCTGATGTGTTTTTTCTATCTAGTCTACACCCAGCAAAATCCGCATCAGCATAAGCAATTAACTTAAAATTTTTAGATTTTGGATACCATAATCCTAGATTTGTGGTACCTTTAAGATATCTAAGTATTCTTTTAACCGCTTTGAGATGAGATATCCTAGGGTTCGATTGAAACCTAGCACAAAGTCCTACATTGAACATGATATCTGGTCTAGTTGCAGTGAGGTAAAGTAAACTTCCTATCATACCCTTATAAGATTTTTGATCGAAGCTTTCTCCACTCTCATCATTTTCATGGCTATGTTACTTTCTCATATCATATTTACCAAGACACGAGGTTTTCAAAGTAGGCATTATAGAAACATTTAATTTCACCGTGAAATCCGATAATGAGATTTAAACATCTCAAAGTAACCCTGCATATTCTCACCAATTAAATAACCATATCAGAGATTAGTAGCTATCAAGCATTGTGATCATAAAGAGTTTACAACAACGTAATTGTTACAACAAGAGATGATAGCGTCCACATGTACATATACAAGCTTATTCAGGAGGTGGAAAATTAAAATGCCTAAACAAGGAGTCAAATTGTCGATGAATTTGCTACAGCTTAGATAAGATTTGATCTTGCCGGTGTTCAAGCTGATCTTATCTTTGTTTAAATCGGTCTATCCAAATCCCAATGTCTTCGATAGATGATGCAGGAGCTTGCTCAAATAGATGTGTTTCCTCAAAGGGACAGATCGGAGGAGATTGAGTGCCCCTAAAGAATGGTGTTTCGGGTTCTGGTTCTGGTTGAGGGGGATTGGTTCTTCTAGGCATTCTAACCCAATTACCGTTTCTATAAACACATCTCAATCGATGAAGTATGATTTTTGTTTATTATGCTAAACCTATCTACTTTCATCACTTCTTTGTCGGGTGGGATTGAAATATCGTAGGCTTTTAAGTATTCTAGTGATTATACCACCATATGGAAGCATCATGTCTCTCTTAGATAGTTCTATCATATTTTGTTGGATAAGGTATCCAAAACAGATGTTATGTCCGTTCATGATCCAATACATGGTTCCTAATTCCATTTGACTTACTTCATCATGATGGTATTGTTTAGGGAGAATGATGCTAGTTATGATATGATGAAGTACTTTAGTGTTTAGTGGTAGTAGATGTTCATAGCTTTTAGGAACTATCACTAAGTTGGGATTACCAAAAATTATTCCTAAGGCTTCAACATATGTTGTCCCAACTGTTTCATTTTCCCACGATCCTCTAAAATAAAGTCTTCTATTTTTTACGGGAATGCCTATCATGTCGCAAATGAATTTATCTATAATGGAGATGTGTTGTCCTAGGTAGACATTCTTTCTTCTTCATCTACTTATAGATTGTTGTAAAACAGTCTAACAAGTCTTGGATAGATGGGTTCACTAATTTGTAAAATAGAGAGTAGATCTAGGTTTGCAAATCATTGGATTGTCTCTAAGTCTCTTAGTTCATCTAAATCTACATGTTTTCCCTTATTGATACTTCTAAATTTGAAAGAGGAAAATTTTTCAGCATGATATTTTGAATCGAAAAGGGTAAGATCAAAGTCTTCCACTAATCTCCTCTTCCCTTTGTCTCTTGAGGATCTTCTAGTGCCCATAACTACTGTTATTTATGAGGATAGTAATGAGCAAGAGTAAATGAATCAAAAACAGAATTTAGAGGCTTCTTAGAGAATACCTTAAGTGAGATCTTTAAGAGAAGGAGAGATTGTTGATCTTTTGCTTCGAAATGAGGAGTATTTGGGATGCTAAGAGGGGAGAAATGGAGGTGGAGAAGCTTTGGAAGAGTAAAAAGGGGAAGGGAGTGAGTTGGGGTCGGTTCCACCGTTGGCCCTAGCTTGGTTTAAAAGGGGGCAGGATTGCGGGCGGTTGCACTGCTGGCTGGGCAGTGCAACCGCTTGCAATACGTGATAGCCAGAGGTGCTACCTCTAGTTGGGGCGGTGCCACCACCTGCAGGCAGTGAGCACTCGTTTTGACTGCTTTGTGGTCTGATTTGAATGTTTTTGACTTGAGAAGAATTTTTATTTGTGGAGTAGTCAACTTTACTTACGTAATTACGTAAGAATTTTCATTTTAAGATGAGAAATTTTGCACGATCAAGATAGATCTAGTGACGCGCATACTCTACTTCAAATGTCGTATGCATGTTTATGATAGATTATCCAAGTTGGTAAGCTTTGCAAGTCCATGACAAACTTTGCTTATAAGACGTAAGTTCATGATATAGTTGGATTTAAAAGTAACGAACAAGTCAATTTGATGGGTTCGGAAATCCAGAGGATATGTGAAGGTAGAATCATGGGTTTCTAATTCTGAGGGATCAAATAGGATTGTATCTGTATTGCTCTTGTAATTTTAATTTTCTAATCCTCTTTTTGTTTTTTAGGCTAGGGAGCATCGCGTGTTCTTTTTGGATCTCGGATTATGAATATCGAGAATCCAGAGAGCAGGATATTATTTCTTGTTCCCAGCTTGGGATGGTTTACGTTTCTACAAGACAGGATAATTTTTAGGTACCCATTTACTTTTGGGTGCCTCAAAAACTGATCTACATTATTTGTCATGTTGCATAGAGTTTATCATGGTTCCTTTAGGAACCCAAATTAATTTGTTCGGACTAATTTTCTTGAATGGACAATAATACGTTTTGTGTCCATGTTTGCAACAGAAGTTGCATTTGTTTTGGTGTCGAACATGTAGGATAGGGCCTTTTATGAAGGTGGTTGGATTTTGGTGAGGATTTCTCACAAATCCGATTCCACTTCTTTTGGGAACGTGACCCTTGTTTGTAAGGATAATGTTCAAAGACTTGCTATCAGCCTCAATTTCTTCAAGGTGTTCTTAAGTAGCAAGTTTTCCTTTTGGATAGTTTCTAGATCATGGCATTTTATACAAGAACCTAAACTATCATTATATTCAGTTTTTAACTTATCGAAATTACAAGTAAGACTATCATGCTCCTTTTTTAGTAATTTATATTTTCTACTAATAATCTTGCATTCATCAAAGAAGTCATGGAAGGCATTTAATAACTCATCAAATGATAAATCTGTATCAATTAAATTTGTTACCTCCTCTCCGATGGCCATTAAGGCGTAATGAGCAACTTGCTCGGTGTTGGACTTCTCTTCTTCGGACGCGCTTGAGTCATCCCACGTTGCTTTGAGCGCCTTCTTCTTTGATGTTCTCTTCTTGACTTGGGGACAATCACTTTTGTAGTGTCCTGGCTTTTTGCACTCATAGCAAATAACTTGGTCCTTTTTGGGTTTAAGTTTATTTTTTGTGTCATTTTTAAACTTATTTCTCTTAATGAATTTTTTGAATTTCCTTGTTAGAAGTGCCAAGTCATCGTCACAGTCCTCATCACTTGAGTTTTCTCTCAAGTGGTCATCTAAAGTTCTAAGTGCCATATCCTTCCTGTTCTTTGGAAGGATGTCTTCTTGCTCTTCATGAGCCTTGCATGTCATTTCATAGGGCATTAATGACCCGATTAGTTATTCAAGAGGAAAGTTGTTTAAATCTTTAGCCTCTTGAATAGCAGTGACTTTAGGGTCCTAACTCTTAGGAAGGGATCTTAGAATCTTATTTACAAGCTCAAAATTCGAAAAAATTTTACCGAGTCCTTTTAGACCATTGACGACATCCGTGAAATGGGTGTACATGTCGCCAATAGTCTCGCTCGGTTTCATTCGGAAAAGTTCGAAAGAGTGTATCAAAAGATTGATTTTTGACTCTTTCACTCTACTTGTGCCTTCGTGAGTCACTTCGAGTGTATGCCAAATATCAAACGCGGTTTCACAAACCGAAACACGATTAAACTCATTTTTATCAAGCGCACAAAATAAGGCATTTATAGCCTTTGCATTAAGAGCGAAAGTCTTCTTCTCCAATTCATTCCAATCGATCATTGAAAGAGAAGACTTCGAAAATCCATTTTCGACAAAATTCCAAATTTCAAAATCCATTGAAATAAGGAAGAGACTCATTCGGGTCTTCCAATAGGTGTAGTCCGTCCTATTGAACATGGGTGGACGTGTAATAGAATGACCCTCTTGGTTTCCGGTGTATGCCATCTCTCTTGGGTTTTAATCCATTTGAGAGTTAACCCCGCTCTGATATCAATTGTTAGGATCAAGAGCACTAAGAGGGGGGGGGGGGGGTGAATTAGTACAGCGGAAAACTTTCGACGATTAAAACTGTGTTCGTATGATAAGAGCAATTTCGATAGAAAAGCTGATTCATAAATCACTTTAACTTGTGATCAAGCAAGATGCAATTTGTAGTTATGATGGAAATTAGAATGTAAGCGTAAACTGAAATATGATGTTCGTACGATAAAACTGATTTACGTCTAAACGCCGATTCGAAAAATACTGAACTTTGAAACACGATCGTAAATACGCAGAAGATAGTAAGCTATTGAGGAGGTTTGCAGTAAAGATAATATGCTCAAAGTAAATGCAAACCGAGATTTAGAGTGGTTCGGTCAATCTTGACCAACATCCACTTTTGGCTTCCTCCACCGACGAGGCCACCGACGTCCATTAGAGGCCTTCCTTCAATAGGCGAAGGCCAACCACCTTTTTACAGTTTCACTCCTTTTGATAGGCTTAGGAGAAACCCTTATAGAATTTTCTTTCCTCTCTTGACAGATCAAAACTTGGAAGAAAAGAGGAAGGAGAACTTTTAACTCATACAACACTTTTTTGCTCTAAAAATCACAAAGTAAGATCAGGATTTCGGTGGTTTTTGGTTGCTCTTTCATTGATGAAAGGGTGGGGTATTTATAGGCCCCAACTTAGTTTGAATTCCGAGCTCAAAACTGTCAATTCCCGGAATTCCGGGGTCTGGCGGTTGCACCGCCTGACAGAGCTCGAAGAATGAGCCTTTGGGCGGTGTCGCCTCTTGTTAGGGGCAGTTGCACCTCCTGCCAGAGCTCGGAGACCGAGCTCAGGCGGTGCCACCGCCTGACTGGGGCGGTTGCACCGCCCAACCAGAGCTCGGAGACCGAGCTCAGGCGGTTGCACCTCTGTCAAAGGCGGTTGCACCACCCAGCCAGAGCTCGAAGATTGAGACCTGGGCGGTGCCATCTCTGGCCAAGTAATCTGGGTCCGAATGGGCTGATCCATTCGGCCCAATTTGGGCCTGTCAAGGGCCCAATTGCCCCAAGATTAAGTTAATGGGATCACCTCCCATTTCTAACTTAATCATCATGCTAACTACGAATTTCTTAAGACATTTACTGCAACTTGCTCCGATGCGTCAATCGCTTCTTCCGGCGAGCTTCCGGCGAGCTTCCGTCAATCATCCGATGAACCCTCGGTGATGCTCCTGCGGACTTCCGGCAAACTCCTGGACTTGCGACAATCCACTTGGCAAGTTCCAATGAGCTTCTTTGGTAAGCTCCTGGACTTCTCGGATTTGTTCCCGTAGAACATCCGATGACCGTCCGAACTTCCGTCGAATTCTCGAACCCCCAACGTGATCATAGTCTTGACTCCGGCGTAACTCCTGCTGCATGTCTTACTTTCATTGTAGTTAATCTTGCATACTTATCTCAACATATGGATTAGATAACAAATGACATTTGACGTCATCATCAAAATCTGAGATTCAACACTTTCATGATATGATTTTTTGTCTTTGTATAACTCCTTGTATTTATCACTCGATTAATTTTTTTCTTAATGATATTTTGAATGTGATGAAATAAAATTATGCATGAAATACAAATGAGAAGTTAATGATCATGCATGATAGGATGTAATGAACTTTGACATTTAGATACCATCATTTGAAAAGCTATGATCATGTTGCCAAAATGATGTATCATAAATACTTGAATATCATGTATGATGTGCCCATAGTGATGATTGATTTATTTGTATCATACATGAAAAATAAAATGTATGATTATGCATGTTTTAATTTGAAAATATAATGATCACAAATATGATTGATACTTACCTTTGTCATGATGTAGAAATTGATGTAAATGTTCTTCCCTTCTTTTTGTCAATGACAAAGGGGGAGAATGTTAGAACCTTTGCAGATTCTAAACTTGGGGTTGATCTCTTTAGGGGATCGGCCTCCTTGGAACTCTATAAGGGTTCCTCCCTCCAAGTTACTGCTCAAAGGCTGCAGAAAAGATTCATCTATTGCTTAGTAAAAGAGGAGGAAAACATGACTATTTATAGGGTTTCTAAACCCTAACTCCTAATAGGACTACTACTCAAGACTCCTACTTCTAACCAACTCCTAATAGGACTCATACTCAAAACTCCTATTCTTTTACAACTCCTAATTCTTCTCTAAGAAATAACCTCCTAACCCTAGCCGATCTCTTCACCTCTATAATAGGGGTCAGCTTAAGTAGGTTTTACATGAATGTCCCTCTCAATTAGGACTCTCCTAGCTAGAGTTTTAACAGAGAAATATTGCTAGCACAAGATGCAAATCATGCTAACTTGCACTTTGCAATGGAAGCAAAATTGTTAGCTCAAACATTGCAAAGGAAGCAAAAATTTGCTAGCTTGCAACTTATATATTTCAAGAAGCAAGTGTTGCTTTCTTGAACATCTCTAATTTGCTAGCTTGCATGATGTAGAACTTGTTATCTTGAACACTACAAAGAAGTGTTAGCAAAATTTACAAACTTGCAAAACTCTAAATTTTTGCTAGCTTGCATGATGATAAAAATGGATATTATGTTTTTCATGCAATGTATTGAACTTAGATATCTCAAACCCTTGATAGTTAGAACTTCTCCTTTTTGTTAATGACAAAGGGGGAGAAGTATGTTGATGTCATGCATGATTTGATCATGACATATTACTTGGATTTTTGAATCCAAGAGTTTCTATCAATACGACATATTGATAGGGGGAGTTTGTTTAAACTCCGGGAGTTGAGGTTGACTCCGTCATCGATTGGTTGTCATCATCAAAAAGGGGAAGATTGTTGAATCTTGGATTTTGATGATGAAACCAATCGATATGTGTTTATATTTTAATCTGCATTTTGAGTGACGCGGGATGCTTCGATTAGGATGAGATAATTAAAGTAGAAAAAATCATGTTGTGCCGGAGGAACATGTCAGAAGATTGGACGTCGGGCCGGTGGATCGGTCGACGTATCGACAGAAGGCTTCGAGCTGTGGATTCGGGCATCAGGCCAAGAAGAGCGGATATTACGCCAAGGATATCAGAGTTGCGAAGTCAACTGGCTGATTAGGCAATAAGCCGCAGGAGAGGACGATGCGTCGAAGAATCGGACGAAGCGGCGAGGGACCAATGACATGCCGGACAACTTGATTAATGCTTAGTATTAATTATCTAGATTGAAGTGTGTTTTTACATGTGCAGGATTAACTACGATAGCAAGACATGAAGCAAAATGAAGTCCCGGAGTCAAGGACACAATTACGTTGGGAGTTCGAGAGTTCGTCGGAAGTCCGAACGTTCGTCGGAAGTTCTAGAGGAACCAGCCGAGAAGTCTCGGAGCTTGCCAGAGAAGCTAGTTGGAACTCGCCAAGAAGATCATCGTGAAGTCCAAGTACTTACCGGGAGTCCACCAGAACATTGCCGAGAGATCATCGGAAGTTCACCGGAAGATCGCCAGAAGAATAGACTTATGGACTTTTTTAGCTCAGATTATGTCTTAGATTTCGTAGTTAGCACATAATTGGGTTTGGATTTGGGCCAACCTAATTAGGGACCAACTAGGCCTATGTAAGGACTGTGTTGGGCCTAATAAGAGGCCTAAACAGTGCCCCAAGAAGTCTCATCATCGTGGCACAGTCTTTGAGACTGTGTTAGGAGATGGTACCTCCCAACACTGCCCCCCAGGCGGTGATACCGCTAGACCTGGGTGGTGGTACCGCCCAAGGCAGTGTCAGCTAGACTGACATTGGGCGGTGGTACCACCCGTGCCCAGGGAACCCGGGATGGGAAAGTTTTAGGCTCCAAGTTTGAATCAAATTGAAGCCTATAAACACCCCTCTCATCCCAAGTTAAAGCACACAAGTATTGAGAGAAAAAAAATATATAAAAACACTGCTGCAATCTTGTGTGAGCTCCTCTCAAAGATCTAAAGTGTTAAAATAGTTTGAGAGTGGAGTGAGTTGGGGTGTAAGGGTTTTCTCCTAAACCTGGTAAAAGGAGAATTGAGTTATAAAAGGTGATTGACTTTCGCTTATTAAAGAAAGGCCTCTAGTGGACACCGGTGACCTCGTCGGAGGAGGAAACCGAAAGTGGATGTAGGTTACATTGACCGAACCACTCTAAAACCCTGGTTTGCATTTACTTCCTACCATTTATATACTGAAAACCTCTTTAATAGCTTATTGCCTTCAATACGTTTGCGTACGCTTTCAAAGTATTACCTTTAAGAAATGGTTTTTTGTCGGAAATGATTTTTATCGTACGAACTTTTATAAACCAACGTTATTTTACCGCTGCACTAATTCACCCCTCGTCTTAGTGTCGACCCTTGATCCTATCAATTGGTATCAGAGCCTCATGATTTCTCAGTTGGTTTAACACCCAAGATATAAGGCTCTTTTCGGCTTTCAAGAGAGTCATTCTCTCATTCGTCCTCGCTTTTTCAATAGGACGAACTACACTTATTGGAAAACTCGAATGAGAGTTTTGTTGCTTTCGATTGATTTAAATTTATGGAATATGGTCGAAAAAAGATTTCAAAGGTCTTCTCTTCCAATGAACCATTGGAATGATTTGGAGAAGAAGACTTTTTCTCTAAACGCAAAGGCTATGAATGCCTTGTTTTGCGCCTTAGATATAATTGAGTTTAATCGAGTTTCTACTTGCGAAACAGCTTTCGATATTTGGCATATTCTCGAAATCATACATGATGGCACAAGTAGTGTAAAAGATTCTAAAGTAAATTTTTTGATGCAGAATTTTGAGATGTTTTGTATGGAACCAAGACAGACTATTGGAGATATGTACACCCGTTCTACGGATGTCGTCAATAGTCTAAAAGCACTTAGTAAAAGCTTTTTGAATTTTGAACTCGTTAACAAGATTTTACGCTCACTTTCTAAAACTTGGGATTCAAAAGTAATCGCTATTCAAGAATCAAAAAATTTAAATACTTTTTTGATCGAAGAACTGTTGTATCTTGGATTTTGATGATGAAGTCAATTGTCATTTGTTATCTAATCCGTATGTTGAGATAAGTGTGCTGGATTAACTATGATGAAAGTAAGACATGCAGCAGGAGTTGAGCCAGAGTCAAAGACTATGATCACGTTGGGAGTTTGAGAGCTCGACGGAAGTCCGGACGGTCGTCGGAGGTTCTACGGGAACAAATCCGAGAAGTCCAGGAGCTTGCCAAAAGAAGCTCGTCAGAACACGCCAAGTGGATCATCGCAAGTCCAGGAGTTTGTCGGAAGTCCGTCGGAGCATCGCTGGAGGTTCGTCGGATGTTCGCCGGAATTTCGCTGGAAGAAGCGATTGACGCACCCGAGCAAGCTATAGTAAATGTCTTAAGAATTGTCATAGCTAGCATGTAGATTAAGTTAGGAATGGGAGGTGATCCCATTAACTTAATCTGGGGGCAATTGGGCCCTTGACAGACCCAAATCGGGCCGAATGGATCAACCCATTCGGACCAGAATTCCTACTTGGCGGTGGCACCGCTAAGGTCGACGGTGGCACCGCCCAGGAGAGGGTCTCCCAGGAAAGCAGGGTGGTGCAACCGCCACAGGCAGGCGGTGGCACCGCTTGGGCTCAGTCTCCGAGCGAGACTAGGCAATGCAACCGCCCCTGACAAGCGGTGGCACCGCCAGGGCTCAGTCTCCGAGCGAGACTGGGCGGTGCAATCACCCCTGTCAGGCGGTGGCACCACCCAGAAGCTCAGTCTCCGAGTTGCCAAGCGATTGTACTGCCCCAGTCAGGAGGTGGTACCGCTAGGACCCGGGAAATCCGGGAAAAGATATTTTTTAGCTCCAAATTCAAACTAGTTTGGGGCCTATATATACCCCACCCTTTCCTGCATGAAAGGGCACCAAAAATCCAATCTTACTCTGTGATTTTTAGAGCTCAAAAGTGTTGTAAAGGCTAGAAGTTCTCCTCCCTCTTTTTCAAGTTTTGATCTTTCAAGAGAGGTGAGAAAAGTTTGTAAGGGTTGTCTCCTAAGCCCATCAAAAGGAGTGAAACTGTAAAAGGGTTGTTAGCCTTCGTCTATTGAAGGAAGGCCTCTAGTGGACGTCGATGACCTCGTTGGTGGAGGAAGCCAAAAGTGGATGTAGGTCAAGATTGACTGAACCACTCTAAATCTCGGTTTGCATTTACTTTGAGCATTTTATCTTTACTGCAAACCTCCTCAATAGCTTATTGTCTTCTGCTCTTTTATGAACTCACTTTTAAGTTAAGTTTCCGAAAATGATTTTACGTCGGAAATCGGTTTTATCGTACGAACATCATATTTCAGTTTGCGCTTACATTCTGATTTCTATCTTAACTGCAAACTTCCTACCTTACTTTACTTCAAATACATTTCCGTAAGCTTTCAAAGTTATTATCTGCACGAAACGACTTTTACGTCGGAATCAGATTTCAACGTACGAACGCAGTTTTAATCGTCGAAAATTTTTCGCTACACTAATTTAACCCCCCCTCTTAGTGCTCTTGATCCTAACAATTGGTATCAGAGCGAGGTTAAATCTCAAATGGATTAAAACCCAAGAGAGATGGCATACGCTGGAAACCAAGAGGGCCACTCTATTACACGTCCACCCATGTTCAATGGGACATACTACACCTATTGGAAGACCCGAATGAGGATCTTCCTTATTTCAATGGATTTTGAACTTTGGAATCTTGTCGAAAATGGATTTTCGAAGTCATCTCTTCCAATGATCGATTGGAATGAATTGGAGAAGAAGACTTTCACTCTTAATGCAAAGGCTATGAATGCCTTATTTTGTGCGCTTGATAAAAATGAGTTCAATCGTGTTTCGGTTTGTGAAACCGCGTTTGATATTTGGCATATACTCGAAGTGACTCACGAAGGCACAAGAAGAGTGAAAGAGTCGAAAATCAATCTTTTGATACATTCTTTTGAACTTTTCCGAATTAAATCGAGCGAGACTATTGGCGACATGTACACCCATTTCACGGATGTCGTCAATGGTCTAAAAGGACTCAGCAAAAGTTTTTTTGGATTTTGAGCTCGTAAATAAGATTCTAAGATCCCTTCCTAAGAGTTGGGACCCTAAAGTCACTGCTATTCAATAGGCTAAAATTTAAACAACTTCCCTCTTGAAGAACTAATCGGGTCATTAATGACCTATGAAATGACTTGCAAGGCTCATGAAGAGCAAGAAGACATCCTTCCAAAGAACAAGAAGGATATGACACTGAGAACTTTAGATGACTAATTGAGAGAAAACTCAAGTGATGAGAACTGTGATGATGACTTGACACTTCTAACAAGGAAATTCAAAAAATTCATTAAGAGAAACAAGTTTAAAAGTGACACAAAAAATAAACTTGAACCCAAAAAGGACCAAGTTGTTTGTTACGAATGCAAAAAGCCAGGACACTACAAAAGTGATTATCCCTAAGCCAAGAAGAGAACATCAAAGAAGAAGGCACTCAAAGCAACATGGGATGACTCGAGCGCGTCCGAAGAAGAGGAGTCCAACACCGAGCAAGTTGCTCATTATGCCTTAATGGCCATCGGAGAAGAGGTAACAAATTTAATTGATGCAGATTTATCATTTGATAAATTATTAAATGCCTTCCATAACTTATTTGATGAATGAAAAATAATTAATAGAAAATATAAATTGTTAAAAAATAAGCATGATAGTCTTGTTAGCAATTTTGATAAATTAAAAACTGAATATCACAATAGTTTAGCTCAATGTGAAAAATGCCATGATCTAGAAACTCTCTAAAAGGAAAGCTTGCTACTTAAGGACACCTTGAAAAAATTCGAGGTTGGTAGCAAGTCTTTGAACATGATCCTTGCAAACAAGGGTCACGTTCCCAAAAGAAGTGGAATCGGATTTGTGAGAAGTCCTCACCAAAATCCAACCACCTTCATAAAAGGCCCTATCTTACATGTTCAACACCAAAGCAAATGCAACTTTTGTTGCAAACATGGACATAAAACGTATCATTGTCCATTCAAGAAAATTAGTCCGAACAAACTGATTTGGGATCCTAAAGGAACCATGATAAACTCTATGCAACATAATAAACAATGTAGATCAGTTTTTGAGGCACCCAAAAGTAAATGGGTATCTAAAAATCACCCCTTCTTGTAGAAACATACACCATCAAAAGCTAGGAGCAAGAGATAATATCTTGCTTTTTGGGTACTCGATATTCATGACTTGAGATCCAAAAGAACACGTAATGCTCTCTAGCCTAAATAGTAAAAGGAGGATTAGAAAATTAATATTGCAGAGTGATACTAATACAATCCTGTTTAATCCCTCAGATTTTGAAACTCATAATTCTCCCTTCATATACCCTCCGGATTTCTGAACTCATCGAATTGATTTCTTCTTCGGATCCAACTATATCATTAACTAACGTCTTGCAAGCAAAGTTTGTCATAAACTTGCAAAGCTTACCAACTTGGATAATAAGTCATGAACATGTCTAAAATTGTGTACGTCATTTAAAGTAGAATATGCATGTCACAAGATCTATTTTGAACGTACGAAATTTCTCATCTTGAAATGGAAACTCTTACGTAATTACGAAAGTAAAGTTGATTGCTCCACAAATGAAACCTCTCCTCAAGTTGAAAACATCTAAATCAATCCATACAGCCCCCAAACAAGTGCTCGCCGCCTATAGGCGGTGGCACCGCCCAGCTGGCGATAGCACCGTCGGCTGTCATGGGTTGCAAGCGGTTGCACCACCCCAGCCAGCGGTGAAACCGCCCGCAATCTTGCCCCTTTTAAACCGACATAGGGCCGGCGGTGGAACCGACCCCAACTTACTCCCTTCCCCTCTTTACACCACCAAAGCTTCTCCACCTTCATTTCTCCCAAATACTCCTCATTTCAAAGCAAAAGATCAACAATCTCTCTTTCTCTTAGGGATCTCACTTAAGGTATTCTCTAAGAACCCTTTAAATTCTATTTTTGAGTCATTTACTCTTGCTCATTACTATCTTCTTAAATAGCAGTAGTTATGAGCTCTAGAAGATCCTCTAGGGACAAAGGGAAGAGGAGATTAGAAGAAGACTTTGATCTTACCCTTTTCGATTCAAAATATCATGCTGAAAAATTTTCTTCCTTCGAATTTAGAAGTGTCAATAAGGGAAAACATGTAGATCTAGATGAACTAAGAGACTTACCAATTTTACAAACTTAGATTTACTCCCAATTTTACAAATTAGTGAACCCATCTATCCAAGACTTGTTAGATTGTTTTACAACAATCTACAAGTAGATGAAGAAGAAAGAATGTCTACCTATCTCCTAGGACAACACATCTCCATTACGGATAGATTCATTTGCGACATGATAGGCATTCCCATAAAAAATAGAGGTCTTTATTTTAGAGGATCGTGGGATAATGAAACAGTTGGGACAATATATGTTGAAGCCTTAGGAACAATTTTCGATAATCCCAACTTAGTGATAGTTCCTAAAAGCTGTGAACATCTGCTACCACTAAACACTAAGGTAGTTCATCATATCATAACTAGCATCATTCTCCCT
The DNA here is from genome assembly GCF_036884655.1 of Musa acuminata AAA Group. Lineage (NCBI taxonomy): Eukaryota > Viridiplantae > Streptophyta > Magnoliopsida > Zingiberales > Musaceae > Musa > Musa acuminata. Next base: position 8,288,032 of record NC_088359.1, read on the forward strand.
AAACAATACCATCATGATGAAGTAAGTCAAATGGAATTAGGAACCATGTATTGGATCATGAAAGGACATAACATCTGTTTTGGTTACCTTATCCAACAAAACATCATAGAACTATCTAAGAAAGACATGATGCTTCCATATGGTGGTATAATGATAAGACCCTAAAGTTTTATTATCGCTCTGATACCAAATGATAAGACAAAAGAGGAAAAATGGGGATGATAATGATCACTTCGAGGGGATCAGTCTCCTTGATCGCTTTGAGGGGATCGGCCCTCCTTGATCACTTCGAGGGGATCAACCCTCCTCGATCACTTCGAGGGGATCGACCCTCCTTGATCGCTTTGAGGGGATCGACCCTCCTAGGGTTTGTCAAAAGATAGAATTCTATTTTTCATAGATTATTGAAAAGAAGTAGTTACATCCCTATTTATAGAGTTCCACCCAGAGTCCATCAAGACTTGAACTCTAATAATAAATAAATATTAAATAAACCTCTACTTGACTCTAACTGAACCAAACTGACTCAATAAATAACTGGACTAAACAAACTCAATAAACATTATTCAAAAGCTCAGAAAAAGGGTCCTAACAGTTCCTCCCTCTTTAAATCAGCCTTGTCCTCAAGGCTGAGTAGCATCAATCTCGGGAAGCTTCTCTTTTAACACTTTAGCCATAGACTATCTGCAACGCATCACAACCCGTTGATCAAGTAAGTATGGTCTCCACTTTTTGAGAGTGTAAGCAATAGGTCAATTTTTCAGTGTAGTAATCGTTGTAAGAAATTCCTGGCCTTTGCTATCATAAGTTCAAATTCGTCCATTAGCTTCGAATATATCACATCCTTCAATGTGGTGGGCTAATTGGGCTGTAACTTTCATATCCATAAAATTATTAGTGCTATCTGTATCAATCAAAATAGTGACAGGTTGATGCTTCAAAGTTCCTCTAATTTTCATAGTTTGTGGGTTAGTGTAGCCAGCCAATGCTTGCACTGTATGTGTGATGGCTTCAATATCTTCATCAGTTTTCATACCTTTATGATCGGAGTCCAACTCTTTTACTTCTGGTTCCTCTCTAATTGGCTCAATCATCATAAGTTAACCTTGTTTACATCGGTGCTCCATACTCCACTTTTCATCATAGTACAAACCCTTTGCTAATCTTTCCTCAAGTTCTTCTTGGGTTAGTTAGTCTTCGGGTGTCAAAGCTTTGGTTAGGAATAGATAGGGCTGATGGCTTACTGATCATCTGGTTATTGTCACTTCTGTTTCCATGATTTTTCCTGTTGATTTTTTTCTCAAGTAGATGTGCGAATGAGATCGCAGCTATCATAGTGCGAGGTTGACGAGCCTTAACTTCACACCGGATCTCTGGAATAAGACCTTCAATAAATGTATCCAGAAGTTGTTGTTCCGACCAATCTCTAGCTTGATTTGATAATCTTTCAAACCTACTCTGATATTCCAACACTGTAGAAGTCTGACAAATTTTTGAGAGCTGTCCATCCCTCTTCATGTATGAGTAGATTGTGTCACAATCTTGGGGCACTTTTCTAGTATTTCCAGATCTGTGCAATGTAGAACTTGAGCTCCCACCTTGTTGAAATTTACTAAGGCTCCCTAGTAAGTCCTTTTTGAAATCATTAAGTACTTCTTGTAACCGGTTCTCAATTCTAATTTCCAATGCTTCCATTTGTGCTTTCACTGAGTTATCGGTGGCCATTTCGTAAGACTGCAAATCTGTAATCTCAACTCCTATTTTTGGTGTTGGTCAAGGGCATCAATCATTGCCCTATTTGGTGCTGCTGTTGTGATGCAGTCGGTGGCAACACTATGAGAATGAAGGGTTGCTGCGAGGATGCAGGGATGTAGCTGCGGTCGCCGCGTGGGAAGCAGCGATGCTTGTTGCGGTCGCTGCGTAGAGGGATCGTTGTTGCTGAGGGCTTGGAGGCAGCGATGGTGGTGCGGCTAGGGCAGCACCGCCAAGGGCTCACCGCTGCGATGGCTGCGACGACGCGGATGGAAGGCAGCGTTGCTATGTTTCTGTCACACTACGGAAGGAGGCGCTGGTGAGAGGAAACGATGCTTGTTGCAGTCGCTGCATAGAGGGATCGCTACTGCTGAGGGCTGGGAGGTAGCGATGGTGATGTGGTTGGGGGCAGCGCCGACAAGGACTCGCCGCTGCGGTGGCTGCGATGGAGGAAGAGTTGCTGCCCTGTGTTTTTGTCACTGTGTGAGATGAGAGCGCCGAGGCTGAAAGGCGACAATTGTGACTACTGTGACCTAAGGAAGCAATCGTCGAGTAGCCAATTGAGGCTGCGGTGATGCCAACCAACAACTACAGCAGCGGAGGCAGAACAAGAGAGAGGTGGCATTGAAGTGGCCGGGGTTGAGGCTGCAGTGGTGGCAACCGGCGGCTACGGTAAAGATGTAGAGCAAGGGGGCTGCAGCAATGGTGCAGATCGAGGGGGTTGAGGTGAAGGCTGCGGTGGCTGGCAGCAGCAGTCGTGGCAGGCTGGGCGGCGAGCGGCGTCGTCGTTGGCTGGGTAGCAGTGGCGACGGTGGTGGCAACCGGTATTCGCAGCAGCAAGAGGATTGCCCTGTTTCTCGGTCACAAGGGGGCAGAGCAAGGGGGAGTGGCGGTGGTCGTTCTCGCCCGAGCCAGGGGGAGCGGCGACTGGGAGGCGAGCAACGGTCACCGCTTGGTGGCTGGCAGTGGTGGTGGGTCGGCTGGAAGGCGACGGTGCTCGAGGCATGGCTGCGATCGACGTGGGGCTGCGACAACAGAGGAAGCTCTGTATCTGCAACCGCTGCAAGGAGGGGCTGTGGCAACCAGCGGCCATGGCTGCGGTGCCGACGGTCCTTCTAGCTCGAGCGAGATGGGGATGCAAGGAGAAGAGGTCGCTGGCCGGGTGATCGAGCGACGGCGATGCGGTTGGGAAAAGTGGTGGTGACGCAGTTGGGAACAAGGGCAATCCGTGAGTTGCCCTGTTTCGGTCGCCGCGAGGAGGGTGACAATCGACGGCTGAGGCTGCAACCCAAGGGGAGGTGGGCGGCGGTGGAGAGGCAGTGGTGGTGGCGTGGCTAGGAGCAGCGTCACCAACGATCGCCGAGGAGGAGAGGTCGAGCGGCTGCGCTGCGATGCAAGGGGAGGCGGGCGGTGGCAGTAGGGCTAGGATGGACGTTGGCAGCGTCGTCTCCTGGCCGGGCAAAAGCAGCGGCGGTGGTCGCCGGCCGGGAAGCGGGGCGATGGTGGGCGCTGGCCGGAGAGCAGCAGCAGCGGGTGGGCTCGCCGGAAGCAAGGGACGCAGGGGTGGCTGCGGCTTCTTCTTCTTCTGGTGTTTTTTTTTTTTTTTTTTTTTTTTGAAATGACAAACTATAGTGAGAACGCCAAGGATCGCCGCTCTGATACCAAATGATAAGACCCTAAAGTTTTATCGTCGCTCTGATACCAAATGATAAGACGAAAGAGGAGAAATGGGGATTTTAATTATCACTTCGAGGGGATCGGCCTCCCTGATCGCTTCAAGGGGATCGGCCCTCCTTGATCACTTCGAGGGGATCGACCCTCCTTGATCGCTTCGAGGGGATCGACCCTCCTAGGGTTTGTCAAAAGACAGAATTCTATTTTTCATAGATTACTAAAAAGAAGTAGTTACATCCCTATTTATAGAGTTCCACCCAGAGTCCATCAGGACTTGAACTCTAATAATAAATAAATATTAAATAAACCTCTACTTGACTCTAACTGAATCAAACTGACTCAATAAACAACTGGACTAAACAAACTCAATAAACATTATTCAAAAGCTCAGAAAAAGGGTCCTAACATATAATCACTAGAATACTTAAAGCCCACAATATTCCAATACCACCCGACGAAGAAGTGATGAAAGTAGACAGGTTTAGCATAATAAATAAAAATCTACTTCACCGATTGAGATGTTTTTATAGAAACGGTAATTGGGTTAGAATGCCTAGAAGAACCGATCCCCCTCAACCTGAACCAGAACCCAAAACACCAGTCTTTAGGGTTACTCAATCTCCTCCGATCTATCCTTTTGAGGAAACACATCCATTTAAGCAAGCTCTTGCATCATCTATCGAAGACATTGGAATTCGGATGGACCGATTTGAACAAAGACAAGATTGGCTTGAACATCGACAAGATCAAATCCTATCTGAACTACAGCAAATTCATCGACAATTTGACTCTTTATTTAGGCACTTTAATATTCCACCTCCTGAATAAGCTTGTATATGTGGACACAATCACCTCTTGTTGTAACAATTACGTTGTTGTAAACTCTTTATGTTACTCACCTTGATCACAATGCCTTGATGACTACTAATCTTTGATATGATTACTTGATGTATTAATTGGTGAGAATATGCAGGGTTACGTTGCTCAATCTCGTTACTCATTGTCAGATTTCATGTTGAAATTAAATGTTTCTATAATGCCTACTTTGAAAACCTTGTGTCTTGGTTTCCATGAAAAATGTGATTTGAGAAAGTAATATAGCCATGAAATTGATGTGTCATTTTTATGATGTAATCATAGAGTTCATTGATACTAAGCATCAACTAGCTGATATTTTTATAAAACCTCTAAGTGAAGAATAATTTGATTTCATTAGAAGAGAATTAGGAATGTTAATGTGTCCGAATGCATAAACTTGTTAAAATCATTTTTCGGACTTTATTGATTGAATGATCAAATCACTTGATTGTCATTACATACCTAAAATTACATGTTGGAAATTATGTTTTTGGGATACAAAAATTTCCATAACAATGAGCATGTTTTGTCTTCATGATTATATTTGAAAATCTATAGTATAATCTTGTCTGAATGCATGAAAGTGTTAATTTCATTTTCGGATTCTCTTAACTAGTGGTATCCTAACAATCGGATTTTCTCGATACATTATCCTTTTCCGAACTTAATAAGCATATGTATATCGAGTTTGATTCTCATCATTGATTTTTGACATATAGAATCAACTAGCAAAAACATCTCTCATACACTTATCATGTTAAATATATTTTTTGAGAAATGGATTTGATAAAATGATTCCTGCGTGTAAATTCCTTTTTGAAATATGGATGATAGTGTTTTTACTTGCAAGGATTTGTTTCACATACATATCTTGATCCTTATAAAAATGAAATATGATTTAATCTCTCATCGATTTTAACTTCATTCAAAGTAAACTCATAAATAGCTGGTATCATAAATAGCCTTCCTCCTTCATGCAAAAAGATAATAACAAATGAAAAGGAAGAAGTATTAAAAGCTATCTCCATGTCATGTTTTCCTTGAGATGTTTGCATAATTGGTATCCTATCACTCACTGTTGGAAAATGACATGAACCTAGTTATGGCATGAATAAAACCACACTTATGCTTAAAAATTGTTTATATCGTTTTCCTTTTTGTTAATGACAAAGGGGGAGAGATATATGAATTGATGCTATGATTATGTCATGCTTGCATCATCGAAAATATATGAATCGATGATAACTATGATTGCCATATTTACATTATGCCATGTTTGCATTATATTAAGTTATCAAGAACTTGCATCGTAATTTTACATGTTGATATCTTATGTTGAACTGCTACAATCATTCATATTTGAAATGTAAAACTTGAGAATGGATGTCAAGTCTTGACATCATTTTCAGTAAGATATATCATGATAGGAATCATGATGGGAGTAATTGATAAGGTTAAGAGTTCTTAACTTATCAATAATTCTATTGATTTCAAAGGCCTTGAATTCAAGAATGACTTATCTCAAGTATGACATATAGATAGGGGGAGTTAAGGTTAACTCTGTTATCAATTGATTGTCATCATCAAAAAGGGGGAGATTGTTGTATCTCAGATTTTGATGATGAAGTAAATTGTCATTTGTTATCTAATACATATGTTGAGATAAGTGTGCAGGATTAACTATGATGAAAGTAAGATATGCAGCAGGAGTTGAGCCGGAGTCAAAGACTATGATCACGTTAGGAGTTCGAGAGCTCGATGGAAGTACGAACGGTCGTCAGAGGTTCTGCGGGAACGAATCCAAGAAGTCCAAGAGCTTGCAAAAAGAAGCTCGTCGGAACTCGCCAAGTGGATCGTTGCAAGTCCAGGAGTTTGCCGGAAGTCCGTCGGAGCATCGTCGGAGGTTCGTCGGATGTTCGCTGGAAGTTTGTCGGAAGCTCGCCGAAAGAAGCGATTAATGCACCGGAGCAAGCTATAGTAAATGTCTTAAGAATTGTCGTAGTTAGCATGTAGATTAAGTTATTAATGGGAGGTGATCCCATTAACTTAATCTGAGGGTAATTGGGCCCTTGACAGACCCAAATCAGGCCGAATGGATCAACCCATTCGGACTAGAATTCCTACTAGGCGGTGGCACCGCTAGGGTCGACGGTGGCACTACCCAGGAGAGGGTCTCCCAGGAAAGCTGGGCGGTGCAACCGCCCTAGGCAGGCGGTGGCACCGCCTGGGCTCAGTCTCCGAGCGAGACTGGGCGGTGCAACCGCCCCAGGCAAGCGGTGGCATCGCTGGGGCTTAGTCTCCAAGCGAGACTGGGCGGTGCAACCGCCCGAGGCAGGTGGTGGCACCGCCAGGGCTCAGTCTCCAAGCGAGACTGGGTGGTGCAACCGCCCTTGTCAGGCGGTGGCACCGCCCAGAAGCTCAATCTCCGAGCTGCCAGGCAGTTGTACCTCCCCAGTTAGGAGGTGGTACCGCTAGGACCCCGGAAATCTGGGGAAAATATGTTTGAGCTCCAAATTCAAACTAGTTTGGGGCCTATATATACCCCACCCTTTCCTGCATGAAAGGGCATCGAAAATCTAATCTTACTCTTTGATTTTTAGAGCTCAAAAGTGTTGTAAAGGTTAGAAGTTCTCCTCTCTCTTTTTCAAGTTTTGATCTATCAAGAGAGGAGAGAAAAGTTTGCAAGGGTTGTCTCCTAAGCCCGTCAAAAGGAGTAAAACTGTAAAAGGGTGGTTGGCCTTCGCCTATTGAAGGAAGGCCTCTAGTGGACGTCGGTGACCTCATTGGTGGAGGAAGCCAAAAGTGGATATAGGTCAAGATTGATCGAACCACTCTAAATCTCGGTTTGCATTTACTTTGAGCATTTTATCTTTACTGCAAACCTCCTCAATAGCTTACTGCCTTCTGCTCTTTTACAAACTCATTTTCAAGTTAAGTTTCCGAAAACAGTTTTACATCGAAAATTGGTTTTATCGTACAAACATCATATTTCAGTTTGCGCTTACATTCCGATTTCTATCTTAACTGCAAACTTCCTGCCTTACTTACTTCAAATACATTTCCGTAAGCTTTCAAAGTTATTATCTGCACGAAACGACTTTTACGTCGGAATTGGATTTCAACGTACGAACGCAGTTTTAATCGTCGAAAGTTTTTCGCTGTACTAATTCACCCCCCCCCCCCCCCCCCCCCCCCCTCTTAGTGCTCTTGATCCTAACAAGAACTAATACGGTCTTTAATGACCTATGAAATGACGTGCAATACATGTGAAGAACTTGAGAACCACCTATTAGGATCAAGAGCACTAAGAGGGGGGGGTGAATTAGTGCAGTAGAAAAACTTTCGTCGAACTCAAACGATGTTCGTACGATGAAATGGTTTCCGACATAAAACCGTTTTCGGAAACTTAACTTGAAAGCGAGTTTATAAAGGAGTGCAACAAAAGGAATGAGGAAGTAAAGCACATATGGAGGTTTGCAGTAAGGTAAACAGCAAGAATAAATGCAAACCAGAGAGCATGGCAATTTTAGAGTGGTTCGGTCAATCTTGACCTACATCCACTTTTGGTTTCCTCCTCCGTCGAGGTCACCGACGTCCACTAGAGGCCTTCCTTCAATAGGTGAAGGCCAACCACGTTTTATACCTTTTCTCCTTTTGATGGGCTTAGGAGACAACCCTTACAGATTTTCACTCCACTCTTGAATGATCAAAACTTAGAAGAAGAGAGGGAGAAGAACTTCTAGCCTTTTACAACACTTTTAAGCTCTCAAATTCTTAGAATAAATGTATGCTTTCGGTGTGCCTGTTCTTGCAGGAAAGGGTGGGGTTTATATAGGCCCCAACTAGTTTGAATTTGGAGCTGTAAAGTGTCATCTCCTAGTTTTTTGGGGTCCTGGCGATACCACCGCCTGATAGGGGCGGTACCACCGCTTGACTTTGCTCGGAGACCGAGCTCAAGCGGTACCACTGCCTGACAAGGGCAGTAGCATCGCCCAGAATTCTAGGAGACCAAGTCTCTTGGGCGGTGCCACCGTCGGTTAAGAATTCTAGGTCCGAATGGGCTGATCCATTCGTCCCAATTTGGGTCTATTAAGGGCCCAATTGCCCCCAGATTAAGTTAATGGGATCACTGATAAGACCCTAAAGTCTTATCGTAGACTCTGATATCAAATGATAAGACCCTAAAGTCTTATCGTGGAAGAAAGGGGAGAAATGGGGATGATAATGATCGCTTCGAGGGGATCAGCCTCCTTGATCGCTTCGAGGGGATCGACCCTCCTTGATCGCTTCGAGGAGATCGACCCTCCTTAATCGCTTCGAGGGGATCGGCCCTCCTTGATCACTTCGAGGGGATCGACCTCCTAGGGTTTGTCCAAAGACAGAATAGTATTTTTCATAGATTACTGAAAAGAAGTAGTTACATCCCTATTTATAGAGTTACACCCAAAGTCCATCAGGACTTGAACTATAATAATAAATAAATATTAAATAAACCTTTACTTGACTCTAATTGAACCAAACCGACTCAATAAACAATTGGACTAAACAGACTCAATAAATATTATTCAAAAGCTTAGAAAAGGTTCCTAACAGTTCCTCCCTCTTCAAATCAGCCTTGTCCTCAAGGCTCTTCAAATCAGCCTTGTCCTCAAGGCTGAGCAACATCAATCTCGGGGAGCTTCTCTTTCAGCACTTTAGCCATAGACTATCTGCAACGCATCACAACCTGTTGATCAAGTAAGTATGGTCTCCACTTTTTGAGAGTGTAAGCAACAGGTCGATCTTTCAGTGTAGTAATCGTTGCATGAAACTCCTGGCCCTGTATAATCAATTTTACCTTTGAACCTTTGCTATCACAAGTGAAAATCCATCCATCAACGATCTTTACTTTGAATCTGTCATAGTCTTCAATTTGGTGGGCCAATCGGTCAACAGTCTCACTGTCCATAAAATTGTTAGTGCTACCAGTATCAATCAAAACTATAATAGGCTGGTGCTCTAGAGTTCCGGCAACTTCCATAGTTTGCGGATTAGAGTAGTCGGCTAATTTATGCATTGTATGTACGGTAGGTTCAACGTCTTCGTTAGAATTTATACCTTCATGATCGGAGTCCACATTCTTAGCTTTCGGCTCCTCTCCAATTGGTTCAATCATCAGAAGTTGCCCTTGTTTACGTCGATGCTCCATACTCCATTTTTTATCATAGTACAAACCCCTTGCTGATCTTTCCTTGCTAATTTTTTTCTCATGTATATTTGCAAATGAAATCGCAGCTATCATAGTGCGGGGTTGACGAGCCTTAACTTCACATCGGATCTCTGGAATAAGCCCTTCAATAAATGTAACCAGAAATTGTTAGTCCGACCAATCTCTAGCTTGATTTGACAATCTTTCAAACCTACTATGATATTCTAACACTGTAGAAGTCTGACGAATTTTGGCGAGCCGGCAATCAACATTCTCATATTCGGATGGGCCAAAGCGAACAAGAAGCCCTCTTTTGAACTGCTCCCACGAAGGAACTCCGTGGAAAGTTTCATACCAATCGTACCACTGGAGTGCATCTCCCTCGAGCTGGATTGAGGCCACTTCTACCTTGGATTCTTCTAGGGTTCTGTGAAAACGGAAAAAAATTTCTGCCTTAGAGATCCAATTGGTCGGATCTCCATCTTTCCATCTCGGAAATTCCATCTTCATGTGTGAGTAATTTGTGTCATAATTTTGGGGCCCTTTTCTTGTATTTTCAGATCTGTGCAATTTAGAACTTGAGCCCCCATTTTGTTGAAATTTGTTGACGCTCTCCAGTAGGCTCTTTTTGAAATCATTAAGTGTTTCTTGCAGTCGGTTCTCAATTTTGATTTCCAATGCTTCCATTTGTGCTTTCACCGAGTTATCAGTGGTCATTGCGTAAGATTGCAAATCTGTAATCTCAACTCCTATTTTTGGTGTCGGTCAAGGGCATCAACACTGTCGATGCGAAGTTGCCGAGGAGGTGGACGTCAAGGGCAGTGCTGCAGTCGCTACGTTGGAGGAAAAGTATCTACCCTGTTTCTATCGAGGCGTGGGGTGAGAGCGCCGAGGTTGGAAGGCGACTGCGTTGATGTGGCTGCAGCTGAGGGCAGCGTCGCCAAGGGCCTGTCGCTGCGATGGTTGCAACGGTGCGGATGGAAGGCAGCATTGCTCTGTCTCTACCGCACTACGAAGGCGTTGGTGACGTCGATGGATCGGTGTCGTTGAAGTGACCGAAACAGAGCTTGCTGCGTGTGCTGTTGGAGGGAGGCTGCGGTGGTGTTGCCGAGGTTGAGGCTGCAGTGGTGGCAACCGGCGGCTGCGGCAAAGATGCAGAGCAAGGGGGCTGCAGCAACGGTGCAGATCGAGGGGGTTGAGGTGAAGGCTGCGGTGGCTGGCAGCAGCAGTCGTGGCAGGCTGGAGCGCAGCGGCTGCGGTGGAGAAGGAGGCAGCGAGGGTCATGGCAGCGGTCGTTCTCGCCCGAGCCAGGGGGAGCGGCGGTTGGGAAGCGAGCAGCGGTCGCCGCACGGTGGATGGCAGTGGTGGTGGGTCGGCTGGAAGGCGACGGCGCTCGAGGCGTGGCTGCGATCGACGAGGGGCTGCGGCAACAGAGGAAGCTCTGTTTCTGCAACCGCTGCAAGGAGGGGCTGCGGCAACCGGCGGCTACGGCTGCGGTGCCGGCGGTCCTTCTCGTTCGAGCGAGATGGGGACGCAAGGAGAAGAGGTCGCTGGCCGGGTGATCGAGCGGCGGCGATGCGGCTGGGAAAAGTGGTGGTGACGCGGCTGGGAACAAGGGCAATCCGTGAGTTGGGAGGGCGACAATCGGCGGCTGCGGCTACGACCCAAGGGGAGGCGGGCGGCGGTGGAGAGGCAGCGGTGGTGGCGCGGCTGGGAGCAGCGTCACCAACGATCGCCGAGGAGGAGAGGTCGAGCGGCTGCGCTGCGACGCAAGGGGAGGCGGGCGGCGGCAGTAGGGCTGGGATGGACGCTGGTAACGTCGTCTCCTGGCCGGGGAACAGCGGCGGTGGTGGTTGCCGGCCGGGAAGCGGGGCGATGGTGGGCGCTGGCTGGAGAGCAACAGCGGCGGGTGGGCTGGCCGGAAGCAGGGGACGCAGGGGTGGCTGCGGCTTCTTCTTTTCTTTTCTTTCTTTCTTTCTTTCTTTCTTTCTTTGCCTTTTTTTTTTTTTCGAGGGGATCGGCCTCCTTGATCGCTTCTCCTAGGGTTTGGACACAAAATAATATTTTTCATAGATTACTGAAAAGAAGTAGTTACATCCCTATTTATAGAGTTACACCCAAAGTCCATCAGGACTTGAATTCTAATAATAAATAAACATTAAATAAACCTCTACTTGACACTAACTGAACCAAACCGACTCAATAAACAACTGGACTAAACAGACTCAATAAACATTATTCAAAAGCTTAGAAAAAGGTTCCTAACAATCACCTCCCATTCCTAACTTAATCTACATGCTAACTACAATATTTAAGACATTAATACTGTAACTTGCTTCGATGCGTCAATTGCTTCTTCCGGCGAGCTTCCGGCGAACTTCCAGCGAAAATTCGACGAACCCTCGGCGATGCTCCGATGGACTTTTGACAAACTATTAGACTTGCAACGATCCACTTGGTAAGTTCCAACGAGCTTCTTTGGCAAGCTCCTGGACTTCTCAGATTTATTCTTGCAGAACCTCCGACAACTGTCCGAACTTCCGTTGAACTCTCGAACCCCCAACGTGATCATGGTATTGACTCCGACGCAACTCCTGCTACATGTCTTTCTGCCATCGTAGTTAATCCTGCACACTTATCTCAATATATGGATTAGATAACAAATGACAATTGATTTTATCATCAAAATCTGAGATTCAACAATCTTCCCCTTTTTGATAATGACAATCAATTGATAACGGTGTTAACCTTAACTCCTCCTATCTATATGTCATACTTGAGATAAGTCATTCTTGAATTCAAAGCCTTTGAATTCAAGAGACATGTTGATAAGTTAAGATCGTTTAACCTTATCAATACTCCCATCATGATTCCTATCATGATGTATCTATCTGAATATGATGTCAATGCTTGACATCCATTTTTAGGTTTTACAATTCAAATGTGAAAGATAGCAATCATAGTAATTCATCATATGTTAAGATATCAACATGTAAAATTATGATGTAAGTTCTTGATATCTTAACATAATACAAACATTTCATGTGTTTAGCAATCATAGTATTTCATCACATGACAAGATATCAATTTGTAGAATTGTGATGTAAGCTCTAGATATCTTAACATAGTGCAAATATGGCAATCATGGCAATTCTATCACCAATTTATCATATATTTTGATGCAAGCTTTTGATATCTTAACATAATTCAAATATGACACTCATAGCAATTTTATCATCAATTTACCATGTATTTCTCCCCCTTTGTCATCAACAAAAAGGAGAACTATTTAAGCAAACTTTAAGCTTAAGTGCGGTAATGATTCATGTCATTTTTCAACAATAAGTAATAGAATACCAATTATACAAACATCTCAAGGAAAACATGACACGGAGATAGTTTTCACTACTTCTTCCTTTTTATTTGTCATTATCTTTTTGCATGAAGGAGGAAAGCCATTTGTGAGCTTACTTGAATGAAGTTAAAATCGATAAGAGATTAAATCACACTTCATTTTTGCAAGGATCAAGATATGTATGTGAATCAAATCCTTGCAAGTATTAAAAAAGATCTTCCTTTTTCAAGAAGGAATCATTTCATCAAATTAATTTCTCAAAAAAATATTTTTCACATGATAAGTCTATGAGAGATGCATTTGTTAATTGATTCCATATGTCAATGATATGAAACAAACTCGATATGACATATGCTTATGAAAGCTAAATTAAATCCGGAAGAGAAATACTAAATCATGTTAGGATCAAGAAAATCCGAAAATGAAATTTAACACTTTCATGCATTCGGACATGGTTTTGCTACAGATTTTCAAACATAATCATGAAGATAAAACATGCTTATCATCATGGAAATTTTTGTATCTAAAACACATAATTTCCAACATGTTATTAAGACATGTAATCGTATAAGCTTCTCATCATAGCATTAAGTGATTGAATCAAGAAAGTCCGAAAAATAATTTTAATAAGTTCATGCATTCGGACAAATCAACATTCCTAATTCTCTTTTAATGAAATCAAATTGTTCTTCACTTAAAGGCTTTGTAAAAATATTAGCTAGTTGATGTTTAGTATCAATGAACTCTATAATTACATCATGATTAGTGACATGATCTCGTATAAAGTGATGTCTAATATTAATATGCTTTGTTCTTGAGTGTTGAATGGGATTCTTTGTTAAGCATATTGCACTTGTGTTATCACATTTAATGGGAATATTTTTAAGATGAACTTTATAATCTTCTAAGATGTTTTTCATCCACACAACTTGTGCACAACATGCACTAGCTGCAATATACTCAGCTTTGGTTGTTGATAGTGCAACCAAGTTTTGTTTCTTAGATGACCAGGAAAAAAGGGCATGTCCTAAAAATTGACATGTTCTTGATGTGCTTTTTCTATCTAGTCTACACCCAGCAAAATTCGTATCAGTATAAGCAATTAGCTCAAAATTCTCGGATTTTGGATACCATAATCCTATATTTATGATACCTTTAAGATATCTAAGTATTCTTTTAACAATTTTGAGATGAGATATCTTAGGATTCGATTGAAACCTAGCACAAAGTCCACACTGAACATGATATCTGGTCTAGTTGTAGTGAGATAAAGTAAACTTTTTATCATACCCCTATAAGTTTTTTTATCAAAGCTTTCTCCACTCTCATCCATTTCTAACTTAGTAGAGGTGCTCATAGGAGTATTGATAGCTTTTGAGCTATCCATATTAAATCTTTTGAGCAAATCTAAAGTATATTTAGTTTGACTAATAAAGATGTCATTGCTTAGTTGCTTAATTTGTAAGCCTAAGAAGAAGGTTAATTCTCTCATCAAACTCATTTCAAATTCAAGATTCATAGTTTTAGCAAAAGATTCATAAAGAGATTCATTCGTAGAACCGAAGATAATATCATCAACATAAATCTGAACAATGAGAAAATTATTTTCAAAATTCTTGATAAATAATGTAGTATCGACCTTGCCTTTTGTGAAATTATTTTCAATAAGAAAAGAACTAAGTCTCTCATACCAAGCCCTTGTAGCTTGTTTTAAACCATAGAGAGCTTTAGTTAATTTAAACACATGATTAGGGAGGCTATTATTTTCAAATCTGGGAGGTTGTTAATATAAACTTCTTCTAAAGCCATTAAGAAAAGTGCTTTTAACATCCATTTGAAATAACTTAAAATTGTTATTACTAGCATAGGCAAGGAGCATCCTTATGGCTTCTAATCGAGTCATAGGAGTGAAGGTTTTTTCGTAATCGATACCTTCTTCTTGGTTGAAACCTTTGGCCACTAATCTAGCCTTATTTCTAACCATGATACCATTTTCATCTTGCTTGTTTTTAAAGACTCATTTAGTACCAATAACTAAATGGTCATTTGGCCTAGGAACAAGCTTCCACACCTCATTTCTCTCAAATTGATTTAACTCATCTTGCATTGCGATAATCCATGAATCATCTTTCATGGCTTCATCAATATATTTAGGTTTAATTTGGGCAAAAAAAGCGGCGTTGGCACAAAAAATTTTAAGAGAAGAACGTGTTTGAACCCCCTTAGATGTATCTCCTAAGATTAGCTCCTTAGGATGAGCATCTACATACTTCCAATCCGTAGGTAAGGATGTTTCGAAAGTGGATGCATCCAAGATGCTAGTTGGAGAAGGGGTTTCATTTAAATTCAAAGAATCGAGATTAACATCATCATCAAAATCGTTTTTCTTGATTTCGGAAATCTCATTGAAAGCAACATGAACGGATTCTTCTATAATTAAAGTTCTTTATTGAAGATACGAAAATCTTTAAAAATCGAAGAATATCCAAGAAAAATTCCTTCATCGGATTTAGCATCAAATTTTCCTAAGGAATCTTTTTCATTCAAGATAAAACACTTACACCCAAAAACTTTAAAATATGAAACATTGGGTTTTTTTTTGTTCCACAACTCATAGGGAGTTTTGGTGAGTAAAGGTTTTACTAGAACTCTATTCAAAATATAGCATGTAGTGTTTATGGCTTTGGCCCAAAAATATTTGGGTAGGCTATGTTCATTTAACATGGTTCTCGCCATTTCTTATAAATTTCTATTTTTTCTTTCTATTACTCCATTTTGTTAAGGATTTCTTAGAGTAGAGAAGTTGTGATTGTATCTATTAAATTCATAAAATTCTTGAAAATCACGGTTTTGAAATTCACCACCTTGATCATTTCTAATTTATGAAATCATAGAACCCTTTTCATTTTGAACAAGTTTACAAAACTTGGTGAAATATCTAAAGCATTCATTTTTGTGTTTCAAGAAATAAGTCTTTGTGTATCTACTATAGTCATCTACAATAACAAAGGTGTATTTGCTACCTCCTAGGCTTGATGTAGAGATTGGTCCGAATAAGTCCATATGGATCAATTGCAAGGGACCAGAAGTGCTTATTTGATTCTTAGATTTGAAACTACCCTTAATTTATTTTCCTAATTGACAAGCATCACACACATTATCTTTGATGAACTTGATATGAGGAATTACTCTTACAAGTTTTTTGGATGATATTTGAGTGATTAGTTTCATGCTAGCATGACCTAATCTCCTATGCCAAAGCCAAGCATCCTCATTCAAAATCGAGAAACACGTTTCATTACAAATATCATTGATATCAATGGTGTATATGTTATTTTGTTTTAATGCAATCATAGATGTGTATTTGTGTGGTTTTTCAATGATGCAAGCATTAGATTCAAATTTGACAATATATCCTTTATCACACAGTTGACTAATGCTCAAGAGGTTATGTTTTAAACCATCAACTAACAAAACATTTTCAATAAAGAAGTTAGATTTGTTACCTATGGTTCTTTTGCCAATGATTGTACCCTTGTTGTTGTCTCCGAAGGTGACATAGCATTCGTCTATGCTAGTGAGCTTAGAGAATTGAGATGGATCTTCGGTCATATGCTTTGAGCATCCATTATTGAGGTACCATCTCTTGCTCCTAGCTTGTGATGGTGTATGTTTCTACAAGAAAGGATGATTTTTAGGTATCCATTTATTTTTGGGTGCCTCAAAAACTGATCTAAATTATTTATCATGTTGCATAGAATTTATCATGGTTCCTTTAGGAACCCAAATCAGTTTGTTCAGACTAACTTTCTTGAATGGACAATGATAAGTTCTATGTCCATGCTTGCAACAAAAGTTGCATTTGCTTTGGTGTCGAATATGTAAGATAGGGCCTTTAATGAAGGTGGTTGGATTTTGGTGAGGACTTCTCACAAATCCGATTCCACTTCTTTTAGGAACGTGACCCTTATTTGTATGGATCATATTTAAAGACTTGCTACCAACCTCGAATTTCTTCAAGGTGTCCTTAAGTAGCATTTTCTCCTTTTGGAGAGTTTCTAGATCATGATATTTTATACATGGAGCTAAATTATCATAATATTCAGTTTTTAATTTATTAAAATTACTAATAAGACTATCATGCTCCTTTTTTAATAATTTATATTTTCTACTAATTATTTTACAATCATCAAATAAGTCATGGAAAGCATTTAATAATTCATCAAATGATAAATCTGCATCAATTAAATTCGTTACCTCCTCTCCAATGGCCATTAGGGCGTAGTGAGCAACTTGCTCGGTGTTGAACTCCTCTTCTTTGGATGCACTTGAGTCATCCCACGTTGCTTTGAGCGCCTTCTTTTTTGGTGTTCTCTTCTTGGCTTGGGGACAATCACTTTTGTAGTGTCCCAGCTTCTTGCATTCGTAGCAAATAACTTAGTCCTTCTTGGGTTCAAATTTATTTTTTGTGTCATTTTTAAACTTGTTTCTTTTAATGAATTTTTTAAATTTCCCTTTTAGAAGTGTCAAGTCATCGTCATAGTCCTTATCACTTGAGTTTTCACTCAAGTGGTCTTCTAAAGTTCTAAGTGTCCTATCCTTTCAGTTCTTTAGAAGGATGTCTTTTTTCTCTTCATGAGCTTTCCAAGTCATTTCGTAGGTCATTAATGACCCGATTAATTCTTCAAGAGACAAGTTGTATAAATCTTTAGCCTCTTGAATAGCAGTGACTTTAAGGTCCCAACTCTTTGGAAGGGATCTTAGAATCTTATTCATGAGCTCAAAATCTGAAAACTTTTGCCGAGTCCTTTTAGACCATTGACGACATCCGTGAAACGGGTGTACATGTCGCCTATGGTCTCGCTCAATTTTATTCGAAAAAGTTCAAAAGAATGTATTAAAAGATTGATCTTTGACTCTTTCACTCTACTCATGCCTTCGTGAGTCACTTCGAGTGTGTGCCGAATATAAAATGCAGTTTCACAAACTGAAACACAATTGAACTCGTTTTTATCAAGCGCACAAAATAAGGTATTCATAGCCTTTGCATTAAGAGCGAAAGTCTTTTTCTCCAATTCATTTCAATCGATCATTGGAAGAGAAGACATAGAAAATCCATTTTCAACAATATTCCAAAGTTTAAAATCCATGGAAATAAGGAAGATCCTCATTCGGGTCTTCCAATAGGTGTAGTCCGTCCCATTAAACATAGGCGGACATATAATAGAGTGGCCCTCTTGGTTTCTGCCGTATGCCATCTCTCTTGGGTTTTAATCCGATTGAGAGTTTGTTAGGATCGAGAGCACTAAGAGGGGGGGGGTGAATTAGTGCAGCGGAAATCTTTCAGCGATTAAAATTGAAAGCTGCGTTTGTTTGATAAGAACTGTTTCGATGCAAAAGCCGATTCTAAGATTACTTATGATTAAGTGTAGTTTATGTCTAAACACAGTTTGCGTCTAAACGCAATTTGCGTCTAAATGCAGATTGCGTCTAAGCTCAGATTGCGTCTAAGTGCAGTTTGCGTCTAAGCGCAGTTTGCGTCTAAGCGCAGATTGCATCTAAGCGCAGTTTGCGTCTAAGCGCAGTTTACGTTTAAGCTCAGATTGCGTAAATCACTTGTTTAGATCAAAAGCAGTTTAAGCAGAAGTATAAAGACAGTGTGCTGCTATTGTACAACTCAAAAAGTAATCTGCAAAAAGCAGATTTACGTCTAAACGCAGATTTACGTCTGAACTTTGAAACTCGTTTGTAGACTCGCAGAAGGCAGTATGCAATTGAAATCAAGACGTAAACGTAAACTGAAATCTGATGATTATACAAGGAAAGCCGATTTACGTCTAAATACAGTTTTACGTCTAAATGCAGATTTTCATCTAAACCTTGAAACTCGTTCGTAAAATTGCAGAAGACAGTTTGCAGTTATAAATAGAATCAAAACGTAAATGTAAACTACAAAGAAACTCGTTCGTAAAAGCGCAGAAGACAGTTGCCAATTACAAAACGTAATCATAAACTGTAATGTATGAAAACACCGATTTACGTCTGAATGCAGATTCAGAAGGATCAGCACTTAGAAACTTGTTCGTAAAGGCGCAGAGAGCAGTAGCTATGTAGGAGGTTTGCAGTAATGATAAAGTGCTCAAAGTAAACGCAAACCAGAGATTTAGAGTGGTTCGGTCAGTCTTGACCTACTCCACTTTTGGCTTCCTCCACCGATGAGGTCACCGACGTCAACTAGAAGCCTTCCTTCAATAGGCGAAGGCCAACTACCCTCTTACAGATTCACTCCTTTTGACGGGCTTAGGAGACAACCCTTACAGAAGTTTTCTCTCCTCTCTTTACAACTCAAACTTGAAGAATAGAAAGAGGAGAACTAGCAGTTTTGAGCTCTAAGAAACACAGAAAGATAGCAAGATTTCGAGTGTGTGTTCTGTGCTTTCAGTGCTGAATGGGTGGGGTATTTATAGGCCCCAACCCAGTTCAAATTTGGAGCTCAAAACGATCAAATCCTGGAATTCCGGGATCATGCGGTTGCACCTCCTGACTGGAGAGGTTGCACCGCCTGGCAGAGCTCGAAGACTGAGCCCAGGCGGTGCCACCTCTTGACTGAGGCGGTTGCACCTCTCTGCCAGAGCTCGAAGACCGAGCTCAGGCGGTGCCACCTCTCTGTCAGGGAGGTTGCACCGCCCAGTCTTGCTCGAAGACTGAGCTCAGGCGGTGCCACCTCCTGGATGGGGAGGTTGCACCGCCCAGTCTTGCTGGGAGGCTTAGCCCAAGCGGTGCCACCTCCTGGCCTAGGCGGTTGCACCTCCTGGTGCAATCAGGGTCCGAATGGTTAGCTCCATTCGGCCCAATTTTAGTCTTTCAGGGGCCCAATTGCCCCAAGATTAAGCTAATGGGATCACCTCCCATTTTCCAACTTAATCAATGTGCTAACTACGATTAGATCTAAGACAATTTCTGCAGCTTTGCTTCGGTGCGTCAATCGCTTCTTCCAGTGAGTTTCCGGCGAACTTTCGTCGATCATCCGATGAACCCTCGGTGATGCTCCTGCGAACTTCTGGCAAACTCCTGGACTTTGCGACGATCCACTTGGCGAGTTCCGACGAGCTTTGCTTGGCAAGCTTCTGGACTTCTCGGATCTGTTCTCGCAGAACCTCCGACGACCGTCCGAACTTCCGTCGAACTCTCGAACTCCCAACGTGATCATGAACTTGACTCCGGCGTAACTCCTACTGCTTGTCTAACTTTCATCGTAGTTAATCCTGCACACACAAAATAAAAACTTCGATCGAGACAATTAATCCTAAGCAATTAACCTAGTTGTCCGGCATGTCATTGGTCCCTCGACGCTTCGTCCGATTCTTCGGCGCATCGTCCTTTCCTGCAGCCTATTGCTCAATCGGCCAGTTGACTCCGCAACTCCGATATCCTTGGCACAATACCCGCTCTTCTTGGCCCGATGCCCGAGTCCACGGCCCGAAGCCTTCTGTCGATACATCGACCGATCCACCGGCCCGACGTCCAATCTTCTGACATGTTCCTCCGGCACAACATGATTTTCCTGCTTTAACTATCTCATCCTGATCGAGGCATCCTGCGTCACTCAAAACACAGATTAAATCATAAACATATATCAAGTAGTTTCATCATCAAAATACGAGATTCAACAGAGTTAACCCTGCTCTGATACCAATTGTTAGGATCAAGAGCACTAAGGGGGGGGGGAGGGGGGTGAATTAGTGTAGTGGAAAAACTTTCGTTGATTTCAAACGACATTCGTACGATAAAATCGTTTCCGACATAAAACCATTTTCAGAAACTTAACTTGAAAGCAAGTTCATAAAAGAGTGCAGCAAAAGTAATGAGGAAGTAAAGCACATATGGAGGTTTGCAATAAGGTAAACAACAAGAATAAATGCAAACCAGAGAGCACGGCAATTTTAGAGTGGTTCAGTCAATCTTGACGTACATCCACTTTTGGTTTCCTCCTTCGACGAGGTCATCCACGTCCACTAGAGGCTTTCCTTCAATAAGCGAAGGCTAACCACCTTTTACACCTTTTCTTCTTTTGATAGGCTTAGGAGATAACCCTTACAGATTTTCACTCCTCTCTTCAATGATCAAAACTTAGAAGAAGAGAGGGAGAAGAACTTCTAGCCTTTTACAACACTTGTAAGCTCTCAAATTCTCAGAATAAATGTAAGCTTTCGGTGTGCCCTTTCATACAGGAAAGGGTGGGGTTTATATAGACCCCAATTGGTTTGAATTTGGAGCTGAAAAGTGTTATCTCCCAGTTTTTCGGGGTCCTGGCGGTACTACCACCATAACTAGGCGGTACTATCGCCTGACACCACTCGAAGACCGAGCTCAAGTGGTACCACTGCCTGACAGGGGCAGTACCACCACCTGACTTCGCTCGGAGACCAAGCCCGGGCGGTACCACCGCTTGACAAGGGTAGTACCACCGTCGGCCAGGAATTCTGGGTTCGAATGGGTTGATCCATTCGACCCAATTTGGGTCTGTCAAGGGCCCAATTGCCCCTAGATTAAGTTAATAGGATCAACTCCCATTCCTAACTTAATATACATGCTAACTATGATATTTAAGACATTAATACTGCAACTTGCTCCGGTGTGTCAATCGCTTCTTCCTGCGAGCTTCCGGTGAACTTCCGGCGAACATCCGACGAACCCTCGGCGATGCTCTGGCGGACTTCTGGCAAACTCTTGGACTTGCGACGATCTACTTGGCGAGTTCTAATGAGCTTCCTTGGAAAGCTCCTGGACTTCTCGGATTTGTTCCCGCAGAACCTCCGACGATCGTCCGGACTTCCGTCGAACTCTCAAACCCCTAACGTGATCATGGTCTTGACTCCGGCGCAACTCCTATTGCATGTCTTACTACCATCATAGTTAATCCTGCACACTTATCTCAACATATGGATTAGATAACAAATGACAATCGACTTCATCATCAAAATCCGAGATTCAACACCAGCTTCCAAAGAACAGGAAGGATTTCAAACTTAGAACATTTGAAGACCACTCGAGCATAAGCTCAAGTTATGGTGAACTTGAACTCACTAAGAAATTTAAAAAGTTCATAAAATGTAAATTAAAGAACAAAAAGATCACAACTACCTACTTTGAACGCAAGAAGAAGAACACAAAGTGGGATGAATCAAGCTCCTCCGAAGACGAGGAGAAATTCAACAAAGGTGAGGTGGCAAACTACGCCTTAACGGTTTTCGACATTGAGGTAATCAAAATGCTTTTAGTTTATTTTGAAATTATATTATGCTTCTCATGACTTATTTTTAATTTAGTTTTAATTTAGTTTAAGAAAATTAAATATTTTTTTAATTGTATGATTAATGAAAATACAAAAATAAAATTGGATCATGCTTACCTTTCCAATGATTTTAAAAATAATAATGAAAAATACATATTTTATAAACAAACAAAATTATTTTGATTAAAAAATGAAATCATGGTTGATAACTTAATGCACAATGATCTTGCTTAATAAGTTTATCTTTCAAAATGATGCTTGATGATTTTTGTGATTTATTGGCCGGAATGGTTTTTATGACGAAATTCATTTTTCGATCCTAAATGTTGATGCACATTTTTATTTGACATAAATGAAATAAATCACATGAATTGAAATAACTTAAAAGAGAAAAGGTTTCTCTTAGAAAAATTTATTTTTCCTACTTTCTCGATTTTTCCAAAAAGGAGTTTGATGAATCCATTTGTATCATCTTTACGAATCTCTTAGACTTTGAAAATTATTTTGATGGTTTAAATTTGAATAATTTTTTATCCAAATCATGATCTTGATTCCTTGATATTTAAAATTAAGATTTATTATGAATCAAGATTTTTCATTAATCGTTATCCTATGATTCTTCTTGGTATTTTATGTAAAGAGGATATGTGTCAAAATGAATCATGTCTTTTGGTATTCACATGATCTCATCTTTCACGATATGATTTTTTGTCTTTGTATAACTCCTTGTATTCATCACCCAATTAATTTTTTTCTTTATAATATTTTGAATGTGATGAAATGAAATTATGCATGAAATACAAATGAGAAGTTAATGATTATGCATGATAGGATGTAATGAACTTTGACATTTAGATACCATCATTTGACAAGCTATGATCATGTTGCCAAAATGATGTATCATAAATGCTTGAATATCATGTATGATATGCCAATAATGATGATTGATTTATTGATATCATGCATGAAAAATGAAATGTATGATTGTGCATGTTTTAATTTGAACATATAATGATCACAAATAAGATTGATACTTACCTTTGTCATGATGTAGAAATTCATGTAAATGGTCTTCCCTTCTTTTTGACAATGACAAAAGGGGAGAAATATTGCTAGCACAAGATGCAAATCATTCTAACTTGCACTTTGCAATGAAAGCAAAATTGCTAGCTCAAACATTGCAAAGGAAGCGAAAATTTGCTAGCTTGCAACTTACATATTTCAAGAAGCAAGTGTTGCTTTCTTGAACATCTCTAATATGCTAGCTTGCATGATGTAGAACTTGCTATCTTGAACACCACAAAGAAGTGTTATCTTGCCTATCTCAAGAAGCAAAAATGCTAAACTTACACATCTAGCAAAATTTACAAACTTGTAAAACTCTAAATTTTTGCTAGCTTGCATGATGATAAAAATGGACATTATGTTTTTCATGCAATGTATTGAACTTAGATATCTCAAACCCTTGATAGTTGGAACTTCTCCTTTTTGTTGATGACAAAGGTGGAGAAGTATGTTGATGTCATGCATGATTTGATCATGACATATTGCTTGGATTTTTGAATCCAAGAGTTTCTATCAATACGACATATTGATAGGGGGAGTTTGTTTAAACTCCGGGAGTTGAGGTTAACTCCGTCATCGATTGGTTGTCATCATAAAAAAGGAGAAGATTGTTGAATCTTGGATTTTGATGATGAAACCAATCGATATGTATTTATGTTTTAATCTGCATTTTGAGTGACGTAGGATGCTTCGATCAGGATGAGACAATTAAAGTAGGAAAAATCATGTTGTGCCGGAGGAGCATGTCAGAAGATTGGATGTCGGGCAGGTAGATCGGTCGACATATCGACAGAAGGCTTCGGGCTGTGGATTTAAGCATCGGGCCAAGAAGAGCGGATATTGCGCCAAGGATATCGGAGTTGCGGAGTCAACTGGCCAATTGGGCAATAGGCCGCAAGAGAGGACGATGCGCTGAAGAATCGGACGAAGCGTCGAGGGACCAATGACATGCTAGATAACTTGATTAATGCTTAGTATTAATTGTCTAGATTGAAGTGTGTTTTTACATGTGCAGGATTAACTACGATAGTAAGGCATGAAGCAAAATGAAGTCCCGGAGTCAAGGATGCAATTACGTTGGGAGTTCGAGAGTTCATCGAAAGTTTGAACGTTAGTCGGAAGTTCGAACGTTAGTCGGAAGTTCGAATGTTCGTCGAAATTTCTAGAGGTACTAACCGAGAAGTCTCGGAGCTTGCTAGAGAAGCTCATTGGAACTCGCCAAGAAGATCATCATGAAGTCTAGGAGATTGCCGGGAGTCTGCCGAAACATTGCCGAGAGATCGTCTGATGTTCGCCGGAAGAATAGACTTATGGACTTTTTTAGTTCAGATTATGTCTTAGATTTCGTAGTTAGCACGTAATTGGGTTTGGATTTGGGCCAACCCAATTAGGGACCAGCTAGGCCCATGTAAGGACTGTGTTGGGCCTAATAAGAGGCCCAAACAGTGCCCCAAGAAGTCTTACTGTCATGGCACAGTCTTCGAGACTATGTCAGGCGATGGTACCACCAGTCTGGGCGATGGTACCACCCAGCACTGCCCCCCAGGCGGTGGTACCGCCAGACCTGGGTGGGGGTACCGTCTAGGGCAGTATCAGCCAGACTGACACTAGGCGGTGGTACCACCCGTGCCCGGGGAACCCAAGATGGGAAAGTTTTAGGCTCCAAGTTTGGATCAACTTGAAGCCTATAAATACCCCTCTCATCCCTGGTTAAAGCACACAAGTATTAAGAGAAAAAAAAGTATAGAAACACTACTACAATCTTGTATGAGCTCCTCTAAAAAATCTAAAGTTTTAGAATAGTTTGAGAGAGGAGTGAGTGGGGGTGTAAAGGGTTATCTCCTAAACCCGGTAAAAAGAGAATTGAGTTGTAAAAGGTGATTGGCCTTCGCCTATTAAAGGAAGGCCTTGTTGAATCTCGTATTTTGATGATGAAACCAATTGATATGTATTTATGTTTTAATCTACGTTTTGAGTGACGCAGGATGCTTCGATCAGGATGAGACAATTAAAGCAAGAAACATCATTTTGGGCCAGAGGAATATGTTAGAGGATTGGACGTCGGACCGATGGATCGGTCGATGTATCGACAGAAGGCTTCAAGCCATGGATTCGGGCATGGGGCCAAGAAGAGCGAATATTGTGCCAAGGATATTGGAGTTGCGGAGCCAACTAGTCGATTAAGCAATAGGCCGCAAGAGAGGACGATGCGCCGAAGAATCGAACGAAACGTGAGGGACCAATGACATGCTAGACAACTTAATTAATGCTTAATATTAATTATCTAGATCAAAGTATGTTTTTACATATGCAGGATTAACTACGAGAGCAAGACATGAAGCAAACTGAAGTCCCCGAGTCAAGGACCCGACATCGATGGGAGTTAGAATGTTCGTCGGAAGTCCGGACGTTCGTCGGAAGTTCTGGTGGAACCAGCCGAGAAGTCGTGGAGCTTGCTAAGAAGCTCGTCGAAACTCGCCAAGATGATCATCGTGAAGTCTAGGAGCTTGTTGAGAGTCCGTCGGAACATTGCCGAGAGATCGTCGGAAGTTCGCCGGAAGATCACCGGAAGCTCGCTGGAAGAACCAAGACTTACGGACATGTTTAGCTTAGAATATATCTTAAGAATCATAGTTAGCACGTAATTGGGCTTGGATTTGGGCCAACCCAATTAAGGGCCAGCTAGGCCCATGTAAGAACTTTGTTGGGCTCAATAAGAAGCCCAAATAGTGCCCCAAGAATTCTCACCGTCATGGCATAGTCTTCGAGATTATGTCAGGCGGTGGTACCGCTAGTCTGGGTGGTTGTACCACCCCTGGCAGGGTGCCAGATGGTGGTATCGTCAGTCTGGGCGATGGTACCACCCAACACAGCCTCCTAAGCGGTGGTACCGCTAGACTTGGGCAGTGGTATCGCCCAGGATAGTGTCTGCCAAACTGACACTAGGCAGTGGTACCACCCATGCCAAGGGAACCTGGGATAAGATGTTTATAGGCTCCAAGTTTGAATCAACTTGAAGCCTATAAAATACCCCTCTCATCCCTAGTTAAAACACACAAGCACAGAGAGATTAAAAGAGAGAAAACACTGTTGCAATCTTTAGAAATTTCCTCCTCCATCTCTTAAACGTAGAATTCTATTTAAAGAGGAGAGAAAGTACTTATAAGGGTTATCTCCTAAACCCGGTAAAAGGAGAAGAGGGGTGTAAAAGGTGATTGGCCTCCGCCTATTGAAGGAAGGCCTCTAGTGGATATCGGTGACCTCGTCGGAGGAGGAAGCTGAAAGTGGATGTAGGTCACGATTGACCGAACCACTATAAACTGCCATGTTCTCTGGTTTGTATTTACTTCCTGTTATTACCTTACTGCAAACCCCTTCAATAGCTTACTGCCTTCAAGACTTTTCCACACGCTTTCAATCTAAGCATATTTCCGGAATCTGTTTTCAACGTACGAAAGTTTTTGAATCGAGACATGATTTTACCGCTGCACTAATTCGCCCCCCCTCTTAGTGCTGACCCTAATCCTAATAGGCCTCTAGTCAACGCCAGTGACCTCGTCTGAGGAGGAAGCCGAAAGTGGATGTAGGTCCTGTTGACCGAACCACTCTAAAACTCTGGTTTGCATTTACTTCCTGCCATTTACATACTACAAACCTCTTTAGTAGCTTACTGCTTTCAATACGTTTACGTAGGCTTTCAAAGTATTACCTTTACGAAACGGTTTTTCGTCGGAAATGATTTTTATCGTACGAAGTTTTTTAAACCGATGTTATTTTACCGCTGCATTAATTCACCCCCCCTCTTAGTGCCGACCCTTGATCCTAACAGATGCTTCGATCAGGATGAGACAATTAAAGCAGGAAAATCATATTGTGCCGGAGGAAAACATGTCAAAAGATTGGATGTCGAGGCAAAGGATCGGTCAACATATCGATATAAGGCTTCGGGCCATGGATTCGGGCATCGGGCCAAGAAGAGAAGATATTGCACCAAGGATATCAGAGTTGTGGAGTCAACTGGCCGATTGGGCAATAGGCCGCAAGAGAGGACGATGCACCGAAGAATCGGACGAAGCGTCGTGGGACCAATGACATGCCGGACAACATGATTAATGCTTAGTATTAATTGTCTAGATCGAAATATGTTTTTACATGTGCAAGATTAACTACGATAGCAAGGCATGAAGCAAAATGAAGTCCCGGAGTCAAGGACGCGATTTCGTTGGGAGTTCGAGAGTTCGTCGAAAGTTCTATCGGAACCAGCCAAGAAGTCTCGGAGCTTGCCAGAGAAGCTCGTCGGAACTCGCCAAGAAGATCATCGTGAAGTCTAGGAGCTTGCAGGGAGTCCGCCGGAATATTGCCGAGAGTTTGTCGGAAGTTTGTCGGAAGAAACCAAGACATGGGGACTTGTTTAGCTTAGCAAATGTCTTAGGAAACGTAGTTATCACGTAATTAGATTTGGATTTGGGCCAACCCAATTAGGGGCCAGTTAGGCCCATGTAAGGACTGTGTTGGGCCCAATGGGAGGCCCAAACAGTGCCCCAAGAGGTGACACCGTCATGGCACAATCTCCGAGACTATGTCAGGTGGCGGTACCGCCAGTCTTAGCAGTGGTACTACCCATCACAGCCTCCCAGGCAATGGTAGCACCTAGTGTCAGACTGACACTAGCGGTGGTACCGCCCAGTGTAGGCGATGGTACCGCCCGTGCTCAAGAAACCCGGGATGAGATGTTTTTAGGCTCCAAGTTTGAATCAACTTGAAGACTATAAATACCCCTCTCATCCCTAGTTAAAACACACAAGCATAGTGAGTTTAAAAGTGAAGAAACACTGCTACAATCTCTTTAGAAATTCCCTCCTCCACTCTAAGTTTAGAATTCTATAAGAGAGGAGTGAGTGCTTGTAAGGGTTGTCTCCTAAACCCGGTAAAAGGAGAAGAGGGGTGTATGAAGGAGGTTGATCTTTGCCTATAAAGAAGATCGATAGTGGATACCGATGGCCTCGATGGAAGAGGAATCAAAGGAGTGGATGTAGGTCACGATGACCAAACCACTATAAATCGGTTTGCATTTTACATTGAGCAATTTATCCTTACTGTAAACCTCTTTTATAGCTTACTGCCTTCAATACTTTTCTGTACGCTTTCAAGCTATCTTTACGAAACTGGTTTTATCGAAATGAAAAGTTTTTGAAGACGTGATTTTACCACTGCACTAATTCACCCCCTCTTAGCGCTGACCCCGCTCTTGATCCTAACAGTTGGTATTAGAGCCTCGTTTTCTCATTTGGTTTAACATCCAAATAGATATGGCTCTTTTCAGCTTTTAAGAGGGTCACTCTCTCATTCGTCTTCCCTTTTTCAATGGGACGAACTATACTTATTAGAAAACTCGAATGAGAGTTTTCTTGCTTTCATTGAATCTCGATTTATGACACATAGTCAAATTTGGTTTTCGGATATCTTCTCTTCCAATGAACCAGTGGAATGATTTGGGGATGAAGACGTTTTCTTTAAATGCTAGAGCTATGAACATTCAATTTTGCATTTTAGACAAAAATGAATTCAATCGGGTTTCTTTATGTGTAGCAGCTTTCGACATATGGCACACTCTTGAAATCACACACGAAGGCACTACTAGAGTTAAAGATTCTAAAGTAAATATTTTAATGCATGATTTTGAATATTTTTGAATTAAGCCAAGTGAAACCGTTGTTGACATGTACACCCATTTTACGGATGTCGTCAATGGTTTAAAAGCTCTTAGCAAATGTTTTTCGAATTTTGAACTTGTTAACAAGATTTTACGATCGTTTTCCAAAAATTAGGATTCGAAAATAACGACTATTCAAGAATCAAAAAATTTGAATACTTTTTTGATCGAAGAACTTATCGGGTTTTTAATGACCTATAAAATGAGTTTTATGACATATGTTGAACATGATGAACTTGAGAACCACCTTCCAAAGAATAGGAAGGATTTGGTGTTGAATCTCGGATTTTGATGATGAAGTCAATTGTCATTTGTTGTCTAATCTATGTGTTGAGATAAGTGTGCAGGATTAACTACGATGAAAGTTAGACAAGCAGCAGGAGTTGCGCCGGAGTCAAGTTCATGATCACGTTGGGAGTTCGAGAGTTCGACGGAAGTTCGGACGGTCGTCGGAGGTTCTGCGAGAACAGATCCGAGAAGTCCAGAAGCTTGCCAAGCGAAGCTCGTCGGAACTTGCCAAGTGGATCGTCGCAAAGTCCAGGAGTTTGTCGGAAGTCCGCAGGAGCATCACCGAGGGTTCATCGGATGATCGACGGAAGTTCGCCGGAAACTCGCCGGAAGAAGCGATTGACGCACCGAAGCAAAGCTGCAGAAATTGTCTTAGATTTAATCGTAGTTAGCACGCTGATTAAGTTGGAAAATGGGAGGTGATCCCATTGGCTTAATCTTGGGGCAATTGGGCCCCTGAAGGACTGAAATTGGGCCGAATGGAATGAACCATTCGGACCCTGATTGCACCAGGAGGTGCAACCGCCCAAGCCAGGAGGTGGCACCGCCTGGGCTGTGTCTTCCAGCGAGACTGGGCGGTGCAACCTCCCCAGCCGGGAGGTGGCACCGCCTGAGCTCAGTCTTCGAGCTAGACTGGGCGGTGCAACCTCCCTGGCAGAGAGGTGGCACCGCCTGAGCTCAGTCTTCGAGCAAGACTGGGCGGTGCAACCTCCCTGGCAGAGAGGTGGCACCGCCTGAGCTCGGTCTTCGAGCTCTACCAGGCGGTGCAACCTCTCCAGTCAAGAGGTGCAACCGCCTGATCCCGGAATTCTGGGATTTGATCGTTTTGAGCTCCAAATTTGAATTGGGTTGGGGCCTATAAATTCCCCACCCATTCAGCACTGAAAAGATACAGACCTACACTGAAATCTTGATCTTTTCTGTGATTCTAAGAGCTCAAAAGTGTTGTAAAGCCTTTAAGTCTCCTCCTTCTGTTCTTCAAGTTTTCAGTTGTAAAGTGAGGAGAGAAAGGTCTGTAAAGGTTGTCTCCTGAGCCTGTCAAAAGGATAGAAACTGTAAAAGGGCAGTTTGGCCTTCACCCATTGAAGGAAGGCCCCTAGTTGACGTCGGCAACCTCGTCGGTGGAGGAAGCCAAAAGTGGAGTAGGTCAGGACTGACCGAACCACTCTAAATCTCTGGTTTGCGTTTATTTTTTAGCACTTTATCTTTACTGCAAACCTCCTCCACTACTACTGCTCTCTGCGCTTTCACGAACAAGTTCTAAGTGCTGTTCTTCCGAATCTGCATTCAGACGTAAAGTCGTGTTTTAGTACATTACAGTTTACGTTTACGTTTTGATTATGCAGAACTGTTCTCTGTGCCTTTGCGAACGAGTTTCTTTGCAGTTTACACTTACAATTTGATTCTATTTATAACTGCAAACTGTCTTCTGCAATTTTACGAACGAGTTTCAACATTTAGACGTAAAACTGCATTTAGACGTAAATCGGCTTTCCTCGCACAATCGTCAGATTTCAGTTTACGTTTACGTCTTGATTTCAACTGCATATTTCCCTCTGCGAATATACAAACGAGTTTCAAAGTTCAGACGTAAATCTGCGTCTAATCTGCGTTTAAGACGTAAATCTGCGTTTAGACGTAAATCTACGTTTAGACGCAAATCTGCGTTTAGACGTAAATCTGTTTTCTTGCAGATTACCTTTTGAGCTGTACAACAGCAGCACATTGTCTTTATACTTCTGCTCAATCCGCGCTTAGACGCAATCTGCGTTTAGACGCAATCTGCGCTTAGACGCAATCTGCGTTTAGACGCAATCTGCACTTAGACGCAATCTGCGCTAAGACGCAAACTGCGCTTAGACGTAATCTGAGTTTAGACGCAATCTGCATTTAGACGCTAACTGCGTTTAGATGCTAACTGCGCTTAAACGTAAACTGCACTTAATCATAAGTAATCTTAGAATCGGTTTTTGCATCAAAATAGTCTTTGTCGAACGAACGCAGCCTTCGCTTTTTAATCGCTGAAAAATATCCGCTGCACTAATTCACCCCCCCCCCCCCCTCTTAGTGCTCTCGATCCTAACAATTGGTATCAGAGCCCGGTTAACTCTCAAAAGGATTAAAACCCAAGAGAGATGGCTTACGCCGGAAACCAAGAGGGCCATTCTATTACACGTCCACCCATGTTTAATGGGACGGACTACACCTACTGGAAGACCCGAATGAGGATCTTTCTTATTTCTATGGATTTTGAACTGTGGAATCTTGTCGAAAACGGTTTTTCAAAGTCTTCTCTTCCAATGATCGATTGGAATGATTTGGAGAAGAAGGCTTTCGCTCTAAATGCAAAGGCTATGAATGCCTTATTTTGTGCACTTGATAAAAACGAGTTTAACCGTGTTTCAACTTGTGAAACTGCATTCGATATTTGGCACACACTCGAAGTGACCCATGAGGGCACAAGTAGAGTAAAAGAGTCAAAAATCAATTTGCTGTTACACTCCTTCAAACTTTTTCGGATGAAACCGAGTGAAACCATTGGCGACATGTTTACCCGTTTCACAGATGTCGTCAACGGTCTAAAAGGACTCGGAAAGAGCTTTTCGGATTTTGAGCTTGTTAATAAGATACTAAGATCCCTTCCTAAGAGTTGGGATCCTAAAGTCACCGCTATTCAAGAGGCAAAAGATCTACGAAATTTCCCTCTTGAAGAACTAATCGGGTCATTAATGACCTACGAAATGACTTGTAAAGCTCATGAAGAGCAAGAAGACATCCTTCCAAAGAACAGGAAGGATATGGCACTCAAAACTTCAGAATGCCACTTGAGAGAAAACTCAAGTGATGAGGACTGTGATGATGACTTGGCACTCCTAACAAGAAAGTTTAAAAAGTTCTTTAAAAGAAACAAGTTTAAGAATGATGCAAAAAATAAACTTGAACCCAAAAAGGACCAAGTAATCTGCTATGAATGCAAAAAGCCGGGACACTACAAGAGTGACTGTCCCCAAGTCAAGAAAACAACAACAAAGAAGAAGGCGCTCCAAGCAACATGGGATGATTCAAGCGCATCTAAGGAAGAGGAGTCCAACACCGAGCAAGTTGCTCATTACGCCTTAATGGCTATCGGAGAGGAGGTAACGGATTCATTAAATGCTGATTTATCTTTCGATGAATTATTAAATGCTTTCAATGACTTATTTGACGAATGCAAGAGTATAAGTAGAAAATATAAATTGCTGAAAAAGGTGCATGATAGTCTTACTTGTGAGTTTGATAAGTTAAAAGTCGAACATCATGATAGTTTAAATTCATGTATCAAATGTCATGATTTAGAAACTTTACAAAAAGAAAACCTGCTACTCAAGGATACCTTGAAGAAATTCGAGGTTGGTA
Source organism: Musa acuminata AAA Group (assembly GCF_036884655.1). Taxonomy (NCBI): domain Eukaryota; kingdom Viridiplantae; phylum Streptophyta; class Magnoliopsida; order Zingiberales; family Musaceae; genus Musa; species Musa acuminata. Next base: position 8,320,616 of record NC_088359.1, read on the forward strand.
GCAAGTCGTTGAACATGATCCTTGCAAACAAGGGTCACGTTCCAAAAAGGAGCGGAATTGGATTTGTGAGAAGTCCTCACCAAAATCCAACGACTTTTATAAAAGGCTCCATCTTACATGTTCAACACCAAACCAAGTGCAACTTTTGTTGCAAATCTGGACATAGGACACATTGTTGTCCATTCAAGAAAATAAGTCCAAACAAACTGATTTGGGTTCCTAAAGGAACCATGATAAACTCGATGCAACATGATAGAAAATGTAGATCTATTTATGAGGCACCCAAAAGCAAATGGGTACCTAAACATCATCCTTTCTTGTAGAAAACTAAACCATCGCAAGCTAGGAGCAAGAGATGGTACCTTGATAGTGGATGCTCAAGGCATATGACCGGAGATCCATCTCAATTCTCTAAGCTCACTAGCATAGACGAAGGATATGTCACCTTCGGAGACAACAACAAGGGTAAAATCATTGGCAAAGGAACCATAGGTAACAAATCCAACTTCTCTATTGAAGATGTTTTGCTAGTTGATGGTTTAAAACATAACCTCTTGAGCATTAGTCAATTATGTGATAAAGGATATATTATAAGATTTGAATCTAATGCTTGCATCATTGAAAAACCACACAAAAATATATCTATGATTGCATTGAAACAAAATAACGTATACACTATTGACATCAATGATTTGTGTAATGAAATGTGTTTTTCTGCCTTAAATGAGGATCCTTGGATATGGCATAGAAGATTAGGTCATGCTAGCATGAAACTGATCACTCAAATATCATCCAAAGAACTTGTAAGAGGAATTCCTCATATCAAGTTTATCAAGGATAATGTATGTGATGCTTGCCAATTAGGTAAACAAATTAAGAGCAGCTTCAAATCTAAAATTCAAATAAGCACCTCTAGGCCCTTACAATTAATCCATATGGACTTGTTCGGACCAATCTCCACATCGAGTCTAGGAGGTAGCAAATACGCCTTTGTCATTGTTGATGACTATAGCAGATATACATGGACCTACTTCTTAAGACAGAAAAATGAATGCTTTAAATGCTTTACCAAGTTTTGTAAACTTGTTCAAAATGAGAAGGGTTCTATGATTTCGTCAATTAGAAGTGATCATGGTGGAGAATTTCAAAACCATGACTTCCAAGAATTATGTGAACTCAATGGATACAACCATAATTTCTCTACTCCAAGAAATCCTCAACAAAATGGGGTTGTAGAAAGAAAAAATCGAAATTTACAAGAAATGACAAGAACCATGTTGAATGAACATAGCCTACCCAAATATTTTTGGGCCGAAGCCATAAACACTGCATGTTATATTTTAAATAGAGTACTAGTAAGACCCTTACTCACCAAAACTCCTTATGAGTTATGGAATAACAAAAAACCCAATGTTTCATATTTTAAAGTCTTTGGGTGTAAGTGTTTTATCTTAAATGAAAAGGAAAACTTAGGAAAATTTGATGCTAAATCCGATGAAGGAATCTTTCTTGGTTATTCTTCGGTTTCTAAAGCTTTTCGTATCTTCAATAAAAGAACTTTAATTATTGAAGAATCCATTCATGTTGTTTTTAATGAGATTTCCGAAACTAAGAAAAATGATCTTGATGATGATGTTAATTTTGATTCCTTAAATTTAAATGAAACCCCTTCTCCAACTAGCAACTTGGATGCATCCACTTCCGAAACATCCTTACCCAAGGATTGGAAGTATGTAGATGCTCATCCTAAGGAGCTAATATTAGGAGACACATCAAAGGGGGTTCAAACACGATCTTCTTTTAAAAATTTTTGTGCCAACGCCGCCTTTCTCTCCTAAATTGAACCCAAATGTGTTGATGAAGCCATGAAAGATGATTCATGGATTATCGCAATGCAAGATGAATTGAATCAATTTGAGAGAAATGAGGTGTGGACGCTTGTTCCTAGGCCAAATGACCATTTAGTTATTGGTACTAAATGGGTCTTTAGAAACAAGCAAGATGAAAATGGTATCGTGGTTAGAAACAAGGCTAGATTAGTGGCCAAAGGTTTCAACCAAGAAGAAGGTATCGATTACGAAGAAACCTTCGCACCTGTGGCTCGATTGGAAGCCATAAGGATGCTCCTTGCCTACGCGAGTTGTAATAATTTTAAGTTATTTCAAATGGATGTTAAAAGCGCTTTTCTAAATGGTTTTATTTCTGAAGAAGTTTATGTTGAACAACCTCCTGGATTTGAAAATAATAGCCTCCCTAATCATGTGTTTAGATTAACTAAAGCTCTCTATGGTTTAAAACAAGCCCCAAGGGCTTGGTATGAGAGACTTAGTTCTTTTCTCATTAAAAATAATTTCATAAAAGGCAAGGTTGATACTACATTGTTTATCAAGAATTTTGAAAATAATTTTCTCATTGTTCAGATTTATGTTGATGATATCATCTTTGGCTCTACAAATGAATCTCTGTGTGAATCTTTTGCTAAAACTATGAGTCTTGAATTCGAAATGAGCTTAATGGGAGAATTAACATTCTTCTTAGGTTTACAAATCAAACAACTAAGCAATGGCATCTTTATTAGTCAAACTAAATATGCCATGAATTTATTAAAAAGGTTTAATATGAACAACTCAAAGGCTAGTAACACTCCTATGAGCACCTCCACTAAGTTAGAAACTGATGAAAGTGGAGAAAGCTTTGATCAAAAAACTTATAGGGGTATGATAGGAAGTTTACTTTACCTCACTGCAACCAGACCAGACATCATGTTCAGTGTAGGGCTTTGTGCTAGATTTCAATCAAACCCTAAGATATCTCATCTCAAAGCAGTTAAAAGAATATTTAGATATCTTAATGGTACCACAAATCTAGGATTATGATACCCAAAATCAGAGAATTTTGAGTTAATTGCTTATGCTGATGCTGACTTTGCTGGCTGTAGATTAGATAGAAAAAGCACATCAGGATCATGTCAATTTTTAGGACATGCCCTTGTTTCCTGGTCATCAAAGAAACAAAACTCGGTTGCACTATCAACAACCGAAGCTGAATATATTGCAGCAAGTGCATGCTGTGCACAAGTTGTATGGATGAAAAATACCTTAGAAGATTATAAAGTTCATCTCAAAAATATTCCAATTAAATGTGATAACACAAGTGCAATATGCTTAACCAAGAATCCTATACAACACTCAAGAACAAAACATATTGATATCAGACATCACTTTATACGAGATCATGTCACCAATCATGACGTAACCATAGAGTTCATTGATACTAAACATCAACTAGCTGACATTTTTACAAAACCTCTAAGTGAAGAACAATTTGACTTCATTAGAAGAGAATTAGGAATGTTGATATGTCCGAATACTTAAATTTGTTAAAATTATTTTTCGGACTATATTGTATGATCAAATCACTTGATTGCCATGTCTCTATGATTATATGCAACAAAATCTTCTCCGAATGCATCTTATTTTTCGAATGCTATAAACCAGATTTTTTCGTACACTTTCATGAAAAATAAGTATCTGAAATAGATTTGATGAAGTGATTCATGTGTATGTATTCCATCCTGCAAAATCTTTACATGGACAATGGATTATAACACAAAGGGGAAGAAGTATTTAGAGCAATTTATGTGAAATTCCTCTATAAGCTTGCTTTGATTAATTTCCTGGTATCATGATTATTATGCTTTTTGTTGATGACAAAGGGGGAGATATATATATGAATTGATAAACACTGCCATACTATAGTGATGTTATAAACACTGCTATGATTATGCCATCCTTGCATCACCAAGAGATACAAGAACATGTGCTAAAGTTTGCATTATGCCCTGAGTTGATATGTTATCATGTGAAGAAAATGCAAAAACTTGATAGTATATTTCAAATGTATGCATCATGTAATAGTGCTTCACAGCTTTATATGATAATGTTCATACTACATGATGAATGGTTACAAACACAATCATACAAACTTGATGATGAATGTCAAGCCCTGACATCATCTTTGAAGAGATACATCATGATGAGTATCATGATGGGAGTATTGATAAGTTTAACTGATCTAACTTATCAATACGTCACTTGAATTCTTAGGTCTTGAATTCAAGGTTGACTTATCTCAACTATGGCATATAGACAGGGGGAGTTAAGGATAACTCCATTATCAATTGATTGTCATCATCAAAAAGGGGGAGATTGTTGAATCTCGGATTTTGATGATGAAATCAATTGTCATTTGTTGTCTAATCTATGTGTTGAGATAAGTGTGCAGGATTAACTACGATGAAAGTTAGACAAGCAGCAGGAGTTGCGCCGGAGTCAAGTTCATGATCACGTTGGGAGTTCGAGAGTTCGACGGAAGTTCGGACGGTCGTCGGAGGTTCTGCGAGAACAGATCCGAGAAGTCCAGAAGCTTGCCAAGCGAAGCTCGTCGGAACTTGCCAAGTGGATCGTCGCAAAGTCCAGGAGTTTGCCGGAAGTCCGCAGGAGCATCACCGAGGGTTCATCGGATGATCGACGGAAGTTCGCCGGAAACTCGCCGGAAGAAGCGATTGACGCACCGAAGCAAAGCTGCAGAAATTGTCTTAGATTTAATCGTAGTTAGCACGCTGATTAAGTTGGAAAATGGGAGGTGATCCCATTGGCTTAATCTTGGGGCAATTGGGCCCCTGAAGGACTGAAATTAGGCCGAATGGAATGAACCATTCGGACCCTGATTGCACCAGGAGGTGCAACCGCCCAGGCCAGGAGGTGGCACCGCCTGGGCTGTGTCTTCCAGCGAGACTGGGCGGTGCAACCTCCCCAGCCGGGAGGTGGCACCGCCTGAGCTCAGTCTTCGAGCTAGACGAGGCGGTGCAACCTCCCTGGCAGAGAGGTGGCACCGCCTGAGCTCAGTCTTCGAGCAAGACTGGGCGGTGCAACCTCCCTGGCAGAGAGGTGGCACCGCCTGAGCTCGGTCTTCGAGCTCTGCCAGGCGGTGCAACCTCTCCAGTCAAGAGGTGCAACCGCCTGATCCCGGAATTCCGGGATTTGATCGTTTTGAGCTCCAAATTTGAATTGGGTTGGGGCCTATAAATTCCCCACCCATTCAGCACTGAAAAGATACAGACCTACACCGAAATCTTGATCTTTTCTGTGATTCTAAGAGCTCAAAAGTGTTGTAAAGCCTTTAAGTCTCCTCCTTCTGTTCTTCAAGTTTTCAGTTGTAAAGTGAGGAGAGAAAGGTCTGTAAAGGTTGTCTCCTGAGCCTGTCAAAAGGAGAGAAACTGTAAAAGGGCAGTTTGGCCTTCACCCATTGAAGGAAGGCCCCTAGTTGACGTCGGCAACCTCGTCGGTGGAGGAAGCCAAAAGTGGAGTAGGTCAGGACTGACCGAACCACTCTAAATCTCTGGTTTGCGTTTATTTTTTAGCACTTTATCTTTACTGCAAACCTCCTCCACTACTACTGCTCTCTGCGCTTTCACGAACAAGTTCTAAGTGATGTTCTTCCGAATCTGCATTCAGACGTAAAGTCGTGTTTTAGTACATTACAGTTTACGTTTACGTTTTGATTCTGCAGAACTGTTCTCTGTGCCTTTGCGAACGAGTTTCTTTGCAGTTTACACTTACAGTTTGATTCTATTTATAACTGCAAACTGTCTTCTGCAATTTTACGAACGAGTTTCAACATTTAGACGTAAAACTGCATTTAGACGTAAATCGGCTTTCCTCGCACAATCGTCAGATTTCAGTTTACGTTTACGTCTTGATTTCAACTGCATATTGCCCTCTGCGAATATACAAACGAGTTTCAAAGTTCAGACGTAAATCTGCGTCTAATCTGCGTTTAAGACGTAAATCTGCGTTTAGACGTAAATCTGCGTTTAGACGCAAATCTGCGTTTAGACGTAAATCTGTTTTCTTGCAGATTACCTTTTGAGCTGTACAACAGCAGCACATTGTCTTTATACTTCTGCTCAATCCGCGCTTAGACGCAATCTGCGTTTAGACGCAATCTGCGCTTAGACGCAATCTGCGTTTAGACGCAATCTGCACTTAGACGCAATCTGCGCTAAGACGCAAACTGCGCTTAGACGCAATCTGAGTTTAGACGCAATCTGCATTTAGACGCTAACTGCGTTTAGACGCTAACTGCGCTTAAACGTAAACTGCACTTAATCATAAGTAATCTTAGAATCGGTTTTTGCATCAAAATAGTCTTTGTCGAACGAACGCAGCCTTCGCTTTTTAATCGCTGAAAAATATCCGCTGCACTAATTCACCCCCCCCCCTCTTAGTGCTCTCGATCCTAACATTTGGCACATCGAACAAAAGAAGACCACTCGAACATAAGCTCAAGTGATGGTGAACTTGAACTCCTCACTAATAAATTTAAAAAGTTCATCAAACAAAAATTAAAAAATAAAAAGAATGCAACTACTTATTTTGAACGCAAGAAGAAGAATACAAATTGGGATGAATCGAGCTCCTCCGAAGATGATGAGAAAATCAACAAAGGCGAGGTGGCAAACTACGTCTTAACGGCTTTCGATGATGAGGTAATCAAAATCCCCCTAATTTATTTCGAAATTACATGATGCTTTTCTTGATACATTTTTTAATTTAGTTTCGAATAAATATTTTTCTTGAAAATTGCATGTTTAAAAATGTAATGAAAATGTAAAAAATTAGGAATCATGCTTATCCTTCTAGTAATTTTTTGAAAATGATCATGAAAATTGCATGATAAAGGAACAAAATGTTAGACTTAAATCTAATGCTTAAGATAAATCCTATAAATGTTTTTAAGAAGCATTAATGTGTATCATGTTGATTTTCATATTATTTTTCGATTTTAATTGAAGATGCTTCATGTTTAATGAAATCATGCTTAATGATTTAATGATGCATAATGATGAAAACATTAAAAGTTTCGATACCATGATTGACGATTTTATTCTATGCATGAGATTTTAAAGTAAGTTATACATGATGATTTTTGTGATTTATTGATCTTGATGATTTTTATGATAAATCTTGCACTTTCATTTTAAACGATGATGCATATTTTTGTTTGGCATAAAAAGACAAAGAACATGCATGTATGAAATCAATCATATGAATTGAAAAACTAAAAAGAGGAAAGCTTTCTCCTTAAAAATTTTTCTTTATCTTATCGACTTTTCACTAAGAGATTGGTAAAGTTGTTTAAGTCATTTTGAATCTCTCAAAAAGTGATTTTGATTTGAATGAATTTTTTTCAACCAAATCATGAACTTTCTTTTTGATTTCTCTACTTGAGCGATCTTTTATAAGAATCAAAATATTTACTATCTTCGATGATCTTGAAAATGGTTTGAAATTGTGCATGTTATATGTTAAACATTTGAGACCATGTTTTGGTATCATGCATATCTAAGAAATGTTGATTTGACAAATTGAAAGAGTTGAAAATGAATGATGATTTTTCTCTTGAATATAAATCATGATATTTTTTTATATAAATCATCATTTTGATTTCTTGATATTTGATACATGAGATTTTTCTATGAATCAAGATTTTTCATACTATGATTCTTTTAGTATTCACTAAAAAGGATGTATTCAAATTAACCATGATATGCTACTTGACATCTTTTAAGGTTTATGATTTGAATTCTATTATGTAAAATTTCTTGTATTCTTGAAGTATATCTCATCACCTAATTTTTCTTGTCATTCTTCATGTGATGATATGAATGCATGAGATACTCATGATATTGTTTTGATGCTCTAAAATGATATAAATTTGCTAGCTTATGAGTATCATGTATGATATGATGTTTGATTTATTTTTAGTATCATGCATGGAGTAAGGATGATATGTAAAGTTTTGGAACTGTGCATGTTTTAATTTAAAACTAGGATGATGCACAAACATATTGAAAAAGGATTAATACTTTACCTTTGTCATAATCTAAAATTGATATAAAGGGTCTTCCCTTCTTTTTGACAATAACAAAGGGGGAGATAAAAGATGCTAGCTCACACAATTCAAGAAGAAAGCAAAAACTGCACTTCTCAAAAATGAAGAAAGAACTTACTTCTTGAACATCTCAAATTGTTAGCTTCCATGTTGTAAAATTTTGTTAGTTTGCATTTTTGCAAAGGAAGCAAAAGTAATCGCACTTCTCAAGGAGAAGAAATTGGTATCTTGAACATCACCAAGAATTGCTAGCTTGAAATCTCAAGAAGATGCAAAAATATGCTATCTTGCACATCGCAAAGAAAAGCAAATTTGCAAACTTGCTTTCCTTTTCAAACACTTGATAGCTTGAACATTGCAAAACAAACATGCTGAACTTGCATATCTAGCAAAATTTACAAACTTGCAAAACTTAAAATTTTTGCTAGCTTGCATGATTATAAAACTAGAGATTTATGATGCAATGTATTGAACTTGTATTCCAAACATATGAATAGTTGGACTTATCTTTTTTATTGATAACAAAGGGGGAGAAGTATATTGATGTTATGCATGATGACGTGTTACAAATATTCATGATGAAATTTGCAATGATTTGAATTCAGCTTAAATTCAAGTTTCTATCAAAATGGCATATTAATAGGAGGAGTTTGTTTAAACTCTGGGAGTTAAGATTAACTCCATCATCGATTGGTTGTCATCATAAAAAAGGAGGATATTATTGAATATCAGATTTTGATGATAAAACCAATTGATAAGTGTTTATGTTTTAATCTATATTTTGAGTGATGTAGGATGCTTCGATCAAGATGAGATAATTATAGGAAAAATCATGTTGTGCCGGAGGAAAACATGTCAGAAGATTGGATGTCGAGCAGGAGGATCGATCGACGTATCGACAGAAGGCTTCGAGCCATGGATTTGGGCATCGGGCTAAGAAGAGCATATATTGCGCTAAGGATATCGGCGTTGCAGAGTCAACTGGTCGATTGGGCAATAGGCCGCAAGAGAGAAAGATGCGCTGAAGAATCGGACGAAGCGTCGAGGGACCAATGACATGCCGGACAACATGATTAATACTTAGTATTAATTATCTAAATCGAAATATATTTTTACATGTGCAGGATTAACTACAATAGCAAAGAATGAAGCAAAATGAAGTCCCGGAGTCAAGGACGCGATTTCGTTGGGAGTTCGAGAGTTCGTCGGAAGTCCGGACGTTCATCGGAAGTTCTGTCGAAACCAGCCAAGAAGTCTTGGAGCTTGCCAGAGACGCTCATCGGAACTTGCCAAGAAGATCATCGTGAAGTCCAGGAGCTTGTCGGGAATCCACCGGAACATTACCGAGAATTCGTCGGAAGTTCGCTGGAAGATTGCCGGAAGAAACCAAGACATAGGGACTTGTTTAACTTAGCAAATGTCTTAGGAAATATAGTTAGCATGTAATTAGGTTTGGATTTGGGCCAACCTAATTAGGGGCCAATTGGGCCCATGTAAGGCCTATGTTGGGCCCAATGAGAGGCCCAAATAATGCCCCAAGAGGTGACACCGTCATGGCATAGTCTCCGAGACTATGTTAGGCGGTGGTACCACTAGTCTGGGCGATTGTACCACCCCTAGCAGGGTGCCAAGCGATGGTATCGCTAGTCTGGGCGGTGGTACCGCGCAGCATAGCCTCCTAGGCGGTCGTACTACCCAACGCAAGCGGTGGTACCGTTTGTGCCTGGGAAACCCGGGATGAGATGTTTTTAGGCTCAAAGTTTGAATCGACTTGAAGCCTATAAATACCCCTCATCCTTGATTAAAACACACAACCACAAAGAGTTTAAAAGTGAAGAAACGCTACTGCAATCTCTTTAGAATTTCCTTCCTCCACTCTAAGTTTAGAATTCTATAAGAGAGGAGTGAGTGCTTGTAAGGGTTGTCTCCTAAACCCGGTAAAAGGAGAAGAGGGGTGTAAGAAGGAGGTTGATCTTCACCTATAAAGGAAAATCGATAGTGGATGCCGGTGGCCTCGATAGAAGAGGAATCAGAGGAGTGGATGTAGGTCACGACGACCAAACCACTATAAATCGGTTTGCATTTTACTTTGAGCAATTTATCCTTACTGCAAACCTCTTTAATAGCTTACTACCTTCAATACTTTTCCGTACGCTTTCAAGCTATCTTTATGAAACTGGTTTTATCGAAACGAAATGTTTTTGAAGACGTGATTTTACCACTATACTAATTCACCCCCCTCTTAGTGTCGACCCCTTTCTTGATCCTAACAGTTTCATGCTAGCATGACCTAATCTCCTATGCTAAAGCCAAGCATCATCATTCAAAACCGAAAAACAAATTTCATTACAAATATCATCAATGTCAATAGTGTATACATTATTTTGTTTTAGGGCAATTATAAAGGTATTTTTGTGTGGTTGTTCAATAATGTAAGCATTATATTCAAATCTAATCACATATCCTTTATCATATAATTGACTAATGCTAAAAAGATTATACTTTAAGCCATCAACGACAACACATCTTTAATCAAAAAGTTAGATTTGTTACCTATGGTTCCTTTGCCAATGATTTTACCCTTGTTTTTGTCTCTAAAGGTGACATACCCTTTGTCTAGGCTATTGAGCTTAGAGAAATGAGAAGGATCTCTGGTTATATGCCTTGAGCATCCACTATCAAGGTACCATCTCTTGCTCCTAACTTGTGATGGTAAACGTTTCTCGTCTTCATATGCCATCAATACGTAGCTAGCAACTTGCTCCTTATTGGTTGGCTCCTCTTCTTTGGATGTACTTGAGTCATCTCAAGTTGTTTTAAGCGCTTTCTTCTTTTTTGGTTGCTTCTTCTTCACTTCGGGACATTCACTTTTGAAGTGTCTCGGCTTCTTAAATTCATAGCAAATGATTTGGTCTTTTTGAGTTTATTTTTGTTTTTAGTTTTGTTTCTTCTTATGAATTTTTTAAATTTTCTTATTAGAAGTGCTAAGTCATCATCATCATCATCATCATCGTCACTTGAGTTTTCTTTTGAGTGATCTTCTTGAGTTCTAAATGCCAAATCCTTCCTATTCTTTGGAAGGTTGTTCTCATGTTCTTCAAGTGCATTGCATGATATTTCGTAGGTCATTAAGGATCCAATAAGTTCTTCGATTGGAAAGTTGTTTAAATCCTTTGCTTCTTGAATAGTAGTTACTTTAGGATCCTAACTCTTTGGAAGGGATCTTAGTATCTTATTAACAAGTTCAATATTAGAAAAACTTTTATCAAGGGCTTTTAGACCATTGACGATATCCGTAAACCAGGTGTACATGTCTCCAATGACCACACTTGGTTTCATGCGGAACAATTCATAACTATGAACCAAAAGATTGATTTTTTACTCCTTAATCCTACTTGCGCCTTCGTGTGTGATTTCAAGTATAAGCCAAAATAAAGCATTCATAGCTTTAGCATTCAAAGAGAAAGTCTTCTTCTCCAAGTCATTCCATTCGCTCAATGAAAGAGAAGACTTTTGAAATTCGTTTTCAACGATATTTCATAACTCGAAATCCATAGAAATTAAGAAGATCTTCATCCTAGTTTTCCAATATGTATAATCCGTCCTATTGAACATGGGAGGACGAGTGATAGAATGACTCTCTTGATTGCCGGCAAAAGCCATCTCTCTTAGGTTTTAAACCAAATCAAGAGTAATCGTGCTCTGATATCAATTGTTAGGATCGAGTTGGCACTAAGGGGGGGTAAATTAGTACAGTGGACAAAAATATCGGTTTAAAATTCTTCATATGTTAAAAATCGATCTTCGAAGATAACTTGAAAGTGTGCTTGTTCGTAAGGGTAGTGAAAGCCAAGTAAGGAGGAAGTGAAGCTATTGCGAAGTAAGTAAATGATATAATAGAAATGTAAACCAGAATTTATAGTGGTTCGGTTGTTGTGACCTACATCCACTTCTGATTCCTCCTCCGTCGAGGTCACCGGCGTCCACTAATGGTTTTCCTTCAATAGGTGAAGACCAACCACCTCTTTACAATGCTTTATTCTTTTCACGAGTTTAGGAGATAACCCTTATAATCCTCACACCTCTCTTGAATGATCACAACACTAGAAAGGGAGGAGGATGACTCTTTGTAATTTTACAACACTTTTAACACCCTAAGATTTCAAGATATTGTTCACACTTTTTGTGCCCTTTTATGCAAAAAAGGGTGGGGTATTTATAGGCCTCAATAGCTTCAAAATTGATGTCAAAAAGTGTCACATCCATGATTTTCGGGGTATTAGCGGTACCATCGCCATTATTTGGTAGTACTACCGTCTGCAAACTAACACTAGGTGGTACCACTACTCAATCTGGGCGATATGACTGCCTAACAAAGCTTCAAAGATCAAGCTCTAGTGGTACCACCATCTGACAACATTAACTGCCAGTGGTACCATTGCCTAGTTTGGGTGGTACCACCGCTCATAGCACTTAGGAGATTGAGTGCCAAGCAGTGCCATCGCTAGTTGTGACTTCAGGTGCTGAATGGGCTGTTCATCTGGCCCAATTCAGCCCTTTTAAGGGCCTAGTTGGCCCCTAACTAAGTTAGTAGGATTATCTCTCAATCCTAACTCAACTTATGGTCTAACCACGATTAAGGCAAGCAATCTTTGTTTGGTATGTCGATTGTTCTATCGGCGAACCTCCGGCGAACTTCTTAGTGAACTTCCAATGAGTTTCCGGTAAACTCCCAATGAACTCTTAGCGAACTCCCAATGAACTCTCGGCGAACTTCCGATGAACTCTTGGCGAGCTCCCGACGAACTCTTGGCGAGCTTCCAGTAAACTTCCGATACATCTGTTATGACCCTTTTTCTGAGCTTTTGAATAATATTTATTGAGTTTGTTTAGTCCAATTGTTTATTGAGTTGGTTTGGTTTAGTTAGAGTCAAGTAGAGGTTTATTTAATATTTTTTTATTATTAGAGTTCAAGTCCTGATGGACTTTGGGTGAAACTCTATAAATAGGGATGTAACTGTTTCTTTTCGGTAATCTATGAAAAATACTATTCTGTCTTTGGACAAACCCTAGGAGGCCGATCCCCTCGAAGTGATCAAAGGAGGCCGATCCCCTCGAAGTGATCAAGGAAGGCCGATCCCCTCGAAGTGATCAAGGAAGGTCGATCCCCTCGAAGCGATCATTATCATTCCCATTTCTCCCCTTTCTTCCACGATAAGACTTTAGGGTTTTATCATTTGGTATCAGAGCCTACGATAAGACTTTAGGGTCTTATCATTTGGTATCAGAGCCTACGATAAGACCTTTAGAGTATTATCATTTGGTATCAGAGCGACGATCCTCGGCATTCTCGTTGCAGTTTATCATCTAAAAAAAAAAAAACAAAGAAAGAAAAAAAAGAAAGAAAAAAATTGAAAGAAAGAAGAGAGAGAAGAAGAAGAGGCCGCAGCCACGCACCCGTGCTTCCCCTGCTTCCCTTCTCCTCCACCGCCGGCGCTGCTTCCTGGTCGGCGACCACCGCCGCCGCTGCTCCCCGGTCAGCGCCCACCGCTGCCGCTGTGCCCCGGCCACCAACCTTCTCACCTCGCCTCCTCGCGGTGACCGAAACAGGGCAACTCACGGATTGCCCTTGTTCCCAGCCGCGTCACCACCACTTTTCCCACCCGCATCGCCGCCGCTCGATCACCCGGCCAGCGACCTCTTGTCCTCGCGTCCCCATCTCGCTCGAACGAGAAGGACCGCCGGCACCGCAGCCGCAGCCGCCGGTTGCCGCGGCCCCTCCTTGCAGCGGTTGCAGAAACAGAGCTTCCTCTGTTGCCGCAGCCCCTCGTCGATCGCAGCCACGCCTCGAGCGCCGTCGCCTTCCAGCCGACCCACCACCACTGCCAGCCACCGTGCGGCGACCGCTGCTCGCTTCCCAGCCGCCGCTCCCCCTGGCTCGGGCGAGAACGACCGCCGCCACTCCCCCTTGCTCTGCCCCCTTGTGACCGAGAAACAGGGCAATCCTCTTGCTGCTGCGAACGCCGGTTGCCACCACCGTCGCCGCTGCTGCCCAGCCAGCGACGACGCCGCTCGCCGCCCAGCCTGCCTCCTTCTCCATCGCCGCCGCTGCGCTCCGGCCAGCAACGACTGCTGCTGCCAGCCACCGCAGCCTTCACCTCAACCCCCTCGATCTGCACCGTTGCTGCAGCCCCCTTGCTCTGCATCTTTGCCGCTGCCGCCGGTTGCCACTGCAGCCTCAACCCCGGCCGCTTCAACGCCACCTCTCTCTTGTTTTGCCTCCGCTGCTACAGTTGTTGGTTGCCATCACTACAGCCTCAACCCGGCTGCTCGGCGATTGCTTCCTTGGGTCACGGCAGTCACAATCGTTGCCTTTCAGCCTCGGCGCTCTCATCTCACACAGTGACAAAAACATAGGGCAGCAACTCTTCCTCCATCGCAGCCACCGCAGCGGCGAGTCCTTGTCGGTGCTGCCCCTAACCACAACAAGCATCGCTGCCTCCCACGCGACGACCGCAGCTACATCCTCGCATCCTCGCAGCAACCCTTCATTCCCACAGTGTTGCTACCCGACTACGTCACAACAGCAGCACCTAATTGGGCAGTGATTGATGCCCTTGACCAACACCAAAAATAGGAGTTGAGATTACAGATTTGCAGTCTTACGAAATGACCACCGATAACTCAGTGAAAGCACAAATGGAAGCATTGGAAATTAGAATTGAGAATCGGTTACAAGAAGTACTTAATGATTTTAAAAAGGACTTACTGGGGAGCCTTAGTAAATTTCAACAAGGTGGGAGCTCAAGTTCTACATTGCATAGATATGGAAATACTAGAAAAGGGTCCCAAGATTGTGACACAATCTACTCATACATGAAGGTGGATGGACAGCTCTCAAAAATTTGTCAGACTTCTATAGTGTTGGAATATCAGAGTAGGTTTGAAAGATTATCAAATCAAGCTAGAGATTGGTTGGAACGACAACTTCTGGATACATTTATTGAAGGTCTTATTCCAGAGATCCGGTGTGAAGTTAAGGCTCGTCAACCACGCACTGTGATAGCTGTGATCTCATTCGCACATCTACATGAGAAAAAAATCAACAGGGAAAATCATGGAAACAGAAGTGACAATCACCAGATGATCAATATGCCACCCACCATATCTATTCCCAACCAATGCCTTGACACCCGAGGACTAACCCAAGAAGAACTCAAGAAAAATTCAGCAAAGGGTTTGTATTATGATGAAAAATGGAGTATGGAGCACCGATGTAAACAAGGGCAACTTCTGATGATTGAACCAATTGGAGAGGATCCGAAAGCTAAGAATGTGGACTCCGATCATGAAGGTATAAATTCTAATGAAGATGTTGGACCTACCATATATACAATGCATGCATTAGCCGACTACTCTAACCCGCAAACTATGGAAGTTAGCGAAACTCTAGAACATCAACCTATTATAGTTTTGATTGATACTGGTAGCACTAACAATTTTATGGACAGTGAGACTTTTGACCGATTGGCCCACCACATTGAAGACTATGACAGATTCGAAGTAAAGATCATTGATGGACGGATTTTCACTTGTGATAGCAAAGGTTCAAAGATAAAATTGATTATACAGGGCTAGAAGTTTCATGCAACGATTACTACACTGAAAGATCGACCTATTGCTTACACTGTCAAAAAGTGGAGACCATACTTACTTGATCAACGGGTTGTGATGCGTTGCAGATAGTCTATGGCTAAAGTGCTGAAAGAGAAGCTCCCCGAGATTGATGCTGCTCAGCCTTGAGGACAAGGCTGATTTGAAGAGGGAGGAACTGTTAGGACCCTTTTTCTGAGCTTTTGAATAATGTTTATTGAGTTTGTTTAGTCCAATTGTTTATTGAGTTGGTTTGGTTCAGTTAGAGTCAAGTAGAGGTTTGTTTAATATTTATTTATTATTAGAGTTCAAGTCCTGATGGACTTTGGGTGAAACTCTATAAATAGGGATGTAACTGCTTCTTTTCGGTAATCTATGCAAAATACTATTCTGTCTTTGGACAAACCCTAGGAGGCTGATCCCCTCGAAGTGATCAAGGAGGGTCGATCCCCTCGAAGTGATCAAGGAGGGCCGATCCCCTCGAAGCGATCAAGGAGGCCGATCCCCTCGAAGCGATCATTATCATTCCCATTTCTCCCCTTTCTTCCACGATAAGACTTTAGGGTCTTATCATTTGGTATCAGAGCCTACGATAAGACTTTAGGGTCTTATCAACATCATCCAAATCTTCGATGTATCGTCCGATCTTTGACTTCGGCCCAACATCTGCTTTATACCTTGCCGCTATCATAGTTAATCATGCACACTTATCTCAATATATAGATTAGATCAAATAATTTATTAATTAATTTTATCATCAAAATCGAAGATTTAATAGGATTGAGAGAGAAAAAGTTATCCGGGAGAATTCTATTAGAGTGAGACTCGAGCAGAAACTGTATAGGATTGATAGTACCATGCTCGATATACAGTCTCTAGGGTATTAGATGGATGAGGGACTATAGATATATGATAATTGAGGACTGATAGGTCTAATGGATTAGATTCTCTTATATCGTTTGGGGATTGAGGCGTAGTGGCCTAGTACGTCCACAATCGATGAGTCGAGTAAATTATTTTGGAGATAATAATTCACTAAGCCAGAACGAGTTTTGATAGGTATGACTCACAGCCAACTCAATATTGGGCTTAGAGGCTCAAACACATATGGTAAGCATTGCGACGAGTAGAGGTTTGGATATAAATATCCGTCGGAGCCCCTATCTTATTGGATATCCAATAAGCCCCTGAATTATTGGATCCAATGGATGAGATCCAATAAGAGCCAATGAGAGATTATTGGATAGTAATCCATAATCTAAGAGGCTTGGGTAGTTGGATGAAGATCCAATACCCAATAAGGCAGGATCAATTAAGGTTAAGTAAAGTAGATAAGGGACCTCTATAAATGAAGGGAACCAAAGACCCATAAGCCAATGACTTCTTAGTTCCCACCTCCTATTCTCCTCTCCTTTTCTCCTCAGCTAGCAAGTGTGGAGATTTGGGTAGCGATTTGAGAAGCATCGTTGCAGTCTTGATATGTAGATCATCGCTAGAGAGGAGGGCGCTTGACCTCCTTCAT
This sequence comes from Musa acuminata AAA Group, assembly GCF_036884655.1. Taxonomy (NCBI): domain Eukaryota; kingdom Viridiplantae; phylum Streptophyta; class Magnoliopsida; order Zingiberales; family Musaceae; genus Musa; species Musa acuminata. The sequence goes on from NC_088359.1 coordinate 8,337,747, forward strand.
CCTCTCCTATAGATTTGTAGGGATTCATGAATACACGATCTCCCTAGGTAATAGAACTATTTCACATGTGGATTTAAGTTTTATGTGTTTTGCACACCAATCTTCATACGATGACGAACATAACTTTTGAGAAATTTAAGGATTTTTGTTTTCTGTTCTTCCGCTGCACATGTGAGTCACCTCTAGATTTCTCTATAGTGGTATCAAAGCTAGGTTGTTCGTGCAAAAGATTGATTTTGAACTTCATGTGTTGTGTTTTAGCAATGTTTTTGACATCAAAATTATTGATGCAAAAGCGAGAAAGGGCAGCAACTGTTGCTGCCCTTGCTGCCCTCGTAGATAGTAGCATTGCTATCTTCGTGCAGGCGCTTGTGGTTGGCGGCCTGCTTGCAGTAGGCTTCACCGACGGCTTGCCTACAACAGCAAGCTGGCGCAAGTAGGCTTGCCACCGATAGCTTGTGGGGACTAGCAACCCGTGGGCGACCTGCCCGCAAGGGCAAGCCAATTGCGAGGGGTGATGCTCACCCACGGGCATGGGGGGGAACCTGCCCGCGGGCAAAGGAATTAGGGCATTTTGGGGACAACCCACAAAGGCGCAGCCCACAAAGGATCGCCACCAGTAGGGTGCCAGCAACCGCAATAGGCAAGAAGGGATTAGGGCATTTTGGGGACAAAGGATAATTTTGTCCCTCAGAACATGAGAAATTCCAAGTATTATCATTTTATCAAAATTACCAAAATACCCCTAATAATTCAAAAAATTCTCTGCATATCCTTAATTTCAGAAAAAAAAAATTTAGTTAATTAAAATGTTTCATTAACTATTATTATTATCTAGTAGTTCTACATAATGATATTTACATGTGATATATGATATGGACGGATGGTCATGGACCGTTTGACATGTGTGTATATGTGATTATTATTATTATTGGGGTTTGCGAGTATTTAATTTATTTCTCGTTTATTGTCGGGCCCTATGATTAAGTTACATTCACATGATGAGGTGCAACGGGAGCGTCAAAGCGATAGTAGGACCCACGAGGTCGAGACGAACGATCGTGACGTATGGAGATGTATCGAGATACCGATGGAACCGACGAGGATGAGATAGACGATCATATGGTATAGAGATGAACCGCTGCATATATAAATCTTGATGTGAGTGATTAGATCCACTGACTCGGGCCTGATCACATTATGTTGTGGTCCATGATAATTTGGTGTGATTGCTTGTACACCTATTAGATATGTATATATGTTTGTATACGATGAAGATATATATTAAATATGTATATGTGACATGTTATATTAGGAGACCAAATCAAAATTCTCTCTCTCGATAATATTAAATCAGTAAATGTGAGGCAATTAGATTGACCCACGTGGTCTTCCATCATTTATAGGTAGAGACCGATTCCCGACATAAGTTAAGTTGGTCGAGTTCCTCGAGGCTCACCTATATCGCGATTTGCTATCTTGCCTGCAACATAGAGATGTTACTAGTGACCTGAGGACATGATATACTTGGTCGAGTCCCTCAAGGTTATATCATCGAATCAAACTCATCTTGTAATGATGGTATTGACTTAACCGAACATCATGGTTGGTCGAGTCCCTTAAGACCATGGTAGTTCAGAGGCCAAACAGGATAGGAATCAGAAGGAGTTGTGATTAGCAAGAGTTGCCTGCCTTTTGGGCTTTGTGTGATTGGTCAAGTCCCTCGAGGTTACACTAAGATATTGATTGGATCTCGATCCCCACTAGAAGTCTACTGGAGACTTTCGTTTCATGTGCTCGGGTTGGTGCATGACTCGTTAGAAAAATAATGGGAGGAGACTAAGATAGAAGTCCATATCTTGATTGTTTATTTTTCTACAAAATTTATAAATTATTTATTTCTGTTGTATCTTTATTTTCAACAAATGTCACTTTCAAATCCCTTACGTGGTATACTTGATGTCAACTGCCTCACTAGTCTGAGTTATATGGATTGACACTACAACCTGAGAATTATTCTCATGGTAGAGAAATTGCATACATCCTTGATATAGTAATGCCTATGCTTGAGGAAGGGGTAAGCGAGGATTAGATCGCTTGCTACGTGAAGAACATAGATATTAGGACTCTAGTTAGGAAAGTCCTAATTAAGTTTCATTGAAAGGGGCATTTATATAAAACTTATCTAGCCAACCCCTATTAAAGAGGTGAAGAGGCCGGCTAAAGTTAGGATTAGTTTGGAGGTTACTTCTTAGAGAAGCATTAGGAGTTGGTTAGAAGTAGGAGTCCTATTAGAAGTTGGGGTTTAGAAGCCCTATAAATAGTCATGTATTCATCCTTTTTTGAAAAGGAATAGATGAATCTTTTTAGCAACCTTTGAGCAGCAACCTGGAGGAAGGAACCCCTATAGAGTTCAAAGAAGGTCAATCCCCTAAAGAGATCAACCCCAAGCTTAGAATCCACAAGGGTTCTATCACTTGGTATTAGAGCAGCGTTCTTGGCATCTCGCTGCCCTTCCACAGCCATCCATTAGCCCTCCACAGCCACCCAAAGCAATTCCCACAATTGCTTAAAAGATTATCGCTAAATTCCGCTGTCAACTCCACTATCGAGGATCATCCTTTGATCTCCCCGTGAATTGCAATAGGTTCTGGTTTCCTACCTTACCGCTACTACAATTTAGTTATCCTTATTAAAAAAAAAAAGTTATTCCTATATTGCTTCATAAACTTTTCGTCGTAAAGTTTTCATCTCTACGCCGAAAGATGCACTGCAGAATTCCAACCACAGAGCATATATTGTTTGATTTTGCTACTATGTTTTTTCTGTCCAAATCTCTACGAAATTTTTATGATAGCTTTAAGACTTTCTAACAGCAGATTTTCCTTTGGTTTCATAAAAAAATTCTCAATATAAACTACTGACCTTTTACATCTAAGCTGCTACACTTTAGACGTAAAAACCTACTGTAGTACCTTTCCGTGATCCTCAATTTTTTTGAACCTTCCACCACCCCATGCCATTAACCCATCAACAAAAAAGAGACAAGGACATCTCTGATCTACAAGCATATGCTATGGCTTCTCAAGATCCAATTGATGCCAAATTTAAAGCATTGGAATCTCAGATTGAATTGCGGCTTAAATCACGCTTGGAGGACAAATTGCGCACTTTGTTTGCAGAATTCAAAATTGGACAACCACCAAGTCCAAACAAATTTTAATGAGGAGAGAGTTTAGAGAGACCTCTAGAGATGGAGGGATAGCCCTCATACATACTTCAGCCAAGCATGAGGGTGGACTTCCCGCAATGGGAAGAAAGAGACCCGACGAGGTGAATTTCGCACGCTTAACATTACTTTCGCTACTACCGAACGTTGGATGATACTATGGTGGAAATTGCTGTCATCAACCTTAAAGGAGATGCTATTCAATGGTACAATTGGCTATTATACAATTATGGGCCTCTGACGTAGAATCAATTTAAGAACGCACTACTGAATCATTTCAGACCTATGGAGTATGAAAATATCGATGGCCAACTCGCAAAGATTCGACAAACCTCTATGATTCAAGAGTACCAAACCAGGTTTGAGAAGCTATCCTACCTTGCTCATGATTGGACTAACCATCAATTGTTAGGAACATTCATCGAAGGACTCAAGCCAGAGATAAAAGGGGAGGTTAAGGCGTGGCAGCCCCGTACTGTGACAGTTGCGATTTCTTTCACCCCAAATACAAGAAGAATGGCTCAACCAAGATACTCAGAGGATGAGAACCTCTCTTAGGCCCATGGACTATAAACCTCCTTATGCTCCCAGCCATCCTTCGCTGCTAAAAAAATTGACAATAGAAGAACTACATGACCGATCAGCAAAGGGTCTTTGTTGGCATTGCGATGAGCCGTTGAACTATAATCATCACTACAAAAGGGGCCGCCTCCTATTGATCGAACCTCTTGAAGTCATGTAGGAGGAGGTCCAAGTGCATGAGGAAGAGGTCACAGATGAAGAACAGCAGTTGGTTGATATTATGATGCATGCCCTTGCCGGTTACGCGAACCCGCAAACGATGAAAGTGGGAGGACTTCTGAAGCAACAACCTATCACCATTCTTATTGACACCGGGAGCACTAATAATTTTATGAACATAAAGGTTTCTATCCGAATGGCCTTAACTATCAAGAATTGCAGTAAGTTTGATGTTAAAGTTGTCGACGGACGAGTTTTGAAGTGTGATCATAGGTGCCCGCGGGTGAAACTGTTGCTGTAGGACCCAGAGATAATTGCAGATTTCTTCCTCCTCCCTCTTGATGATTATGAGGCCATGCTTAGCATCGAATGGCTGATGATATTAGGTAACATTTCCTGAAAATTTGTGAAACTAATTATGAAATTTTACAGTTAGGGGAAATAGGTGACACTGCATGGGAAACATGGGGGCGGCGTAACAATGATTTGCACACAACGAATGGAGGTTTTGCACAAAGCATGCAGCCTACTTCCGATATATTTGGTACAACTTGAGTAGCAAACTAAGAGAGAGCCAATATAATTTAAAGATCCAAACCTACTTCCTTTGCTTTCTGAATTTTCAGATATATTTGACGAACCGAGCAACTTACCTCCTACCTGTCGACATGATCATTGTATACCAATTTTTTTGGGCAAACGTCCAGCAAATACTCGACCATATTAGTATCCATATCTCAAAAAAGATGAAATAGAAAGGATTATAAAAGAGATGCTCGAAATAAGAGTTACTCAGCCAAGTTGCAGCCCCTACTCTTCACCGGTGCTCCTCCTACAAAAGAAGGACGGAACATGGCGAATGTGCGTTAATTATCGAGCTCTCAATGACATAACTGCCAAGGACAAATATCCTATTCCAATAGTAGATGAATTGTTTGATGAATTAAAGGAAGCACGAGTCTTCACAAAGCTAGACCTTCGATCTAGATATCATCAAATACGAGTGTGCGAAGAAGACATACTGAAAATTGCCTTTCGAACACACAACGGCCACTACGAATTTTTGGTAATGCCCTTTGGTCTCGCCAATGCTCCCTCCACCTTCCAGAGCCTTGTGAATGATATTTTCTAGAATTATCTTCATAAGATTGTGCTGGTTTTCTTTGACGATATCCTTATTTACAGCCCTTCTCTTGAAAGTCATTTTCAACACTTATGACTTGTTTTGACGATTTTGCCAGAATATCGTTTTTTGTCAAAAAAAATAGAAGTGCAACTTTCTTCAATAGAAGGTGGAATATTTTGGGCATATCATATCAGAGGAAGGTGTAGCCATGGAACCCTCCAAAATTGAAGCAATATAGAACTGGCCAATCCCGAGGAACATAAAATCGTTACGTGGCTTTCTCAGTTTAACAGGCTACTACCGCAAGTTCGTGAAAAACTATAGAAAGATCAGTACACCCCTTACTTTTTTGCTGAAAAAAGATGCTTTCCAATGGTTGGATAAAGCCACCACCGCCTTCGATGAATTTAAAGCCATAATGATGACAATGCCCGTACTAGCACTACCCGACTTCGGTAAGACTTTTGTTATTGAAGCCGATGCCTCCGGAGTCAGAATAAGTGCTATACTAATGCAAGATAGCCGCCCTCTTGCTTATACCAGTAAGGCATTATCTTCTTCCCATCTCAAGATGACTATTTATGATAAGGAGATGCTCGTAATTGTGAATGTGGTGACCAAATGGAGACCATACTTGATCGGGCAACGCTTTCAAATCAAGACTGACCATAAAAGCTTAAAATATTTCTTGGAGCAGAATATATCTTCTCTCGAGCAGCAAAAATGAGTAACAAAGCTTCTTGAATATGATTATGAAATAACTTATAAAAAGGGGAAAGAGAATGTTGTTATAGATGCGCTTTCGCGGCTACCCGAGCAAGCTAAATTTTTTACTGTTTCACTTCTGACCAGCGACTTTCTTAAGGATATTAAGAGGGAATGGTAGGAAGATCCAAAGACCAGTAAGATCATAAAAAAATTAGAGAAAACACTAAGCTCTATGCCTCATTACAGTTGGGACTCAAAAGAATTACGCTACAAGGGATAGATTGTGCTTGTGCCAAATTCTAATTGCATAAAGACCATCCTTCAAGAGATGTATTCCACACCTGCGGCCCGGCACTCCGGGTTCCTTAGAACCTATACGAGAATTAAGCAAAAATTTTATTGGGTAGGGATGAAAAATATTATTGCTAAATTTATGGCACAATGTGATGTATTGCAATGACATAAAGGCGAGACAGTGGCAAGTCCCGGAAAGCTGCAACCTTTACCCGTCCCAGACTCAATATGGACTGATATATTAATGGACTTCATCGAAGGGCTTCCCTTATCACAAGGAAAAGGTACAATTCTTGTCGTGGTTGACCGCCTTGCAAAGTATGCTCACTTTTGTGCTGTTCATAATCCCTACACTACTTCTAGTATTGCTCGAATCTTTATGGAGAATATTATAAAATTACATGGGATGCCAAGATCTATTGTAAGTGATCATGATAGGGTCTTCACGAGTAGATTTTGGATAGAGTTATTCCAGATGAAGGGCACTAAATTGAAAATGAGTATGGTGTATCACCTACAAACCGACAGCCAGACTGAAGTGGTGAACAGGTGCTTAGAGACATACCTCAGATGCTTCACTAGTGACCGACCAAAAGAGTGGACAAAGTGGCTTTCTTGGGCTAAGTGGTTGTATAATATAACTTATCATTCATCCACAAAATGTACTCCCTATAAGGCTATGTATGGCCGACCTCCTCTTATGATCCTAAAATATGTGTTAGGCACCTCTAAAGTAGAATAAGTAGACAGGGAATTACAGGACAGAGACAAAATGCTAAAGTTGCTAAAAGATAATCTCACTACAACTCAAGTAAGGATGAAACAGCAATATGATCAACATAAAGGTGAAAGAGGATTTTTAGTAGGAGATTGGGTCTTCCTACGGCTCTAACCATACAAGCAAACATCAATCCAGACCAAAGTATCTATGAAGCTTTCACCTCAGTTTTATGGACCCTACCAAATTTTGGAGTGCATCGGAGCAGTAGTATATAGATTGGACTTACCCACCAGCTCCTGAATCCAACCAGTCTTTCATGTGTCGTGTTTAAAACTCAAGTTGGGACAAAATGAGACAGTCCAAAGTCATCTACCAAATATGACTACCTAAGGAGAACTCCAAACCATATCGAGTGCCATTATTGATCGACAGATCGTGACTCGACAATAATGACCCACTACTAAAGTGCTAATACAGTGGGTGAACCCACCAACAGAAGATACCATTTAGGAGAACTATGATGACTTGAAGATCAAATTCCTAGAGTTCATGGATCATCAGCCTCGAGGATAAGATAGATTTGAAGAGGGCAAGTCTGTTAGGACTCTAGCTAGGAGAGTCCTAATTAAGTTTCATTGAAATGGGCATTCATGTAAAACCTACTTAGCCAACCCCTATTAAAGAGGTGAAGAGGCCGACTAAGGTTAGGATTAGTTTAGAGGTTGTTGAATCTCGTATTTTGATGATGAAACCAATTGATAATTATGTTTATGTTTAACTGCATTTTGAGTGATGCAGGTCTACTCGATCAGGATTAGACAATTAAGGCAGGAGGAATTGACGTTGCGCCGGAGGAGATCACGTTAGGATATTGGATGGCAGAAGGCTTCGGACGTCGGGCATCGGGCCAAGAGCAGAATTGCGCCAAGGATATCGGCGTTGCGAAGGTCAATCGCCGATTGGGCAACAAGCCGCAAGAGAGGACGATGCGCCGAAGAATCGGATGAAGCGCCAACCAATGACGTGCCGGGCAACAGAATGTCAATTAGCTTTATAATAATTGTCTAGATCGGAGTAGAGTTTTTGCTTGTGTGTGCAGGATTAACTACGCTAACGACGAAGACATAAAGCAAAACAAAGTGTCGGAGTCAAGCACGAAGGATTCATTGCAAGTTCGAGAGTTCGATGGAAGTCCGAAGGTTCGTCGGGAATGCTGCCGGAACTAGCCAAGAATGAGTAGGGAGCTTGCCGAAGGGTTTTTCGGAAGCTCGCCGGAAGGTTCGTTGGAAGTTCGCGGAGCTCACCGAGAAAGATCGGAGCTTGCCGAAGAAGCTCATCGGAACTCGCCAAGATCAAATCGTGAAGTCTAGGAGCTTGCCGGGATTCCGCAGAATGGTTTTCGAGAGTTTATCGGAAGACCGCCGGAAGTTCGCCGGAAGCTCACTATAAGAAGTCTTGACTTACGGACTTTGTAATAGCTTAGAAAATATCTTTAAATTTGTAGTTAGCATGTTAATTAGGATTAGGATTAGGTATTAATCCTATAACCCAAGTAGGGGCCAATTTGGCCCGAGTTCGGACTAGTTTGGGCCAAGTTTGGAGCCCAGCCAGTGAGCTGAATTGGCCTAGGCGGTGGCACCGCCCAGCACCCGAGAGCTGGGCGGTGACACCTCCTGGGCTGGGCGGTGGCACCATCAGCATCGGGAACATAAGAGAATTCAAATTTTTGGAGCCCAAATTTGAATCCTCTTGAGGCCTATAAATACCCCTCAAGTCTCAACTGAGAAAACAACTTTTTGAGCAGCAATTGTTTGAGAGAAAGGTCTTAGAAAAGTCTTTGCTAGTCTTTTTTTCAATTTGCTAGTGCTCACCTCCTTCTTTCTTGCTGAAAATCTGTAAGAGAGTGAACCGCTTGTAAAAAGTTGTAAGAGGGGTATTTACCCTTCCATTTCAAGAGATTTACTAGTGGAAGGTGGGAGCCTCATCGAAGAGGGGCCTCGCAAGTGGATGTAGGTCATTTGACCGAACCACTGTAAAATCGGCGTGATCTCTAGTTTGCATTTACTTATTGTCATTTACAATACTGCAAACCATTTGCACTTTAATGCTCTACTTCTTTGTCTCCGTCTTACTTATATCTTCAAGTTAAAACACAATCGAAACGGTTTCAAACGAAAACGTTACTTTTATCGTACGAAGTTTCCAAAAGTGTTTAAATCGTCAAAAGTTTATCACACTTTACCGCTGCACTAATTCACCCCCCCCTCTTAGTGCCGCTCCGATCCTAACAGAGGTTACTTCTTAGAGAAGCATTAGGACTTGGTTAGAAGTAGGAGTCTTGAGTAGGAGTCATATTAGGAATTGGAGTTTAGAAGCCCTATAAATAGTCATGTATTCATCCTCTTTTGAAAAGGAATAGATGAATCTTTTTAGCAACCTTTGAGCAGTAACCTGGAGGAAGGTGTTGAATCTCGTATTTTGATGATGAAACTAATTGATAATTATGTTTATGTTTAACTGTATTTTGAGTGATGCTGGTCTACTCGATCAGGATTAGACAGTTAACGCAGGAGGAATTGACGTTGTGCTGGAGGAGATCACGTTAGGGTATTGGACGGCAGAAGGCTTCGGACGTCGGGCATCGGGCCAAGGAGAGCAGAATTGCGCCAAGGATATCGGGGTTGCGGAGGTCAATCGCTGATTGGGCAACAAGCCACAAGAGAGGACGATGCACCGAAGAATCGGACGAAGCGCCAACCAATGATGTGCCGGGCAACAGAATGTCAATTCGCATTGTAATAATTGTCTAGATCGGAGTAGAGTTTTGGCTTGTGTGTGCAGGATTAACTACGATAACGATGAAGACATGAAGCGAAACAAAGTGCCGGAGTCAAGCACGAAGGATTCGTTGGGAGTTCGAGAGTTCTATGGAAGT